>NC_137928.1:28180727-28490110 GCF_963457725.1 Sprattus sprattus | reverse complement strand
GGGTTAGACGGGGACGTGACAGAGGAACTCATTCTCCTACCCCCCGTCGCAGGTCTCACCTGTACCCTCATTTGGCTCAAGTGGAGGCTCCATATGAATAAGTCATTGAAATGCTTTGAGTAATGGTAAACCCGGCCAGGCTGGATGGAGCTGTAAATGAACTAGACATTCTAAAGTGGTGGTGAATAGAATTCAACATGAATAGAATAGAGCACAGTACAGAGCGTGCGGCCTGTGCGAGTTCTATAAAAGGGGTGTATATGAATGTGACGGCAGGCAATGCAAAGAGGCATCCTAGGGAGAGCTTAAGTGCCATATCACTCACGTCTGCTTCTGTCGTGTCAACTAGTCATCCATCACCAGCGGCAGACACTGTTGCGTATGCGTACTGATTGTACTGCTGCCATCTACTTCTGTGACAATATACTAGATAGGCCTACACACCAATTTCCAAGTTGTGTATGCTCACTATCTTTTATACTGTAAGACTCCATTGCAGGAAGATGGTTTTTGATCCCTATAGAAATGTTTTTTTTTTTAATCAGTGAACAGTTTCCAAGCAGTTGCTACACTGGGAATGTTTCATAAAAATTAAGGAGATTCAAAAAGCTTTTCCATGACCAATTCACCTGTACAGTAGTTATCAGCGAGCCAATCAGAGTAGTTTGGTGGAGATGGCTAGACGGCTCCCATTTCTTGCTTTACAGGACCGGTGGCCAATTCCCACATCTGTAATGCTCAAGGGTCCTGTGGGGGGAACGGGCTGAAGAAAGCAGCTCAGTCTCTAAGCTCCACACTGGGACAGGGGTCCCCTGGGAACTGCAGGAACAATATCGCACTGGGCAGAATCTGCTGCCGTGCGGGGGGAACCAGGACGCCAGAGATAGGTGAGACAGCAGTGGGATAACAGGCTGTCATTCACGACATTGAGTAAAACTCATTAAAACCGTGGATTTTGCTTTAAATATGAACCCAAAAGCCATACATTATGCATGCATGGATATACGCCGTGAAGAGACATAATGCAGTACCGTCACTTTGATTCTTTTTTTTAGGAGCTGGTTCAGTTGTGTTTGAGGTTTGAGGTCTGAATGAACTGAGATGTTGTGAGTGCACTGCGGATCTCTGACTCCAGCGACAGCTATGCTTCAGGGCAGTCAGTGCAGCTCCATCCCCTCTTCATTAGGCTCACACTAAAGGGTCCTCTGCTCTTTCTGAACAAACCTACAAGAGAACACCAGTGAAGGTTTTCTACTTCCTCAACAGAAATGGAACTGCACAAATCTGTTTCTCACAAAGCGAGGTCTAGGTGACAGTCACAAGCTCACATCAATTTTACCTTGATGTCTTCCACCTAAGCTTTTATCTGCAGTTAAAGAGATTCCTAGACTAAACTAAACAGACCTATAGATTGATCTTCTATCCACAGTAGAAAATTAATATTATCCATCATTAATGTTTCCAACTAAGCATGAGGTATTGCCCATATCAGTGATCATTTGATTGCCATGGTTATCTACCCGAGTGAGAATCAAAGGAACAATCACTGGATCCTGTTAATAGCAGGCGAGTCAGATTAAATTCACTGCGTTTTGTTACTGAACTGAAACGAAAAAGCAGGGATTTTTAAAGGTTCTCCACCCAAGTTTGCGGTGAAAAGAACTTCAGCTGAGTGACACACAATGTGTCAGCACAGAACAAAGAGGCCGTTTCCGTGGGAGCGTGATTGACAGGAGCAGAAGCGGGAGCAGGAACAGGCCTTGGAATTCATAAACAACCACTCAAGCAGCACTGCCGTTTTCCCTCAAAACAAAAACCCACTGAATCCCATCAGTCTGAGAGATGGAGGCCTCCTCCAAGAGAGAAAGGAAAGAGGACAGAAAGCCCTTAAAGCCAAATGGGAGCCATGGCCCTCATACAGATAAACATTCACTACACCTTCAGGAAGGACTCAATTTTAATGGCTTCAATACATCTAAGAACAAACCCACAATGAGCGAGGGAGTCAGCACTAGGCAGTTACCTTAGGAGGAGGGTCTGGTGTTGGTGTTTGGAGACAGGAGCACAAGTTGCTTTGTGTGTGAGAGGAGGTGGATGGGGGGGCAGCAGCTTGGTCTCAGGAGATTGGAGGCTTTCCACACACACACCAATCCACTCTGAGTGGAACACAGATATCAGGGCTAAGAAATCCATCACCTCACATGCTGGGCACACAGGCACAGCAGCACATTGCACCTGTTAAGTGTGAAGTCACTGAGGTTCAGTTCAGATAGACCTGCTCCTTTTATACAGCGCTCGGAAGCAACTACAAATCAAGAGCAAGAAGTCACTAAAGCGGAATTCATGCTTACAGAATTTCAGAGGCGCAAGCGCAAGAGGCCCTTGCAAGCCCCAAGCGGCTCTTTTTCACGCCTTATGGCGTCAACCGATTTTTCTAGACTTGCGCCAAAATGTACACAAGATTTACATAAGCATCGCAGTCTGCAAGGTGTGATTGGTCTGCTGGTCTGTTGACTACACCCTCCTGGAGTCTTACATTTCCGGTTTTCAGCCAGTAAAGCCCAGATGATGTTTTGAAAAGATGCATGCTCTTGAAGAGCTTTTGAGCAAAGAAGTTAGAAAGTATGAGCACTCATATAACCCATCGTAATTAACCGAAGCCACTTGTAATGAACCGAAGTTTGTTCGAATTGTTTACTTTGATGAATATGCTAATCACTAGCGCAGTCTCTATGGAATTTCCCCTATACATTAGCATTAAGCTAACGTAGTTTCTATCACAGTTAAACATGCAATGCTATGTGAAACGAATATTACGAGATGAGATTACTAAACTGTATTCTGCATGTCTGCTCAGTTTTACAGTGCTTCCCAAGTAAAGGTTTGAAAAGAACTTCAGACTTTCTATCTGCCGAGCAAATGTCAGGCTCATATACAAAAACATTAACGTGAATTAAACTTTACTCGACCTATTGTTCTGGAGGTGAATTCCTTTGCAACACGGGCAACCCTTTAGAAACCATGAATTGATATGAGTACATTTACACAACAGTGTGAAAAGCCAAAGCCACCTATGCAGAAGCATGGGGCAGCCTTAAAGAACAATCAAACCCACTCCAATGAAATTCAAACAACTTTATTTATTCAGTTTATTTTTTTTCCCAAGATGTTTTTGGCGATGTACAGAAAGAAAAAAGAAACAAAACAAAAAACATAACAAAAAAAGCGCTATCTACATAAATAAAGTATGTCACACTGGGGAGCAACATGCATATGTATCTATATGCTGATGTCAGGAGTGAGTGAGTGAGTGGGAGTGTGTGTGTGTGTGTGTGTGTGTGTGTGTTAGTTAGAATGCCTGAGGTGTGTGTGTGTGTGTGTGTGTGACAGAGTAAGTAAGAGAGAGAGACAGAGACAGAGAGGCTGAATAAGTGGGCTTATCTGGCTGTTGCAGGTCTAGACAGGGCATTCACACAGGCCTGAAGAGACAAACAGACAGACAGACAGACAGACAGACAGGCTGACTGACTGATGGACGACTCTCCTTCACTGGCTCTAGCAGCTAATACACTTCCTCCCACCTGCGCAGCACACACATCACCCACCTGCGCAGCACACACACATCACCCACCGGCCAACCCCAGGCACACAAACACGCACACAAACCCACACACACACAACCCCCTGGTTTTACAGGGTAGGCCCATGTCTGCATTGCGTTCTAACCCACACCAACCCTACTATCCCCTCTGCCTCCCTCCAATCTCCCACATCCACCCACCCACCCTATCCCACTCTCACTCTCTCTCCCCCTCCCTCAAATCCCCTTTTTACAGTCCTTCCTATCTGCCACAAAAAAAAAAAAAAAGAACTGTCAGCAGTTTCCTTAAAGAGTAAACCATTTGCTCTCCCCCCCCCGCCCAGCAGAGCCAGAGGAATAGACACACATTCTGAATGACTCCAACTCCATGTGAGAGCCAAACACGGGATACTGGCCGCAACAGAGCAAAAGGCCAATTAAGCACGGGCAAATCTCACCAATTAAAGGTTGAAGGACTCCACACTGCCAAAAATAAGACAACAAAATAAAACAGTAAAAATATAGAAATCCATCGGCGGAGTAGAAATGGAACATGACGCCAGACAAGTGCCGCTGAGAGTGTGGCTGGAACGCTGGAAGGGCAGGGCAGGCCAGGGCAGGGCAGGGCACTCTTCTACTGGGTAGCCAGCTTCCTGATGCTCATGATCAGCCGCTTGCTGTACTCCTTGTGGTCCACAGGCTTGGCGTCCATCACGGTCACCTTGATGCGTGACTCATCCTGGAAGGAAGGAGAGAGAGAGAGAGAGAAAGAGAGAGAGAGAGAGAGGTCACATTGCATCCTCCTGGTTTCTTCACTTCCTGCCTAAAGAGGATGTCTAGAGCACAAGAATGACCTGTAGCGACCACCTTAGCATTATGTATGTGCAGGTGAAGGAGTTTTTTCAGTTTTTTTTCTCCCTCCACCCCGCTGCAAGAATTACAATACGACCGGGCACAAAGGACCCCTGCAGAAGAATACAAAAATATGCATTCGCCAACTCTGAGAAAGTAGACGCGGAGAGAAACCCGAGTCACTGTCTCTCAGCTCTCGGTCATTTGGGAGGACGGAGAGAAGCCCGAGTCACTGTCTCTCAGCTCTCGTCATTTGGGAGGAGGGAGAGAAGCCCGAGTCACTGTCTCTCAGCTCTCGTCATTTGGGAGGACGGAGAGAAGCCCGAGTCACTGTCTCTCAGCTCTCGTCATTTGGGAGGAGGGAGAGAAGCCCGAGTCACTGTCTCTCAGCTCTCGTCATTTGGGAGGACGGAGAGAAGCCCGAGTCACTGTTTCTAAACTCTCGGTCATTTGGGAGGAGGGGGGGAATAACAGAGGGGGGGTGGTAGGCTGGGGGGAGGACGGCTGGTGGGGTGGCTGAGCTGGGGTGACGAGAGGAGAGCAATCCAGCTGGCTCCCTGGGGGTGTGCACAGCGTGAGTGTGTGTGTGTGTGTGTGTGTTCGTGTGTGTGTGTGTTGCTATGGCCGAGAGCATCCTTTGCTGCACACAGCATCTCAGGCCCACGCAAGCAGCCTGGCAAGCATGAATAACAGAGCAGACTGTAGAGGAGGCGAGGAAGAGGAGAGAAGAGGGGGGTGGTGTCTCAGACTCCCCACACAGCTCAAACCCCACAGCATTCACATTAGCATCCGTGTTCTTCAGCGGCTAAGCCTCACTCGGGGCAGGCAGGGGCTTCTTTCAAGCAGGACGCGAGTGGGACTCATCTTACATGTTTAAAGGGGGGATGGATAGAGAGAGAGAGGTAGAGAGAGGAGGGGATAGAAGATTAATATCTCCCTGCACAAAACTCCTCTCTCTGGTAGCTTAACCCAAAGACCTATTTCTGTGGCTGAGTGGGTTGTTTGTGTTCCCCTGCTGGGCTATGCCCATCTCTTCAGATCACAGCTCTACTCAGAATAAACACTAATAGCCCTCTCAGCAGCACAGCACAAAACCATCAGATATGTAGGTATGGGGCTGTAATTAACCAAACGGTCTAGTCAGACTTGTCGGCAAAACCATTTCGGCTAACTAGCTAGCTATCTTGGAGACGTACTTAGAGATTCTGAATGTGAGCTGCCCACAAACCCAGCTCTGTGTGGCTGGGTAGCCGAGGAGGGCCGTCCCTAGGCAGCTCATTTAAAGCCTTGCATTCGCACGGCAGATATGGTGATGTCAGCAGATCACGACCTACACCTTTGGCTTTGTTGCTCGGAAGAAACAGCCATGTCAGCATTTAAGCTTCAACTCCGATCCCATCTGACGACACAGCGGTGGGGGCCGCGTAGAACTCCCTTTAGCCAGGAGCGCAGCAGAATCGTGACAGGTTTTTGGTACTGCCTGGGTACAGCTCCAATCAAAACAATCACACACTATTGTCTTGGACTGAAGAAACTGGAATATCTATATAGCATAATGAATAATGAATGTAGAACCATCATGCTGTAACAATACAGACATAATCTAAAAACAATATACAGACCTGTATTTGCTGATCAAACTATCAACCAATAAGTCTCAGGATGGAAGGATGTCCTAATATTTGGTTTCCCAGGTGACCAAATGTAGGCATCTTGCATGACAAATGAGTCAGACTTCCAACGATCCAAACAGGATATGTGTTTGTATGACTAAGGGCAGATGGCCATCAGGGAAGTGCAGCTGCTCTGTGGCTCAATACATTTAGCTCTCTTACATTAGACATGGAAACTATGAGGTGAAGCACTTATAGATCCACTCAGCTCACCGTCTCCCAGCCACGACTGCATAGGAACAACAAGATTAGATAATGGTAGGGGCGGCTGCGTGGAAACCAATATCATCTGCCATCGTTTTACATCACAGCATATTCTGCAGTGTTCTTCCAGTGCTGAAATTGAGAGACAAAGACATATAATATTCTAGATGTCTGGTGCACGCACACAGCTTTGAAGCGAAAAGTTGTGGTCAGCGGTGAGCATGTCCAACCAGGCCTTAGCTCTGAGATCCAACTCTGAGCATCCAGCTTGTCAGCTTAGTGGAGCTTTGGCACTCACCATGCTGATGGTGCGGACTGTGTGTGTGTGGTTTTGGCAGTCTATATGAGTGTATGTGTGTGTGTGTGTGGTTTTGGCAGTCTATATAAGTGTGTGTGTGTGTGTGTGTGTGTATGTGTGTGTGTGTGTTTGCGTGTTACAGGGTGTTAAAGCGTGGAGATGGGCCCACGCTGAGCGCCTAGGCCCCCAAGCAAATCTGCCTGTGTTTGTTAAGGACTTGGCCACAGCACAGAGCACAGGACAGTTCTTAGTGGGGTGAGCAGAGCAGAGCAGAGCAGAGCCCAGCAGACTCCCACAACCCCTCTCTTCCACCCCTGAGCTCCTCAGTCACCGCTCTCTGGCCCCACCTCAGCGGCTCCAGAACGCACATTAACCCCCACCTCTTCCTCTCTCCCACACACACACACACACACACACCTGTACTCACACCTCTCCCTCCGGCAGTGTAGCAGGCCCGTTGCTCTGCTCCTTCAGATGTCGTCCGGGGGAGGGTAGTGCTCCTCACCGCCTAATGACTGACTCAGAATGTCACATCCACCCCCCAACACTCTGCTGTGGTCTCTGGTGCTTTTCACACTCTCTCCCCTCATTCCATTCCATTCCTCTCTTCTACCACCAATACCAGAAATACAGAGAGAGGGAGACGAGAGAGAGAGAGAGAGAGAGAGAGAGAGAGAGAGAGAGAGAGAGAGAGAGAGAGAGAGAGAGAGAGAGAGAGAGAGAGAGAGTAAGGGAGGAGAGAGAGGTAGACTAGAGAGGGAGATAAGGAGAGGCTGAGAAAACAGATCCCCCAACCAACTGTGACAGAGTTTGTCAAGCGATTAGTGTTGACCATATCTTGCCAGAATGCCAGGATTTCTGTGGGCAAGGCACAGAGAAGCAGAGGGCCGTTTGCTATGCAAATCCACAACACTTCTGTCTGCCCTGTTTCTTTCACCCCATTTGTCTGTACTGGACAGGGAGCGGGGGAAGGCTTGCACTCGGGAGAAAGCGGTTTTATGTCCGATGTGGCCTCCTTCTCCTTCTGTGCTGCCTGGCCGCTATACAATCATGTTCTACAAAACAAGCCAGCCACAATCGCCCATCAGCAGGTCAAGAGAACGCGAGACTGAAGAAAGAGGGGACGGCAAAAAAAGAAAAAGGGAACAAGGTACATCTTCATCTGTGACCCTGTCTATAAGGTCTGTGGCTAGGTTCATTTATTCTGGAAAAGATGCAGAGACAAGGTTGAGACATCGCTTTTTTTCCCTTTTTGGTTGTTTTTCCCTCTCTCCTCCATCCTTGAGTTTGGTTGAAGGAAGGAGGAGGAGGACTAGGAGAAGCCATCTCCTGTGATAACGCTTGCAGGGCCATCCACGTTCGCCTGGTTTCCAAAGCAGAAGGTTCAAAGTCACCCCTGCATGTGCTGACAAGGCCTTTCGCTGTCGTGGTGATGGCATTAGATCACACGCGGCGGCTCAAAACTACTCAGCTACACGCTACGCTGCAGCTCGATGGAGTTAAGGCTCCAAAATTGAGTTGAGACCGGCAATAATTTCCCAGAGGCTGATTTAAACAGCATCGTCAGATAGGGGGTGAATTAACACAAACTTGCCATTAATGTCAATTGCATCTCATAGCCCAGACGCCGCTAGTGGTGCGATGGCAGGAAGCAAATAGGACAACAGCCAGCATGGAAGGCAAAGGCACAGGAGGATGAAGGATGACGCAGCAGTGAGGAGAGGGTATTTATAGAAGTCCAGAGACAGCTTCTGTAGCGGTCTGACGCTGACCTTCTACCTGCTAACCAGGAATTAAAACTCACTCGAGGCTAGACTAGGTCAAAACTGCAGCTAAATCTGCAGGGCGTATTTGACCCAGCAAACCCCTGCGCTGGAAAACCTTTCATCTGCAGTATGAGACTTTATGAAATTCTAGAGGAAAAACATTGTGTGAACATATGTTCTTTCTTTTCCTGGGGATCCAGTTCTTCATTAATACCTAAAGGAGTCCTTCACGCACGTCATATAAAAGCCCCCATGATTTTAAACATTTTCTCAAGCCCAATGCAGAGTGAGTATACAACCTCCTTGATCCCATCTGAAGTAAGTAAGTAAGCAATCTGAAGTGACATCTTCTTAATAATTTACCTAATTATAATCTGCATTTACTAAAATCATTTGGGAAACTCTTAGGAATGTTTTTCTTACTGGCATCAAGTGACCCCTTTAACAGACGACACGCCACCCTGCCTATTTCTCAGCCCCCTCCAGCAGCTCAGACATCGCCTCCCTAAACCTGTCCTGGCCGACTGGTGGCTACACAGCGCTCTTTAATCGCTACAGTGGCAAGGAAGGAAGCAGCCCTGGCAGCTAATGTGAGCGTGCAGAGCGTTTTCAGAGGCAGCCCAGCATGCTACAAATCAGGTTTCTTTTTTTCTGGATGAGTCCTCCAAGTAAGTCTGAGGCAACCCATTGAAACAGGATTGAATAGAGGAAAATGAGGCGAGGCAATTTTGATGCCGCTGTTCCGTCCAAATCAAACATACACAACGCTTGGCAGAGGGAAATACAGTACCTTTGTTCACGCTGAAGACAGGCAGGCAGGTCTAGGCAGGCAGGTCTTTTTTTCTTCTTTTTTTTTGAATTATGGTACGAATGAATAGACATAAATGAGGTTTTACCCACAACAGGCAGGAAACACTGACTGAGAACCAGTCAACCAAGCATCGAGAAAAGCATAAAAAAGCATAAAAAAAAAAATGTTTTTGAACGGCAGAGTACCTCTCCCTTCTTACAGAATTGCCGTCAAATAATCATCTCCAATTATATCCTTCTACTTACATTGTATGTTTCCAGCTTCACTCGGTTGCGGAGGACAAAGGTGTTGAAGTTGGCTTGCTGGAAGATCTCATCAAAAGCTGCCTCATTCTGTGCCAAAAGAGTGGGGACAAAGAGGGAACAAGAGAGAAGATTAGAACCCAACTTAGAGAACAGACGAGCATAAAACTTTGTCCAAATTCTGGCATGCGTCAATCTCTCTTGAGAAGCATGTAAGGACACTAAAGGCCTGAACTGATCCTGAGCTGAACTGAGGAGTTCTTTTATTTTCCCTCCCCCAGGACCCGGCAGGAGGAAAGGGAGAGAAATCCTTGGGTGTGAGCGGCCCCTAAACACGTGGCAGAGACGAGAGGAATCTAATTTAGCCCAGCGCCCATCTCCTCTGTGTGCGGCCTGCGTGTCCCTGACCACAGCCTCTGGCCAGACTTTCATCTTAGAGGAAGGGAGAGACAGAGAGCGAGAGAGAGGAAGAAAGAGACACACTCACCGAGTCCTTGAGCTGCCCAACGTATGCAGAGTTCTGGCCCAGAATGGCTTCTGCTGTGTCTTGGAAGCACGTCACCCACTGGTTATCCCCAAAGTCAGCGATGTTGGCCTGGCAGGGGAGGAGCACGGGGGATGAGAGGAGAGATGAAAGGGACGGAGGTACAGAAGCACAGACGGAGAGAGAAAAAGAAAGGGGCAGGGGGGTTATGAAAAAAGTATTACTCATCATACAGAGGAAATACAAAGCAAGTGCAGTAGCACAAACACACGGCGGTCTGGTCTGGTTCTCCATATGCCACCATGGCTGATGTGACAGAGGCAGAGGCACTGTTTGCCCGGCGGTCTGGTTCTACTATGCCACCATGGCTGATGTGACAGAGGCAGAGGCACTGTTCTGCCTGCATGTTGGGCTCCAAGGCTCAATCAGAGCCAAGCCACTTCCTGTGGCACACAGCCACAAATGGTGGTGCATTCTGCAGCTTATGCTATAGAGCTGTGAAGAATAGCTGTGGGCTGGAGTGCAATAGGTTGGGAAACAAAAGGCAATCTGCTTATTTTGCACAGGTCTGGCAGGCAGAGGGTGCCATACTGACTAATTGAGCTATAATATTTTAATGCTATTTATATAAAAATCATTTTTGGCCATGGAGATGTGGGTAGAGAAATGCATGCGGAACTTTGCAAGCCTTCCGGCATATTTCTGGCGAGAGAACACCTACAGGGCAAAAACCCATCCACTTACAGAGAATCATCAATACTGAGCAAACACAAACACAAAAACAACACCACTATTCTGAAATAGTAATGACATATCAAATTGACATGGTCAAAAACATTTGCTCAGAAAACTGACAGCAGTAAAGACAGAAAGACATTATTTGGGGGACAAAAAGGAAGGGAATAGAAGGGTAGAAAAAAGAAAGATAGAAAGACATTATTTGGGGGACAAAAAGGAAGGGAAAAAAGAAGAGTAGAAAGAAAGAGAGCTGAAGAGAAAAAAACACTGGGCTCATGACACTTGCCATGATTGGCTGACAGAAGCTCCAGAGGAATTATGAGATGAAGACGGCGGTGGTCAGGAAAGGGCAGATACAGAAATGGAGGTTGTATGCGAGTGCCCCCAAGAGTGTGTGTGTGCGTGTGTGTGCACATGCACTGACACACTCCAAATTCCTTGCTTAAAGGGCAAGTATGCCTTCTGAGTGCCAGGATAGACAGTGGCGTGTGTGTGTGTGTGTGTGTGTGTGTGTGTGTGTGTGTGTGTGTGTGTGTGTGTGTGTGTGTGTGTGTGTGTCTTTCTGTGCAGTTGAATGTGAGGTGTGCTGCTGACATACTTCCAAATGCTGTGCTTAAAAGTAAAACCAGGACAGGTTGTGAAAGGACAGGTGCAAAGCTGGTGAACAAAAGTCAGTGTGTGTGTGTGTGTCCTAGCCTAGGAGGGGAGAAAGAGGGGGTTGGGGTGGGGTGATGGGTGAGCCAGAAAGAGTGATCCATGGGTTAGTGTGACAGACCATCAGCCTGGTCCAGGTGCACTCACCGACAGCATGAGGCGGTACTTGAACTCAGGGAACTCCTTGTCGCACTTCTCGCAGCGGTACATGCCATTCTGCTGGTCCACCACCTTCTTGTTGCAGTCGGCGCTGGGGCAGGCCTGGTACATGCAGTTCTCCTTACGCAGGTGCACCACCGTCCCAATGCAGCTGAAGTAGTCAGGCTGGAGGGGCACCAGGAGACACGGAGAGACCGGTTAACAAGCCCAAGCTCAAAGCCCCCCCCCCCCCGCCCCCACCGCACTCATGTACCCCTGAGAACGAGAGGGCTGAGTGAGTGAGTGAGTGAGTGTGTGTGTGTGTGTGTGTGTGTGTTTCTCATCTCCTGGTACACACTCACTCACAGACACAGACACACAAACATTGACCTTCATCAACTCCTCAGGAGAGTTCTGGAGCATCATTACCAGACTGGCGTACGTAAATATTTCAATCCTCCGCTGCTGATCGCTAATGGAAACACTGTGAGCGCCTCGCTTATGTTTGCTAAAGCTCTTATTCTCTGGTGAGCTGAGACTCGTAATGCATCACAGCGAGAACAAATACAACTTTTAAAGCCAGGGAAGCAGCCACCAGCTTTAAACAGAATAAGCCAATTGCTAAAAAGGACAACAACATTAATAGAGCAAACGGGATGTTCCTGTGCAAATTATGTTGCTAGTGTTAGGATTGGTTAGGTGACATGGTATGGAAAGCACCGACTAATAGGTGGGGCTTTAGTGATGTCACCTGTGACCAATTGGGTAAAAGCACACCTATCCCAGCATTCTTGGCTCACAATTAGTTTGGCGAAAAAATGTTTTTTTCACTCTCTGAGTCTGGAACTAGCATGAGGATGCAGCGTTTGGATTAGCATTTGCGGAACACCACCAGCTACAAAAAACCTTGACCACCAACACAAGATAGGTCTTACATACAGGTTTGTATGTAGGAAGTATGCAGGTTAGTCATCAGGATTGTGTGCTTTGTTCGGTTTGACTTTCAAACTAGGTGAGGTCAGAGCCAATATAAAACATACTGTAGCAAACGAAGCTCTGACGCTGCCAAACCTCCTCAGTTTCCACATGGTACCACTAGGCAAGCCTGAACATTAAGGGAAATGATAAGGCAAGGTGCCATCATTAATTGAAGCTCCTGTGCTAGACCGCCCCCACTAAAAGAAATTACCACCTCACCCGCCATCTAAATAGGACCGGTGACAAATGCAAAACAGGAACTCGAGCACAGTCACGATGCCCCACAATATGCAAAGAGCATAACCCCATAAATATAAATAGGCCTTTAGCATATCATCAGTTGCAGGGCAGAAAATAGCGGGCGCCTGGAAGGGATTACAGGGCGGCGCAGGAATATATGAATGCATGTGAGGCAGGGGACACAGCGGTACGGTGGGCCCCAATGATTCAGCGCAAGTGAGAGGGGCCTGCCGCAGGGAAACAACTTCATTTGGAAGAGAAAGGCGCTGTTGTGAGGCGACTCTACGGTTATGCGCTAAAGGAGAGACCCAGGGTCTCTGAGAGAGCAGACATGGGGGGGGGGTTGTAGCCAGGCCAGTAGACTGGTACAGAGAATGACGTCAAGGCACAGGTTGTGTTGTTGGTAGGGCTGTCAATAGATTAAAAAAAATTAACTAATTAATCTCACATTTTGAAATTCATTAATCTAGATTAATCGCGATTAAATTATTATTATTATTATTATTATTATTTTTAAACTAGTAATCACTCCAGACAGCGTGTATTTTAGACAATGTTGAAAAAACTTTTGTGACAACGCGATTGCTATCGGCAAAGCATCATGGGAAGTTTAAAAGAAAATGTCATCAGGAGAGGGATAAACGAAGAGATCTACTGTAAAGATATTTCTGCTACGTTGTCGATGCAGATTCTAATGAGGCTGTTCTCCACAACAACATGGATTAGACTTCGATGGTTGGACTATGATGGTAGTTTTATAACAATCGTTGCCGCAAGAAAGAAAAAGATTCTCTCGTTTGTTGTGCCTCCTCCGTTTTAGCATACAACGTGAAGGCTTGGCAGATGCCGGTTGCGTGTAATGTGTAGGCTATTTCATTCCGTTCTTGCAATGTGAATAATTTGATTTCATGCTCTTGTGCTTGTTTGTGTGAACAAGTGCATTTATCTGTTGCTGTCCGAGTTCAATAAAGGCAGGCTATTCATAAAAAACGTACGTAAATATGTGATTAGTTTTGAACAGTTGTGACATTGACTGCTTCAGACTCTGGTTCGGACAAAACATTAATGGCCGGTTGTTCTTTGTTGTGACTTCTGTAAAACACCAACGACACCTAAATTAATTAGCTGTTCGGCTCTGGCTTCTGAGTTTTCCAACCTCCCCCCTCCAGAGAATGCTAGAAACTCGGTCATGCCCCACACAGGTAGCTAGTTAGCCCAGCTAACATGTTAGCATAAATGCTAGCGAGACCTAGCATGTCAGGGTTGAAAATAGATAGCAAACCTCTTCCATAAAAGATTTGAAACAGGGAAAGAAGAGGTGACAGGGAGAAGAGTAACGTTAGAGCGGGAGAAGGAGGGGGGCACGAACTCAGACCACCCAGGGAACTGTGTGCGTGTGTCAAAATAAAACTCCTCTTTGACGTGTAAATTAATTCCGCACACCGGAAGTAAACAAAGTTGCGTTAACGGCATTAAAATATCTTAACGCGTTAATCGCGGCCACATTTATCTCATAGATTAACGCGTTAACGCTGACAGCCCTAGTTGTTGGTAAGCCCAATGAGGCTAAACGTCTAGGGCTCATGGATGGCCAGGCGGATGGCTATAGGAGGCACAGTCCAGCAAAGAGACGAGAAGGTGGGGGAATCCAAGCCAGATCCCTAGGACAGGATTGGTGCAGGCCTGAATCTCTAGATCTCTACCCAGTTTGAATGTGGCTAGGGCAATGGTCCCGGCAGAGGAGGTTGAAGGGGTCAGGCTCGGACCTTATACAAGTGAAGCTAGTCCTCTTCTTTTTAGAGACCCTAATGGGGAAGCAGTTCAATGTCTGTTGTTGTTAAAGGGCCTAGTTAGCTGATTACTGAGTTTTATGATACGGCTGTAACTAAACTCTGCAGAAGGTTACTGCTCAGCTCTACTGTGGGTCCTTAGGATTCAGTTCATGCGTACAGCGAGGACCTACCACAGTCTGAATCATGAAAAATTGATACGTAAGGCTTTCATGAGGTCATACGTTTCCATTATTCAAAATAAGGTACTACTACAGAATACTGAGCTGAGGGGTTGTTTTTAAGGGGGGCAGGAGGGAGGAATGTTGATGAATTGCTTAGCAATACCCATCACACGGATATGCTCCATAGGAGTGGCAGTCCTGTGGAAGGGCACGGAGCGAAATCTATGGGGTGATGAAAGTGTTAGTCAACAGCACACAGGCCAGCAAATGTGGTTAACGTCTGTAAAAACCTCGGAGGCAAAGAAGAGACAGTCATTTGAATTTCACTGTGGAACAGAACAACTAATTAGACCACTATTCATGATGACCCCGAGAAAAAGGGAGAACAGATTTTCATAATCTGGACGTCTTGATTCATAATGGTGTTTTTTGAAAACAACATCATTTGTACAGGTGTTTGGACAGAACTGGGACAGTTTGCCTCAGAGTTTGCTTTGCATGCGAGTGTCACAACGTTAAACGTGGAAGCCAGCGATTATACTGGAGACATCGGGTTTTGCCGCAACCTTTAGTTTTCTCAGCAAATGAACTAGAAAAACAATAACAAGAGAGCCGCTTTTTTTCCCCCTCTCCCTGACAATAATTGATTTTTCTGCTGTCCCTCTTTTGGTTTTACTGCTGACCGCCCTTTTCGGAATGTTACACGAATTCAACCCCAATTAACTTCTACGAGAGGGGCAATTGATAGCGTGTCACTAGGAATAAACAACAAAAGCCCTGCGGGAGTACTAAACGACAAAGGCAAAATGACAGAGAAATATCCTTTTAAATGACACTTATTTGATTTGACAAAATACAGCACTTCCAATGTTGTGGATCTCCTCGAGAAAAATACATTTATAAATCAGTGGTGGTGAATCATGCATACTTCTCTACAATTAAAAATACCAGTTATCTTGTTTGGATGGAGCAGAGGAGAAAAAAGCTGAATCTTGACATTTTTCCCCCCTTTCCTGTGGTTGTGTCTTATCGCTTTAATCCAAGACTGAGACGAGGCGATGAGTAGGGTTTGGCAGGTCCCTCGCAGGGTTTGGGGGTGGGGGGGGGGAGCGGGGGTTGGGGGCGAAGGGCAAGTTGGTGGAGTGGAAATCGGAACTTGTGACACAAATACGTTGTGACTTCGTACAATTAATTGCAGCAGACTTGCACAGTGCCTTCAGAGGACTGACCTCGTGTCCCTGTGGAGCCAGCATGAACATGAGGACAGGCTAAGTTGAGACTTACTTGCATGCATGCATGTGTGAGTGTGTGTGTGTGTGTGTGTGAGTGTGAGTGTGTGTGAGCGTGTGAGTGTGCCCGTGTGTGTGTGCGTGTCTTGCCTTCAGTGAATGCTGCCATTTCAAAGCTCTGGCCGTAACTACTGCAAACCACTGACTCCGCCATTTCCCCACCATGACTTCTCTCGAGTCAATTTGGGGTTACGCACAAATCTGCTGAGGCACCAGGAGAGGCCCAGCAGGGGGTCGGAGAAGCTCAGTGGAGTGGAATGGAGTCGAGTCGAGCCACACTGCTATTAAAACAGCCATGCAGAGCCAGGAACCGACTCATGAGCAGCTCCTTGTGATGGCAGGGCTGGTGGGTACCGGGACGGTCCGGTGGGATGATGAAACCAGAACCAGGCCAGATGACACCGGCCTGATTAGGGACGAGCAGACGGGAGCCAGGCGGGGGACTCAGACAGCGCCATGGGAAACGCACTGCCATTGCCACACCAGCCAGAGAGGGGAGCACACACACACACTTTGCCCTGCCATTGCCACACCAGCCAGAGAGGGGCACACACACACACACACACACACACACACACACACACACACACACACACACACACACACACACACCAGCCAGACAAAGGCCTGGCCATCGAGAGCCCTCATACTGGACGAGCTCTTTTGTTTTAGGCGTTCTCCAGCTGGAGACTGCAGCCTCTCGTGTTTGATATGAGGACACTTCACCCTGGTGTTCCCCTATCCACTGATCAAAAGCCTGCACTGCGCCTGGCTCTCTGTGCTGCTTTTCTGCACCACCTAATATCCCAAACCTCAGATCTTCGTTGAACGGCTTGTGGGGCTTTTTGAAATGGCTCCTCATTGTCTACTCAATTTCAGCAGACAACCTTTTTATTAAACATTATGTAACATTTACTCAAAGAGCTGGACTTAATAAAAATGGCACTGCAATACAAACAATGGTACATTCCAGTTTGGAACAGTTCAGATCTGATACTATGTGTATGTATGTGTGAGTGGGTGCGCTTTACAAGTGTGTACAAGCAATGTCACAACAATCTAAGATTCTGACATATTGATGAGCTAACAGAGATTTATTACACCGCTTATCTGATCATAATCACTTAATGGAGACTCCCTAATCTCCACCTTCGATCTTGGTGCGGTGGATGTGACTTCCACGCTCTCTCACACACACACACACACACACACACACACACACCCCAGTCTTGAAGGGCACCTGTGTTAATTACTAATGAGAGTCAAGACGAGAGCTGAATTCCGTGTATTCCTAAAACGAGGAGCATAGTCGTTTAACAGCCTCGTCGCCCCCCATCCCCCGCGTCACCAAAGCCCAGACGCCAGAGAACACACAGACACACAGATGGAGCGACAAGGTGACACTGCCTAATAACATTTTTGTCTGCCGTAACATAGCCTGCAGTAAAATATGGCCGGCCTCTGGCGTATGGGGGCTCTGGCTCTGAGGCATGCTTTCATTGAGAGTCGTGTGTCCTTGGACGTCGTGCTTTGAATAAGATTTCTCCCTCCCCTCTCAAGCAGAAGGTTTGTAGTAAAGGACTGAACACTATGGGGGCAGTAAACACATTTTGTGTGAAATATGGCTTTTGAAATCACCTTGAACCTTGCACGAGAGCAAAAGGTACTTTCTTATTAAGTCTTTCTTTATTTGTTCTATTCTAGTCATGAGATGGACACACTTTAGGACAATCAGTGATCCATGCCTGTCTACCGTTCTGGTTTTGAGAAAAGGCCTCTGAGACACTCCTGGACTCTGATCAGGAACTAAAGGCATTCTACGTGGTCTGTCTGTTTTAACCATTTAGTTACAAAACACAGACATTCTTGCCTGCAAATAACTTCTCGTGTTGTCCAGCATATTAAAAGTAGCTTTTTCTGGCAGCAGTTCTGTGTGTGTGTGTGTGTGTGTGTGTGTGTGTGTGTGTGTGTGTGAGAGAGAATGGGTCCCTCCCTACATACCTTCTCTCCGTGACCTAGGTGCTCGGTCTTGACATCTGCCAGGGTCTTCCAGTTGGTGAGGCCTCCACCACCTCCACCTCCCCGCTGCTCCGTCATGGACTGCCCGTCCATCGCATGGCCCTCCTTATCATACCTGCAGCCGGGAGGAAAAAGCTCTGTCTCATTCCTCAGTAACTCATCTGTTTGGAAGCCATCACTGATATATGGGGTGCTTATCTCACTAATCGAAGACACCATTACAGCACATTGATTAGACGCTTCACAATAGCATAGCCTTCGACAGCTGTGCATTCACAGAAGACTTTGGCAATTTCGATTCTTCACAGATACCATCTCCGCCACTGACAGATATTAACTTACACTTCCTTGCTACTGCCTTCATGGCAAACAATTTCAACATCACATACATACATGTATAAGATATATATATATACTATGTTCAAGGTCTTTCTTGGCTTGCCGAATTGACTTAAGACTTAAAAAACCTTGGGAGTCTTTGGCAAAAGAAAGACATCAAAACATACTGGCAGATTCCAGAACAGGCTATATACAGACAGCATCAAGGTTCTCTGCTTTTTTTAAAAACATTTTATCTGATGTCAAGGAGCAGTAAGAAACACCACAACAGATCTGTCACTCCCACACTTCACTGTGTAGAGCCAATCCAGAATCATTTAAAATTCTACATCTAATCTAGCGCTTTGTGTATTTGCAGGGATATTTAATAATTCAAAAATAAAAAAATGTCTATAAACTGCATGTATATTTGTATAAAACAAAATGCAACAAATTGCATTTTTAGTCTGGTTCATGTATATTTTATGGCTTCCAGTGAGCAAAATACCTGCAAATGTGGGTCGTTTTTGCATCCATAGAAGGAGGGGAAAGGTACAAAAGGCAGCGGCGTCTTTTTGCTGGGTGACAGTTGAAACTGGGGACATGCGGGCTAAAAACAGCAGACCCTGAGCACTTGTGAAATGAATCAGTGGCGCGAGCGACGGCGAAGGGAGATGGGGGTCAGGGTTGCGCTGGTGAAATCAGAAACCCATTTTCACCAAGCGACCAGGGGCCGGCTCTGGAGTGCAAGATTGAAAGAGGGGAGCAAGAGAAGAGAGTGGCAGGGAATGAAAAAAGAGAGAATAGGGGGTGAAGGAGGTGGGAGGATAAGAAAAGGGGAAAAAAGAAAGAAGAGAACACACTCAGAGATGGGGGAGAGGGAGGAGAGCTGGAGGAATCAATAGCGCGGCGTGATCTCCAGGCTGCCTAGGGCTTGGTGCGTGCTGTGTGGGGGGGGGGGGGGGGGCACTGGGGTGGGTTAGTGGCCAGGGCTTGGTGCAGCGCTATGGGGGGCACTGGGGTGGGTTAGTGGCCAGGGCTTTTTCTCTGAAGCTGGAATTAATTGAAAATTACCTCAACGTTAATGAAGAGCATAGGGCCGCTTGGTCGCTGCCAATTTTTCCTCCCTCTGAAAAATGTGTTTAATTCCCTCCCATGGCACCTATTCCCTAATCTATGCACCATCCCCTGATGTGACATGCATGCATGCAGGCTGTTTGTGTATGTGTTTTAGGTGCGTGCTTGCGTGTGTGTGTGCGTGTGTGTGTGTGTGTGTGTGTGTGTGAGATTGTGAGTGCCATAAGTGAGGAAGTATAAATAGGCCGAATAACACTGCAAATTAATCAACCTACTTCTCTGGTTAAAAGGAAGGAACTGACAGAAAAAAACTGTAATTTCCTAAGAAATGGAAGGGTTCAGGTTCAAGAGTTCATATGTAAGCTTTTCAGACTACTACTGCTCATGAAATGAAAAACATGCCGTTGCCCCCCACCCCATCCATTTTCTTCCGTCTTGAGAAGGCAGCTTTGCCTAGAATGGTTTTCCCTTTCTCCAGCAGAGGCCCAAATTGAAGCAGTGGCCTGTTGAATAGGATGAATAACCTCGAATGCAGAGCAGGGTTGCAGCTGGAGAGGATTTCATGGCGGAGGAAGAGCACCCAGGGCGCTGAGGCACAGGGAGCAGAGAGAAGCAGCCAATACAGGGAGCCCTAGACAGAGGCTCACTCCACACGTCAACAATAAGACGAACAGACTGGGAGGGAGGGGGATGAGAGAGAGAGAGAAGGTGAGAGAGAGAGTGACTGTGTGATGGGAGAGGGGAAGAGCGAGAGAGCAATGAAGGAGCTATCAAGTTGTCAAAATTAACAATACAGCACTATGACAGAACATTTGACGACCAAGGGGGATAACAAAAAAAATACAGGCAAGAAAAAAATTGAGAAAACATATACATATACGCCGGGAGAAATCCATCCATGACAAGAATCTGTCAGGAGCTGCATTAATGCGGCCAGGGCTACGAGTGTAGACACAGCACAGCAAAAACTGCTTTAACACTAAAAATTGATGAGCTGCTCTCAAAGTATAAATGTATTTAGTTGTGCCAGACTTCATGGTGTTCAGTAGAAGGCTCAGTAGTTATTACCGCTTTTATACGCTTCTGAAGTGAATGTGCCTCCTGGAACATTAATCATCAGTGCACATTTGCTCAGAGGTGCTTATTAATGGATGCACCAGCGCAATATGGGTAGGCAAGGTACCTGAGGCTGCACAACACTGCAGATAAGCAGAAACTACTGGTTTGCAGTGTGTGTATGGCAACATGGCCCAACCCATCGGTGTAAGCTTGCCATGTCTGAGGGCAGGGAGGCTTGTGATACAGGATCTCCTGCACGTGATTGGATGTGATCTCCTGGGGTGGCGCAGGGAGGCGGTGGACTTGGGAGCCAGCAGTCAGTGGTGGGTGTGGGGAGGGTGGAGGTGGCACCAGGCACTACAGTCAGAGGACAGGGTAGTGACAGGAGGAAGCAGATGTGACCGTGGTGAGAGTGACGGCTCATAGGGATCACAGAACTGTGACTAAGTGACCAGCAGCATGCCAGAGAGGGAGACAGACACAGAAAAATGGAAGATGGCAGGAGGGACAGAGAGAGAGAGAGAGAGAGAGAGAGAGGAGATGGTAGTGAAATATGGTGACACGCCAAGGCATCACATGGACCACAGGCTGATTGATAAATAAATAAATAAATAAATAAATAAAAACAAACAGGCAGGGGAAAGAGTAAACTCCTCCCGACAATGGCACTTTATGGCCGTCAGAGGGGACACACACTGCCCCCCAGTGGAGATGACACTGCCACTGCACTCCACTGTGCTGAGGGGAGAACAAGAAAGCCATCGAAGCAAGAGCCCAAACACGAGGGGCGGAGGGAAGGAGAGGAGGGGGAGAGAGGAGGAGGAGAGAAAGAGATAAGGGCGAAGTAGTTTGAAATATCCCCCCCACCCCACCAAAAAAAAAAAACTCTGCACAAACACAATTACAGTGCAAAAACAAACAGTCATAAAAACAGGGCAATAATCAAACGCATAAGGTTTTAGTCAGCAGTTTATGACAAATTACCTTCCTGGGATCATTTAAGATGGAACAGCGGAGGTACTAAATTAACGAGACATTCCGCATTGCTGTATCTATAAACGAACCATGCAAATAAAAGAACATTTTAATTAATCTTGAAAATGTAATTATTATTCATTTTCAATTATGCACCAGAGCTAGGCTGAGTCAGACTGATATTAGCACAGCTTCATAGGCCGTGTTCTTGATGCTCCCCGCAAAGGGAGCGCTCAGCTTTCAGCGCTGCCTCCATTTCAAAAACCCATCCCTGGCTTTGTAGCAGGCTGAGTTCACATTCAGAGAGATAAGTCTTGTGAGAACAAGGACATTTGGATAAAACCCACCAATAGAAAGGGCTTGCGTTTCTCATGATGAACTGGATGAGATGAGAGGGGAAGGAAATCAGACTGACACAACTGATCCACACATATTTAGTGCAGCGACCCGCAGGGAACAGAGGCGCATCTCAGTGGGATCTGACAGGAAATGGATCCACATCACACATCACACATCTCCAGTAAAATACCTTACTTGTGAATGCCCCCCGCCTTCATCTGACATTTAAAAACATCCACAGATAACATGCAACAAGATTTATGTAACAGTTAAACGTCACATAAGGCGTACCATAAGTAGCAACATCAATGCAGTATTATGTTTAGAGTCTCCAACAATAGGCCAGTGTAATGACCAGCCCAGACAGCGATGGGATGCATTAGCAGACAGGAGACCCGAGGCCTGCATGGAGTGGACTGACAGAGGAGGAGAGGAGGAAGTTGGTTTGGGGCAATTTTCTCCTGCTAAGCACCTCTAAAGTGGGGAAGGAGGAGAGGAGGAGATGAGGAAGTTGGTTTGGGGAATGTTTCTCCTGCTAAGCACCTCTAAAGCAGGGGAGGCAAGTTGCTGGGAAAGGTCAGGCTGCACACAGTCTAGCGTTTTTGAACAGCTAATTGACGGAACACTGCAGCCTCCACAACGGGTGCTCTAGTCCTGGAGGACGCGGGTCAGCTAGCCATACAGAACGAGGAAGACAAACTGAGGGGGGAAGTGAAAAAAGAGAAGGAACCTCCACCACATTTAATAGCTCGTTATCTCTGGCTTTCCATGTGAGTAGAAAGACCCCAGGAAGGCAACCAGCTCCTGCAGCAACGCACTCTTCACCTCTACTGGGGGCAAGGGAAGTGATTCCAGAGAGTTCTGGAAAAGCCTCATTAAACAGGGGTCTGTTTTTCACCCGAGATGATTATTTAGATTTAAAGCCTTCTTAAGTCACGACAGAGTAGCGAACAGGAACAAATAAAAGACGCCATTTAAGGGATGATGGTTGGGCACGAGGCGGGTTATAGACTGAGGGAGAAGGATTGGGTAACCATAGATATAAAGGAAGTCCATGAGGACAGCTTTCTACCCCGCCCCAGCCACCTGCTGGGCACAGGCACATTCTAGTGCCCTCATTATAGATATCAAACCCTCAGGGCCCATCTTCACAAAGCATCCTGAGGCTACAAGTGGCTCCTCACTTGTCGATTTAGGAGAAACCTTTAAAAATAATGGGTGTTCCAGTTTTAACTTTGGTGCTAAAAACTAGCACCCGGTCTGGGAGAACTAAGAAATAATTGAGAGGACTCCCAAACTCACCTAGATAAACTCCTAAACTCAACGAGACCAACTCCTAAACTCACCTAGACCAACCCCTAAACATATGGAAAATGGAGGTTTCTATCAATCCACGTCGCAGTGTGTGCAAATGTTGAATCATTTAAAATATACCATCTCAATCACTGGGGAATATATGTGTTTAATGTCAGATTGTGGGTAGCATATTTTGTTGTTACTTAATTTGTAGCCGATCATATTTATTTATTAATTTTGCGTTCTTGTGGTAGGCTTTGTAGTGTATACCTACTCTCCAGCACAGACGCATCACTCATCAACCAATTATCTGAGTCACTGAACGCTCATGCATGAGACTCGACATCAGCCGTAGCGACCACGTCTTTGTCCTAGATTAGGAGTTCTTGCTTAGCAAACACTGGTCTCCGCAGCTTTGTGAATAGGATTAAGGAGAGACCAGTGTGATTTAGAAGTACTCTTAATGGCAAGATAAAATACATTGTGAATATAGGCCCATATCTCCATAAAATAATTAACATAAACTTTTTTGGAAAGAAATCTAAAAACGGCAAAGCGACAGCGACAGGGGAAAATAAATGGAGTGTGTGATGATTAGGGAGAAAAAATGTAGTTTATTCCCGTCACAGTGTGGCAGAAAATAAATTGAAATGATGTGTGGGGTGTGGGGCACTATTATTTGTGGCTTTCACGGTATTTCCCTGAGGGACAGAGCCTGGTGTCATAGCGGGGTGAGCGAAGGAAGCAAAAGAACTATCGATTGCATCTCGCGCGGAGGGTAAAATAACATCAAGCAGCCAGCCCTAACCGGCTGTTGGCTTAAGGAACGTAAATGCGGAAGATGAAAGGCCAAATCCAATGACCCTCGGAAAACGGGGAAAGGGTTAAGAATGGTGGGGGGTTGGGGTAAACGAATGAGAAGGGTGGTCCTCTGCTCATGCATCTCTGATGTTGTCTGCTCCATCTCGCTGCTCCCATCCACCGCTGACGCCTTACCAGCAGACACACAATGCCCACGTGAAATCCCAAAACACGGCTTAAGCTGTTTGAGCTGCACTAACCGCCACTCCGACAACCAGCGCTCAGCGCAAAAGAAAAACACGGAGGCAGCCGTGTACTTATTTTGGGATATGGTAAACAGCATGTGCCATGATCTGGGAAATGAACAACGGAATTGGCAAGAGAAAGAACAAGGAGGGAGAAGATGAAAGAATGAGTCATAACTGCTTTACAATTCCTTTGCAGGCACAGCCAATATAAACTGTGTCTTCAAGGAATAAGAGAAGCTCTGTTTTCCCGTGATAATGGCTGACATTTTAAATCATTGCCACGTGTTCGGCAACCCAGTTCATACCCCTGGTGTGTCGTGTAACATTAAATACTCTGGGCGTATCGCATAACCAGACGTATATTTAAAACGTCCAGAGACAGAGAAAAAAAAAAAGAGAGAGAGAGAAAAAAATGCTCAACACCACCCTCATTTATTTCTTGTCGTCGAGTGCACTCATCCCGTGGGGCTTCTACCAAAAAATCTTAGCTGAGGATTAAAATGAATTTGCATTTCTATGTAAGCCTGAGCTGAAGAGCATCTCCCCAGCAACCTCACATATACTAATTTGCTAATGAAGGAAATCTTCATCATTAAAGCGTGAGCACGGGGCCTCTCCTGGGGGGCTCTGGGAGTCATTTTTAGCCCTGCAGCTCAATGAAGCCACTCTCTCAGCGGAGCCCGGCAAAACACACCGCCCCATAACACACCACTGCTCAGGGCTGTCATCAGCAGGACTGAGGAGAACACTTCAGAGACTAAATGCTAATGATTGAAGTGCTTCTCATAAGGTACACAGTAGAATAACCTCGTAAGGATTATGAATGTCATAAAATATTGATATATCATTTGATTGATTGTATGATGTTTTTTTCTTGATTTGTTTTCGAGGCACTGATTTTAAAATGAAAAAAGACCAAAGAAGCAAACCATGATTTTTTGGCTTGGCTAAAAATGGCCTTACAGTCAGTTGAATCAAGTACATGGGTTAATATAGTGACCAGAGTTGTTTGTCCCCCACGTTTAAGAGTTACATCCCTCGCCGACTGCATGTATTGTGATGATTGTTGACTTTGAAGAATATAAGCAAAAGTTACTAAGGAGCCTTAAGCACACTCACACTTATACATGCACAGCTGTGTACTAATCCTAGGCAGGCCTTTTCAGGTAGTGTTGTGTTTCTTGGATATATGAGGATATGTTTATGCAATACAAAATTCATGCAATGTGCCCTCGTTTGAAATGGTAAAATGATAAGGCTGTTCATTTGTTTTCATGATATAAAAGCCAACTTGCATTCATGCACACATGGGTTAAGGTGTGCTTCCTTATGAGTACCAGCCAGTCTGATGCTGATATATAATGTCCTGGAAAAACGTCTGATTGTCCATAAGTCGAAAGGGTACATATTCTAATGTAGTATGAATACGTGATAAAGTAGTGTGCATATGTAGAAGACAGCTAGTATGAATACGTGATAAAGTAGTGTGCATATGTAGAAGACAGCTAGTATGAATACGTGATAAAGTAGTGTGCATATGTAGAAGACAGCTAGTATGAATACGTGATAAAGTAGTGTGCATATGTAGAAGACAGCTAGTATGAATACGTGGCAAAGTAGTGTGCATATGTAGAAGACAGCTAGTATGAATACGTGATAAAGTAGTGTGCATATGTAGAAGACAGCTAGTATGAATACGTGATAAAGTAGTGTGCATATGTAGTGCAACACAGCTAGTATGAATACGTGATAAAGTAGTGTGCATATGTAGAAGACAGCTAGTATGAATACGTGGCAAAGTAGTGTGCATATGTAGAAGACAGCTAGTATGAATACGTGATAAAGTAGTGTGCATATGTAGTGCAACACAGCTAGTATGAATACGTGATAAAGTAGTGTGCATATGTAGTGCAACACAGCTAGTATGAATACGTGATAAAGTAGTGTGCATATGTAGTGCAACACAGCTAGTTAAAATGTGTGAGCTGTGTTAGTATTCATCATCATGTGTGACCTTAAATTAAACGTTTTGCTGCTAAGTAATGGTCCAATGCCTTGAGCTCCGTAGGCCAACTCAAGGGTGACAGTCATTGTAGTAGACCACATTCCTGGCTCAATAAAGAAAGGGTGGGGCTGGGTCATTTCTATTAACATTACAGCCCAGTCCATGCCTCAAGCAGCTACCATGCATAAATGACTCACCAGCCACGCAGCTTGTAGGCCTCCGGCAGGTCTGGATTCATCATGACCACACTGCTGAACAGGGTGCTGAGAGAGCGCCCGCCGAAGTCTGAGAGACGGGCACCTTTGATGGCCATGATGGGCTGCCCTGAGCCATCAAAACTCTCTGCCTGAGAAGAGGAAGAGGGGGGTATAGAGCATAAACAGTGGAGAGGGACAGGGAAGGAGGAGGAGATGAGAGAGAGGGAGGGAGAGAAATATGAGAAAAACAAGTCAGGTGAGAAAACAGCTGTAAAATTGACACATCACATCTGGGCCACACAACACCTCTTTAAATAAATAAATAAATAAATAAATAAACACAGAGAGAGCGCACCAAGAACTGGAGTCAGTGGATCAGATAGGAGTTGACGCGCAGGTACTTGCTATTTTCAAATCGCTCTTTATGCAGCGTGCATCACACTACCTCCTGCAAATCCCAGCAGATAAGCCCAGGCTGCCAAACAAACACAAAGCCGGCGCTCCTGCTGCTCGACGTGATGAAAGGGGGGGCTGGTGACGGTGCACCGTCCCTGTGTGGCCCAGCTCTGCACACACGCAGGGGCTGCTACCGCTCCAGCTACCCCCCCCCCCCCACACACAGGGGCTGCTACCGCTCCAGCTACACCCCACCTCCACCCCCCCCCACACACACAGGGGCTGCTACCGCTCCAGCTACACCCCACCCCCCCTCCACCCCCCCCCACACACACAGGGGCTGCTACCGCTCCAGCTACACCTACACCCCCCCCCCCCCCCCCCCATCCCCCCTACACACACACACACAGGGGCTGCTACCGCTCCAGCTACGCCCCCCCCCCCCCCCCCCATTCCACACACACAGGGGCGGCTTCCGGATTTCACCGGCAGGCTGGACGGCGGGAGCTCTCTCCGCCTCTCTTGTAAGTCTGTCCCGTCTCTGTCTATATCCCTGCAGCCTCCCCATGCTTTACCCTCATGAGTCAGAAGCCCAAACGACATGGACCGATGCCACCGTGTCTGGTGGGACAAGTTGAGGGGAAAAAGCACAACAGCAGGAGCCGTTTGCAGGTTTTAGGAGGACTCACCTCAGACCCCCACATGGTGAGGGAGATGACTCGGCCAGACTGGTCCATCAGGTGGATGTTCCTCTTGGACACCTCACGGCTGTTCTTGGTAGTGATGCGCGCCAGGTCCTCCACAGTCTTGACCACGCCGATGACGTCTGGAAAAGGGATGACAGTGAGGTACACTGTCAACATCACAGACCGTCCATTTCTCCAAGACAGCCCGATCCCTAGAGTGCTGTACTTTTACTTGTAAATTCTATACGGCCAGATGCGTGAGCTAATCCCCTGAGCTCTGGTGACAGCCGTGTAAACACGCAGAAGTTATGGGGAAGGCAGCAGTCGTACATGCGGAAGAGCACTTGTCAGGTCTGCGACCAACTGTCGCTTGGCTCTCCAGACTTTTGAGACGTGATGCATATGTAGGCATTAGGCAATTAAAGCCCCCGCACACACGCACACACACACACACACACACACACACACACACACACACACACACACACAAGGACACACTCCAAACCAGCCGCATCACCAAAGCACCCTGACACTCACCCTGCCAATTTCCAAAAAAAACAATCCTCTTATCCCACATTGTTGTGACTCATTTGGCTATGATTAAGCTCACTTCCTCTAATCGCCGGCAACTGGGCACTGGGGTCCCACCGAGAGACAGCTCCAACGCAGTACATGCTCCAGTCCACATTATGATAATTACCACCACGCTTATTACCTCCTAATTCTACCGGCGACAGAGTCGCCATCTTCTCCCCTGCTCCCAAAAGCCACAAGAGCAAAGGAAAGGGAGGGGGTGGGGGCGGCGGAGAGTGGAGGGGAAGACCAAAGTCAATCTGCGCCACAGGCTATTACTGTCATCAGTATTATTAATATTACTTTTATCGCGACTATTATAATTACCGTGCCCTCCTGGGCCCCGGCTGCATCTCCAGTGCCTGAGACGCTGGGCCAGCCTCGATCACTGGTAATTATGACACAGAGGCAGTTATTAATGATAGCCATCATGTCACTCCCCTCCCTCATGTGCTTACCCACGACGGCATCCTTCTCATGGGCCTCCAGGTCTCCGATGGGCACGAAGCTGCACTGAAGGGTGGGCACGTCGCTGCTGTCATCGCAGGGGATGACTGTGGAGTCGCCGTTCAGTGTCATCTCATAATCGTTCTTCAGGGTCGAGTACTGCTTGTTGGCCATCTTCAGCGAGCCCTTGGAGATGTAGTAGACCTGGGGAAAGCAAACGGAGCGTGTGGATTTCCTCTGAGGACGGCTCAAATGGGACCAAAAGTCTAAGGAACTGACTAAAATTAAAGTAGTTGTCTTTGTCTTTGGAGATGCAGCAATGCCAAAGCACAATTTTACTTACTACTATTTACCTGCAAGAATTTGCACGGGAACATCAGAAAGAATATAAACAAGCCCAAAATCAAAAAGGCAAATCTCACCTTGCCCTGCTCAACCAGCGAGTAGAATTTCTCCACCTCCTGAGTGAACGCAGTCACTCTGATCTCCCCCTAGACAAATCACAGCGGATGTTTCAATTCCAAAATCAAAGCACAAATACTCTTTTCCATAATGACATATTGAACGAAAAGCCTAAAAAAATGTTCCTTACACTTTCATCCACCAGGTCCATGGAGAACAACTTTCCTTCACCCCGCGAGTTACTCCATGTGCGGATACCACTCTTGTTAGTAACGCGAGCTCGAATAGTCCACCTGTGGAGCGTACAAATCAGTTTCAATTTCTGTATTTTACCACTATCACCACTTTTTATGTACAATAACCCCCAAGCACCAAATCCATCACCAGAGGATAATGTCAAGGCTTGTGTTTATTACTTGAAAGCTGTCAAAGGTCTAAACATGATTTCAGGTGAGGCACTTGAGACACTGGCCATTCTAACACCCATTGAAGCCAGGTGAAAATATGACTTTCTTTTACTTCGCACCAGTAGGTCTGTAAACCTACTTGGACTGATATGGATTCAGGCTGGCGATGGGGGCTACTTTGGATGAGCCTCCTGGTGTATTGGGGGCAACCAGGGGCTTCTTGCCAAATGCTGGTTTGGCGGAGCCCTTGGACATACCTGATGAGAAACAAGGAAAGAGAACATAAAAAACTACACAGAACATATCTGGCAAAGTTGTTGCCTCTAATACATGTCAGGTCTTCAAGTGTGTGCTGCAAAATCTGGAAGACACTTTATTTGGATGGTCCCCTATAGACTATCTACAGACTACCAATGATGGTTAGGGTTAGGGGTTGGGTTTGGTTAAGGTCATTACAAATCACTGCACTAGAATGTCACCAAAGTATCTGTACAGTCTCTGTACGCAGACTATCTTAGTTAAGTGTTACTGACAACTGTAAGTTCAGAGTAAATCTCTTCAATATTAGCCGGTACTAAGCACTAGTCAGAACTAGCCAATAAAGGTTTATACATTTATGAGGAGCCAATAGGTGGAATTTGGAAGCAGCAACTCCTTTATCCTTGCCGCCCTTCAACTGTTTTAATGTACATATAAAACTACTAGTAATATAAGTACAGTGATGCACGGTCAATACATGATATCTTATGTAATTCAACACAAAACCTGAAATTATACTCCACAGACTTGAGACCCCCCCCCCCCCCCCCCCCCATCTTCTAGCCAATGCAATAGCCCCCCATTCTCACTGGCTGATCTGATAGTCCTACTGTGAGCTACAGCTGCACACAAGGTTATGGACTAAAGGCCAATTTAGGGTCGTTTTAGACGCAGAGCCGTAAGCACGTAAGATACATAACCCCCCCTTGTGCGGTAAAATATCCCCCCTTACGTGCTTAAGTGCGTCGCCCAAAATTCCTGACTATGCGACTAAAACACTACGGCCCTACACAGCTTGCAAAGGCTGTGATTGGCCGGCTACCACAGCCTTTCACAGAGTCTCACGTTTCCGGGTTAATAGCATACAGTCTTTTTTAGACACAGACATTTTTTTAAATCATGAATACCCTGCAGACCGTCTCACAAGCCTTTTCTTATGGATTAGGAACAAACATAACAGAAGAGGTCCGAAGACATGAACTCCTTTACAAATCCTCTTTAAACACTTATAAGGACGCTCAAATTACCGCGAATATCCCATTCTCACCCGCGATTGTTTGGAGAGAATGTGCATTCACAAACAAATAGGTACTTTCATATCCATTTTCCGCCACTTGTGAGTCATGGTGATATATTGACGTGAATCCATCAATTGCACCAGCGAGTTTGATAGAATGAGCCCGGTCTGCTCATATACAAAAGTTAACAGTAACCTGCCGTTACCTTGTGGCCAGCACCATTGTAGTTACAAGCTTTGACAACATGATGAGATTCTCTCGCCGTTTACCACCTTATCTTTGAATAATGTAACTCATAAACACATCGTTTTAAAGCCTGTCGCAGTCATTAAAAGATGTCAATAAACAAACTTTTGCGTCATGTGCTGTCTTTTTCGCCACTGGTACTGAATTGCCAACATTTGTATTTTGTGTAACACATGTATTCATAACATCAAGCCTTTCGCCCACTACACTTTCATGCTCCGGTAAGTTTTTTTCCTTTGTCCTGCTGCAATAAATAGGCTTACTTAACTCAAAATAAATCTACAGTTCTGGCGTCAATTTGCTTTGCAACACGCAACACGGCTCACAAGCCTTGCAACACGGCTCTGCGTCTAAAACGAACCTTAAATCAAAACTTGTCTAAAACAAGTTCCTTGTGTAAATTACGTGCTTACGGCTCTGCGTCTAAAACGACCCTAAATTGGCCTCAAGGCAGCAGGCAAAAGGAGGCAACATTATTCCACATGAACAATTCTACAGGCCTGAATGCTGCCACCTGCTGGTAAGCACAGGGGCCTGCACACACTGACCCACATTATGCAAGATTAATAGTTGTGCCTCTGGCTTTTTTTACATTTCAGATGAATTAAAAACTTCAGGAGGGCCCATACAACAGACACCAAAGAACCTGTTTCTGCACAGAAAAACACAACCTACTTCCATCCAGCATATTTCAAAATGGATGAATAGTAGGCCGTGGCTTATGTCATTTACCATCACTTCCATTCTGGGGCTGCAAGGGGCGGGAGGGGTTGGGCACTGCGGACTGTGGGGCCCTTGCCTGACCTACAGGATGGGAACACGGGGAACACACACTTTATTTCAGTACTGGGAGGACGAAGAAAGGACAGAGGAGTCATATGAGCCTCTCTAACAGGCAAGGGTAAAATAGTCGTCAGTTCTACTGTAGAAAAGAACAATGACTAGCATAAAACTCAGTTGGCTTCATACCTTCAACATAGGGTGTGGGTTCACCAATTTTATCGCCAACCTCCTCTGCTGATTTCATGACTTCCATGTCTAGGACCACCACAACACGTCTGCACCAAGGGAAAGGGGTAAAGGAGTGCACAAAGGGAGACCATGCAATCAATGCAATACAAAGTACACTGTTTAAGAAATTAGGTACGGTACTGTTAAAAGAAACGTACCAAGTTTAACAGAGACATAAAATATATGAAAGTCCTAAATAAATAATCTAAGATTAAGCTTCCCATAAAAAATAAATACTGATAAAAAGACAGGAATCTGTTGTCACATATGCCAGGTGTGTTATCACTCAGAGTGAATTATGTGGACTGTGTTAGTATCCTCGATCCTGATCCAACACATATGGCCCTGTAAGAAAATGACACTGCAACACAAAGAGTGCAATCAGAGCTATTACCGTCCATCTTTAAGTACGTTTGTCACACTCCTCTTAATCATGCACACACAGTGTTGTGCCAGCTGATTCTCTTCTGCCAGAGGGTTGAGCTGGGTCGAGAGCATGAAAGCTGCAGAAGAGAAACACAAATCAGTCACGACAGAAATCTCCATCTGATACACACTGGTTTTATCTCGGGCCGCTGTGAAACACTACACACGTTCATCCCAGCAAACTAAGCCAAGTTTTTTTTGGGACAGACACCAAAGTAAAACACAGACAAAGTGCTGCTTAATAGGCGATTGAGTTTCCATTAGTTATCCACGGGCCAACCGGTCATCCCAACTTCTGGCTAAATCCGACCATATGAAGCGGATGAAATCGATTCTTCTTGGGATATTTTGTACCCTTTGATGTTTTGGCACACAATCTCCACTCATCTTCACAGCCACTACCTCCAGCTGGCCAGCCAGGGGCGCTTCCCACTGCATAAAACAAACATGCTCCACTACAACTATATTTACCCTCTTTTTTAGGGAAGGTCATATAAAAGCTACTCTCTTTAATATTTTCTGCTAGGTGGTCTGTTTTGTAAGGTGCAGCCAACACGATATAAAACAATCGGATATGAAACAAGGCCCTTAACAAGTTGTCAAAGTTACGTGTAGTGTAGAAATGCATATACAATATAAATGCAATACAGGTGCATTATGTGGCTGGACAGGCTGTTCCACCTGAAACAGGAACTAGGCTACTTACAAGACATGGTGTGTTGTCCATCGCTCATCATGAGCCGGAATCGAGCTGGTCCATTCCCTCCATCAATTTTGCGAATATTCTGCCAAGCAAAAGAACAACAGTGTTTTGTATGGGAGAGATGCAAAAGCAGAATGAGGCTAAATACATTATACAAGTGATTTACTGAAAACAGCACTGCAAATGTTACCACATGACAGTGTAGGAATGTCACTGTGTCAAAGTCAAAATAATAATGCATAACAGTAGTAAGCTGTGATGGATCACAGAGAGAATGAAGGATAGCATACACACCACCAACTGCAACAGTGGGTTGCTGACATCTTGGCCTAGAGTTAGAGCCTGCCAAGAGAAAGGGACACAGTAAAGTTCCATCCATAGCTAAATACATAACAAGTTGTGTCTTGCCTAGGTCTCTCCACCTGTTTTGTTATCGTGACTTGGTCTCCAATAACTGCAGAAAAAACCTGCTGATGTGTCTTCATTCAAGCTAACATTGGGTTACTAGCACAACTGCCCAGGCTATTTTATGGTCAATACTAGAACGCAGAGCTCGAAGACCACACTCCAGATAACCGACACTAACAGTAGTACAACCTCCTCCACGTGAGACAATATCACTAAAGCCCTAATGAGAATATGTTTGTAAAACAATGTGACATCTGAACTTTATCAGCTGCTAGTTTCTATCACATTTATACTAGTCAACTACTCAGCACATGAAGTACAGTTACCCATTTTTAGCTGTTAGCTACAAGGATAGTGCATTCCAAGTCTGATCAACATGGTTTTAACAGTACTGCATGATTAGCTAGGCAACTAGCGCCCTGCAATTCGGGTATTTGTTATTTATACTGCTATTAAAATGTATTTGTACAAACCCAGATTAGATGCCATCTAACGTTACACAATTAGCTAATACCATTGGCTAACTTTGTTAGCTAACTATCTAACGTTAGCTAGTCTTTATTGCCCAACTGTCAGGTTCAGCACTAATCGGGTTTATGTTTATATCCATTATAACTGCACAAGCATTAAACTGGATATCACTGAAACATCGTTCTTGCCCAAAAGTCTTTTGTAACTTCCCTATGCTCTGCTTAAAAGCTAACTCGTTAGCACTGTGCACAATTGTGTTCAGCAGCTTTTCAACTGTGTAAAAAACGGTCAAAAAGAACATGAATGTGACAAAGAAAAATTAAAGTACCTCTATGGCTCCACCTGACAGAACAACAGCCATATTTTCAGAACAGGTTAATGGAGTAAGGATGATCTGCAATTGTTCGCTGACACCTTGCTTCTCTGCAATGTGTCCTGTTAGAGCCAAGCATACACAACGCGCCAACTTTCTCCAAACGCGCGAATCGAGCAGCGTGAAGATGGCCCAAATACCAAAATGAAACAGGAACTAGCAGTAAGCTAGTAAGCATTTTTTCAGAATAAAAGTTTTCGTTTTTCAAGAAAGTATTAATAATAATAAAATAATCTGTTATCTAAATTGTCGAACAATGAACACATATCACGTCTAAAGCACATATAACAATATATTTATCACAAAATCTAACAGAAAAAGTGGCATATCATTAAAACAATTAAAGATTAAGTAACCTTTGAGCCCAACTGAACACACCTGCTGCCTTGAAGTTGTTGGGCTAGGGAAACTAAAAATTGTCTCACCTAATATGGGGCATATATCTCTTCAGCAGAACCTCTACTAACATATTCTGAAATAAAAAGTGGTGAATTGTCGGCTTTGCACCGTCCAGAACCAATAAACCGAACGGCCTATTGACCTCCATAGGCCCAACTATAATAGACCTGCTGGATTAAAGTTGTTGGGCTGAGAAAACAAAAAATTGTCTCACCTAATATGGGGCATAGATCTCTTCAGCAGAACTTCTACTAACATATTATGAAATAAAAAGTGGGGAATTGTCAGCTTTGCGCCGTCCAGAACCAATAAACCGAAAGGCCTATTGACCTCCATAGGCCCAACTATAATACACCTGCTGGATTAAAGTTGTTGGGCTGAGAAAACTAAAAATTGTCTCACCTAATATGGAGCATATATCTCTTCAGCAGAACCTTTACTAACATATTATGAAATAAAAAGTGGGGAATTGTACTTGGCAGACGCTTTTATCAAAGTGACATACATTTAATAATAATTTAAGGAACACAGGGTGCAATAAAAAAAGAGGGGGGGAAGGTTTTTTGATAAAGGCTAATCATGAAATAATAGGCAATCAAAGGGTCTAATTCTTTTTTAAGTTAATGGTAGGCCCCATTTAGGTTTCAGCACCATGGATAAGGGCCGATCACAGGAAAACGGCAGAGGATTTGGTCTCACCTAGGTTTATAAGATACACTTTCAAAAGTCAAAACAATTCAGCAAATAGGCTAACACTAATTACACAGTTTGCTCTGAGGTCGGACTTCATGTGGCCTTTTCGGATTTCTTGAAGCGCATCTGCAGCGCTTTGCATCTCTACGAGCCTCTGATTATGTACGCTTGGCCCATATCCAGTAGCCTATAACAGCGACGAAAAGAAGACAGTGTGGACACGTTAATTCTGTGATTTATAGCCTATGTGTATGGACGTTCCATTAACCGGAGCAGGGCCGAAAAGATGACTCGGTGTGCACACGTTTGTTCTGTTGTTTTTGTATGGACGTTCGCGAATATCAATGCCAGCAATGTATGTAGAACCTATAGTCTAGCCTACCTGTAAGAAAAATCACAGCGTAGGCAACATAAGATACAAAACAGTCATAAAACAGTCTGCAACATAAGATACAAAACAGACATAAAACAGTCCGTTAGTACGCTGAAAAGTCCGCAACATAAGATACAAAACAGTCATAGAACAGTACGTTGACGTAATCATCCAAACAGCTCAAAACTAGAGGACTACTAATTTGATACCCTTTCACCCGTTTTTCGCGGGAAATATCCCGTAACCCGGAAGTATGCTATTCTTATTTGGGGGTCTTCGGGCCATCTTCACATTGAGCAGTGTGAAGTTGGCCCAAATACCGAAATGAAACAGGAACTAGCGCTTTAGGCTAATAGTTAGCATTTTTTCAGAATAAAAGTTTTCGGTTTTCAAGAAAGTATAAATAATAATAAAATAATCTGTTGGCTAAATTGTCGAACAATGAACACATATCACGTCTAAAGCACATATTACAATATATATCACAAAATCTAACAGAAAAGGTGTCATATCATTAAAACAATTAAAGATTAAGTAACCTATGAGCCCAACTGAACACACCTGCTGGTTTAAAGTTGTTGGGCTGAGAAAATTACAAATTGTCTCCCCTAATATGGGGCATACATCTCTTCAGCAGAACTTCTACTAACACATTCTGAAATAAAAATTGGGGAATTGTCGTCTGTGCAACGTCCAGAACCAATAAACCACACGGCCTATTGACCTCCATAGGCTCACTATAATACAGCTGCTGGATTAAAGTTGTTGGGCTGAGAAAACTACAAATTGTCTCCCCTAATATGGGGCATACATCTCTTCAGCAGAACTTCTACTAACACATTCTGAAATAAAAATTGGGGAATTGTCGTCTTTGCAACGTCCAGAACCAATAAACCACACGGCCTATTGACCTCCATAGGCTCACTATAATACAGCTGCTGGATTAAAGTTGTTGGGCTGAGAAAACTACAAATTGTCTCCCTTAATATGGGGCATACATCTCTTCAGCAGAACTTCTACTAACACATTCTGAAATAAAAATTGGGGAATTGTCGTCTTTGCAACGTCCAGAACCAATAAACCGAACGGCCTATGGACCTCCCTAGGCTCACTATAATACAGCTGCTGGATTAAAGTTGTTGGGCTGAGAAAACTACAAATTGTCTCCCTTAATATGGGGCATACATCTCTTCAGCAGAACTTCTACTAACACATTCTGAAATAAAAATTGGGGAATTGTCGTCTTTGCAACGTCCAGAACCAATAAACCACACGGCCTATTGACCTCCATAGGCTCACTATAATACAGCTGCTGGATTAAAGTTGTTGGGCTGAGAAAACTACAAATTGTCTCCCCTAATATGGGGCATACATCTCTTCAGCAGAACTTCTACTAACACATTCTGAAATAAAAATTGGGGAATTGTCGTCTTTGCAACGTCCAGAACCAATAAACCACACGGCCTATTGACCTCCATAGGCTCACTATAATACAGCTGCTGGATTAAAGTTGTTGGGCTGAGAAAACTACAAATTGTCTCCCCTAATTTGGGGCAGACATCTCTTCAGCAGAACTTCTACTAACACATTCTGAAATAAAAATTGGGGAATTGTCGTCTTTGCAACGTCCAGAACCAATAAACCGAACGGCCTATGGACCTCCCTAGGCTCACTATAATACAGCTGCTGGATTAAAGTTGTTGGGCTGAGAAAACTACAAATTGTCTCCCTTAATATGGGGCATACATCTCTTCAGCAGAACTTTTACTAACACATTCTGAAATAAAAATTGGGGAATTGTCGTCTTTGCAACGTCCAGAACCAATAAACCACACGGCCTATTGACCTCCATAGGCTCACTATAATACAGCTGCTGGATTAAAGTTGTTGGGCTGAGAAAACTACAAATTGTCTCCCCTAATATGGGGCATACATCTCTTCAGCAGAACTTCTACTAACACATTCTGAAATAAAAATTGGGGAATTGTCGTCTTTGCAACGTCCAGAACCAATAAACCGAACGGCCTATGGACCTCCCTAGGCTCACTATAATACAGCTGCTGGATTAAAGTTGTTGGGCTGAGAAAACTACAAATTGTCTCCCTTAATATGGGGCATACATCTCTTCAGCAGAACTTCTACTAACACATTCTGAAATAAAAATTGGGGAATTGTCGTCTTTGCAACGTCCAGAACCAATAAACCACACGGCCTATTGACTTCCATAGGCTCACTATAATACAGCTGCTGGATTAAAGTTGTTGGGCTGAGAAAACTACAAATTGTCTCCCTTAATATGGGGCATACATCTCTTCAGCAGAACTTCTACTAACACATTCTGAAATAAAAATTTGGGAATTGTCGTCTTTGCAACGTCCAGAACCAATAAACCGAACGGCCTATGGACCTCCCTAGGCTCACTATAATACAGCTGCTGGATTAAAGTTGTTGGGCTGAGAAAACTACAAATTGTCTCCCCTAATATGGGGCATACATCTCTTCAGCAGAACTTCTTCTAACACATTCTGAAATAAAAATTGGGGAATTGTCGTCTTTGCAACGTCCAGAACCAATAAACCGAACGGCCTATGGACCTCCCTAGGCTCACTATAATACAGCTGCTGGATTAAAGTTGTTGGGCTGAGAAAACTACAAATTGTCTCCCTTAATATGGGGCATACATCTCTTCAGCAGAACTTCTACTAACACATTCTGAAATAAAAATTGGGGAATTGTCGTCTTTGCAACGTCCAGAACCAATAAACCGAACGGCCTATGGACCTCCATAGGCTCACTATAATACAGCTGCTGGATTAAAGTTGTTGGGCTGAGAAAACTACAAATTGTCTCCCTTAATATGGGGCATACATCTCTTCAGCAGAACTTCTACTAACACATTCTGAAATAAAAATTGGGGAATTGTCGTCTGTGCAACGTCCAGAACCAATAAACCGAACGGCCTATGGACCTCCATAGGCCTACTATAATCCATAATTATCCTATATCAAAAAACCTTCTCCCCCACTTTTTTTTATTGCACCCTGTGTTCCTTAAATTATTATTTTGATAAAAGAGTCTGCCAAGTGCATAAACAACATTTTATACTTTAAAATATTTTAATAAAGCTAAATATAGGAGTCCACAATATTGCACATTCACAGACTTCACAACCAAAATAAACCAAAATGCAACAATGTTTCTTTTTTTTTAAAGTTTTTTATTTTGACAATAGTAATATTTATGATACAATCGCTATAAATAATATCTCCATTCCAAACACACACACACACACACACACACACACACACACACACACACACACACACACACACACACACACACACACACACACACACACACACACACACACACACACACACACACACACACACACACACACACCTGTGCTTATTTACAAGATATAGTATTTACAGGCTATACTTTTATACAAAAAGGAAAAATGATCAATGGATGGATGAATGGACAATGTAGAAACTGTAACAGACATATCACTAATTAATGTCAAAAGCTAGATGTGGATTCCCATATCATAACAAATTACATTACGCATTTGCACTGACTTTCCACTGATATGATTAATACTTTTTAGAATCTTTTTGGCAAACAGACAAACATACAACCCACAACTGCTCCCGTCTGTCTGGTTGATGAAATAACTGCACTCTTTGACATTATTAATAATGCATCTAACATTTATGGGTCTCCCAGTCATTGCTATGTACTGACAGACTAGATAACGTTGGAGGGAACTAATATGTTCTTCAATTGTTTTATTTTCTGAATATGAGGAGTCCATAATGTCCATGTGCACATACATGCTCTCATTTACCTGCACTGCCTTAGACATGTACATTGCTACACATATCCAATGTGTACCACTTACATTAATTGGCACAACAATTGTATCTAACTTCCACCAGTTACTTTTGTGTGGTGGTGTTGGGGGCATCCAGTTATAATTACTGAAATATAAACTATTAAGACTCTGTGTTACAAACGTTGCTGGTACACCCCGAACTTTTGAACTTACAACCTCCTTTACTAATGTATCTATGTAACTATCAATAACAGTGTCGTTTAGCCAACCAGAGCAATCTGTTAAAGACCTTTTGTCTTCTTCCCCCAAATTACACAAAGATCTGTGGTCAGTTGAAGATACAAGTGTACTACAACTCACGACCTTGCACGTATCTGAGCATGTGTGCTTCTCTGTGCATACCTCCAGAGCCATCACACTTTCTTCAGAATTTCTATCTAACACTGCCAAAACTGCTGTACTAGTTCCTATCAATTTAACAAGTTCCTCCCAGGATATATGACGAGAGCCCACTCCTATGTACCACCCCCCAATGTGACAATCCTTTCTAATTAACATTAAATATGGAATCATGTCAAAACAAAGTAACACACCACAGAGTTTATAGATGTATCTTTTAAAAATTGTGGAAACTGACAGACTGTCCTCCAAAGAATTGCCTGGACACTCAATCCCTACAAGTAAACTCTCGGGTAAATGGCAGGGGAAAACCTTCTCACTAAGCCCATTGCCACATACACATTTAAGTTCTTCACTGACCGTTGCACCACGTTGCATGTCTTTAAAATCTACAGTAGTTCTTACTACTAGTACTGAGCTGTTTTTTAACCTAGCTCCTTGTCCATTTTTACACTGAGAACAATGAAACGCATGTATATTTTGCACACTAAAAGCATTTCTAAGAAGGTTTTTGGCTTTGAATGTATCTTCAACTAATTGTTCAATAGCCAAAATGCTTTCTTCAAAATGTAATGGTGCGCTACACTCTACCTCAGCCTCAGTATTCCAATCTGTCAGAGCAGTAAGTGTTTCAGTCAGAGCAGTTGACTGAGTAATTTGGCTTGCTCTTTCCAAATCTGCTTTTGATCTGTGGTACGACGCACAAGAAGAAAGTAATAACTTTACCTGAGAGAATACAGCTAAGGTGGAATTTGATTTGTCAGTTACACAATTTAATGGTGTATGCCCATGTTTCTCAAAAATGTACACCACTCCATTGTTTTCTAAAAGTTTATGACCTGCATTTCTAGTTATGCGCGTATCATTTGCCCTCGTACAACTATTACCATTAAACAACATAGCCCAATAATGGCCATGCTCAATCGAGCCCCGATGGCAGATTACTGACTTTCTCTTATATTCAACAGACCTACTATCACTAACTTTTACAATTAAGCTTTCCCCACATGAAATAGAATTTCTCAAGACTTTCTTCACCTGAGCCCTCTGGAGAGCTACAACTAAGACGTCTGGTGTTCTCTCAGGCATGACACCTGTGTTTCTGCACACACTGCAAAGCTTGAAATTCGATTCGCTACTTAATCTAATTCGCAGTAGCTCCTCAATGTTTCCTGCTTCATGTATATTGACCATAAGTGCACAGGGAATATTAAAGTCCTGACAAGAATTACATTCAGCTAAACATTTAAATTCAAATTCATTAACTAAACCCAACTCCCCTAACCATGCCATAATCGGAATCACTAAGTCCATTGGGTCATTTTCTTCACAAAACTTTAGCTGAGGGAAACAGTTGGATAGGTCCTCTAAAACTGGTAGTATTTCTGGCATTCGAACTACACTACTTTTACATGTGGTTATTGCATTAAGAAAATTAACATATGACCGAGGAATGTTTTTGTATGTGGGCCTCTCAGTATTTTGGGTCAGTCTTTCTATCGCAATTTTAAAGCATTCCAGATGCAAAAGTGACTGTGTCAGGGCATTGAACCAACAATTATTACCAGCATTTTCAAATTTAGCTACTAAGCAATCTAACGTCTTGGGGTGTTTTTTTTGGTCCCTATCATTTAAGTACATGAATTTACCCTGGGGTGGACTCTGGAATGACTTTGAAAAAGACACCGCTACTACTGACTTCACGACACCAGAAAGCATATCATCCAGACCAAATGATAGTCCATAACCATGACCACTTACACCTTTGTCTACATTCTCACTGTCCCAGACACCAGCAGAAAAAGATACAGCACTTATAGGCTTGGCTGTCCGTGGCCGCAGGTGTTGGGCTGCCTTGCGCCTCTGGACTTCCTGTACTACTGGCGATGGCTTGCTCTTCTCGGGGCCCTGAAGAAAATCAAGAGACACACAGAGAGGTGCAACATTATTACAAGATAGCACAGATTTAATGACAACCAATAGCAGCAGAACCAGGTCGGAGTCTGTAAACGTACAGTTTCTAGGGCTGCCTTGCGCCTCTTGCGCCTCTGGACTTCCTGTACTACTGGCGATGGCTTGCTCTTCTCGGGGCCCTGAAGAAAATCAAGAGACACACAGAGAGGTGCAACATTATTACAAGATAGCACAGATTTAATGACAACCAATAGCAGCAGAACCAGGTCGGAGTCTGTAAACGTACAGTTTCTAGGGCTGCCTTGCGCCTCTTGCGCCTCTGGACTTCCTGTACTACTGGCGATGGCTTGCTCTTCTCGGGGCCCTGAAGAAAATCAAGAGACACACAGAGAGGTGCAACATAAATGTAATGATTGCAGTCTTTAACACAAACATGTAGATACAACAGCATTCAGGGCAGAGTCTGTATACTCACCGGTTCTGTGGATGGCCGGCACCTTTGTAGTGCTTTGGGGAAGCAGATGACTTCTATCTCCTGAAAGCAGCATCTCACGCCCTATAAAAGTACAGTAGGTTTTAGAAAGTGGGACGACTTTATAAAGGCATTCAAATTGAACTCAATGTTATACTTACACCAGCCATCCTCCAGTGCTTGGTCTTTGCGAGGTCTTCCCTCACACCATGTTTCACCTGATACCAATGAGATAAACATAAGAGTTACACATCCAGTTTTTGAAAATGATTGTAACAGATGTAATAGCGAATTCATCATTGATGAAACAGAGACAAAAACACAAAAGGTAATTACCATTGAAAATTCTAATGGTTGGTATAGCTTCGGGGGACGCAGAGTCCCCGAAACCACCAACCTTGGCTGCCTCACAGGAACCCTGGGCCTACTAGGGGTTACCCTGGGCACCGGCTGCTGGACCGGATTGAGGTGCAGGTATGCAGCTGTCCAGAGAAGCTGCGCAAAGAGGGGCATACCCAAACTGTCGCTCAGGTGTACCCCGTCTCTGCACCACAGCTCGGACTCCTTCAGCGGAGTGTTCCGAAACACTGCGGTAACGTACGCCAAGAGCAGCAGCGATGCGGTGGAACATATGCCGCATATGCTTCTCACGCTCGGCATCCACCGTCAGCCGTGGGGGGAAATCAAGGACAAAGACCTGCACAGATAGCAATTATAAGTGGGTGTCTTGTTATTATCATAATCATTACTGTTAATAGTTCCTGGCAGATGCTAATAAATTATTACGCAATAACATAAAAATGATGACATGGTCTGGTAAGAGAGGAACACAGCATTAGTTAGTTAGCCACGATAACAAAATAATTATCCTATTTCATTATTGAGCCCACCTTTGACCAGCGCTCCATGGCACTCCTTACAAATGCAGCGAAGTCTTTGCCCGCCTGCTCCATGGTGCCGCCCGCTGTCAGGTTGTTGCTTGGTGCTAACAAACAAACGAGGTCTGGGGATGAGGGGGGCTGTGCAGCTCGCAGTTCATCCCTCAGCTCCTTAGCCGCAGCCCCGGGCGTACAGCTATACCCGAAGGTCATGCCACCATGATCGGGCATCTTCAGGATACCGTCAGTGAGGCTTCGGAGATGAGAATCTCCGAATACCATTACAGACTGGAAGGACACAAATGTTCCAACTATAAATTTACAATGCATATACTTAGACCATTGAAATGATTTCACATATTTGCCATTCAGGACATAAACGAGCCATCATTACGTGATGAAGTGTGTGATGTAGACCATTAAAATGATTTCACACATTTCCCATTCAGGAAATAAGAGCCATTAACTCATAGCTTACCTTGGTCCCAGGAGCTACTGTAGTCTTGGGCCAAAGGGTGCAATGTCTTTTGCCGGTCACCTCCGACTTAGGCCAGTCCCTCACGGAATGACGGTAACCAGTTCCTTTGGCATACATCATCTGCAAAATGAATATTGCATGTTATTCAGAAGCACATTTTTTGTTAGTGTTAACATTAGACAAAAGAGAGAATGAACTGTGTAAATACAGTTTCCTGTGCTGAACCCCCAGCAATCTCCTGGGACACACATGTTCCCCTCCTGTAGGCTAATATAACCTCAGAGAACTTATATGTATATGTATATATGTCATGACAAATATGTCATGACAAAAGCAATCAATGTAGTCTACATTTTTTTAAATGGATCCTTGCAGGCACTATGTAAAAGCTCATTAGTTTTGGTCTCACCTAGCCTATGTAGCTATGATCTTGTGGATCAATACATTATTAGTTATTAAAAACTTACAAATCAAACATTAGCGATACGAGAAAATGAATACGCAACATACAGAACCTCACTTTTGAACTAAATATTAAAACTAGATAAAGTATGCATATTAGGCTACTGCAAGTTCGTAGAATTGAAAATGTAACACTAATTTCAATCTCAGGCATAATAACAACAATAAAGCATGCAAGACATACCTTGGCTTCCTTAAGCTTGATTGCGTGTCCACAGTGAAGAGAAAAAGTTCTTGCAGTACTGCTTTCAACAAATTGTCAAAAAACTGTGGGGAGAGGCAATCTTCACCTGGGTATTTATGAGGCTATGGGACGATGATGGGCCTGGTAAGATCCCATAATGGTCCTGGGAGCCATTTTCATTGGTTCTCTTCTAGCCCCAAGGTGCCCCGTGGGGCAGTTCATTTTGATTAATCAATTTAAAAATCTCTGTGAGTTTTTGTCCTACAAACATGAAACTAACACCTACAGCAACCTCAAACCCTCTTCTTTTAAAATATGTACAGTTTGAAACTACAATATAAATAATCACTATGTAAGGAGAATATAACTAATCCTTTGCACATTTCAGTCTGTGAGTGAGGCTTCAGGAGCCTACGTCCCGCCCATTAGCAAATGACAACCATTCCTATGATAAGGGGGAGAGGGCCACAAAGTCATTCAAGGGCCATTACGTGCTGGGCATTGTCTTTGACCAAGGTGTCCCAGAATGTTCATACCTCTCTCATCAATATGCATTTTGGTCTAAGTGAAGAAAAGTGTCACTTTCTAAAAAAGAAAGTTTTCAAAATATTTACAATGTGTTTTTGTACAAAGTCTGAGCACCTCTAAATCTAGATTTCATTTTAGTGTCTTTATATTTCATTTTAATACAAAACTTTGCTTTACTACATTCCTTTTACTCTCATTGTATTATTGCTGAGTTGTTCTAGAATATAATCATACAGTGGGGAAAATAAGTATTTGAACCCCCTAGCAAAACTGACTGACAAAAATGACTTAGTACTTGGTGGAATAACACAGCACAGACGTCAGACGTTTCTTGTAGTTGGTCACCAGGTTTACACACATCTCAAGAGGGATTTTGGTCCACTCCTCTTTGCAGATCCTCTCCAAATCTTTAAGGTTCCATAGTCATCCATAGTCCCCTTGATGCGTCCTCCCCTTGGTGGAGGCGTCCTGTACCCTTGGCAGAGATACAGCCCCAAAGCATAATGTTTCCACCTCCATGCTTAATGGTGGGTATGATGTACTCTTGGGGTCATATTCAGCATTCCCCCCCTGTCAAACACGGCAAGTCGAGTTGATGCCAAAGAGTTTGATTTTGGTATCATCTGACCACATTCTGTCTCCCAATCCTCCTTAGAATCATTCAAGTGTGCAATGGTAAACTGTAGATGGCCCTGTACATGCGCTTCCTTGAGCAGGGGGACCTTGCGAGTGCTGCAGTACTTCAAAAAATTACAGCGTGGTGTGTTGCCAATGGTTTTCTTGGTGACTGGTCCTAGCTGCCTTGAGATCATTCACAAGCTCCCCCTGTGTAGTTCTGGGGTTATTCTGCACCTTTCGAATGATCACTGATACCGCACGAGGGGATATCTTGCATGACCAGTTGAGATCAGGTGTACCTTGTTAGACCTAATGAGGACTAATCTGTGTGCTTCTTGGGCACATAACTGGTCATTGTGAGCCAAAATTCTTGCTGTTTGCTAGGGGGTTCAAATACTTATTTTTTGCATCAAATTCTGATTTTTGTTTGTTGATATTCTGCTTCTCACTGTTAAAATACATCTACCAATACAATTCTAGATCACACATTGCAAGTGGCCAAACTTGTGAAATCGGTAGGGGTTCAAATACTTATTTTCCCCACTGTAAATGCCACTTTTGCCTCATGGTTTTTAGTTAGATTAAATATACAAAAATCTCAGGCATGGCAAACTACCTACCAGAGTAAAAAAAAAAGCCCTTGGGTTGGAAGTGTTAATGACCCTAAGTTAATGACCCTAAGTAAAGTTAATGAGCCTAAGAATAGCAGATTGCAGATTGATTCACACTTGTTTTAAGAGAGTTAATGTGTTAATGAGTTTGTGACATGTTGTGTGTGAAAAGGTGAGAAATAATTAGTCTGTATGAGGGTGAGGAATGTTGTTGAATTACAAGTTAAAGGCACCCAGTGCAACTTTCGAGGCTTAAAAATAAACATTCAATTTCTAGTCTTTTTTACACGTAGGCCTAGTAAGTTTCAATAACTCTATCAGTTGTCACCACACCACACACACCACTCTCATCTTTGCTCCTTGAATGTCGATATGTAATGGAATGGAGTTATTGAAACTTTTATTTTTCATTGAATGTTTACATAAAGTTGCACTGGGTGCCTTTAATGTCTGAAAGATCATCATTAATGGTAGGCCCCATCGGTTTCAGCACCATGGATAGGGTCGATCAAGGGAACACGGCACGGGAACACACCTAGGTTAATAAGATACGATTTCAAAAGTCAAAATAATTCAGCAAATAGGCTAATACTAATATACAGTTTGCTCTGAGGTCGGAAATTCATGTGGCCTTTTCGGATTTCTTGAACGCCTGGCCCATATCCAGTAGCCTATAACAGCGACGAAAATAAGACAGTGTGGAAACGTTCATTCTGTGATTTATAGCCTATGTGTATGGACATATGTGGACGTGTAAGGCCGAAAATATGACTCTGATGATATGTTCTGTTTTTTGTGTATGGACGTTCGCGAATAGAAAATATGACTCGGTGTGCACAAGTTTGTTCTGTTGTTTGTGTATGGACGTTCGCGAATATCAATGCCATCAATGCCAGCAATAAGATAAAAAAAAAACAGTCATAAAACAGTCCGCAACATAAGATACAACACAAAACAGTCCGCAACATAAGATACAACACAAACATTAAACAGTCCGTTAGTACGCTGAACAGTCCACAACATAACAGTCATACGTTGGACTACTAATTTGATGACCATTCACCCGTTTTTCGCTGGAAATATCCCGTAACCCGGAAGTACGCAATTCTTATTTGGGCGTCTTTGGGCCAACTTCACACTGCTGAGTGAGATTGTACACAACTTTCCTGACATCATCTAACGAATCCTATCTGCATCCGGTGCATCCTTCACAAACTTACAGCATAATTATTTATCGCTTTTTACATCTGTTGAATCTTTTTGCAAGACAATATATTATGTTTGCCACAAGGATTACAAAAACTGATATTGTGGAAAGCAGTTAGCCTAAAATGTCGGACTGTGTATTCCACTAATTATAGCTGAATAGGCCTTTGTAGGTCAGCAGGAGTAATATTTGAGACATTACTTGTGATGTCAGGAGAGACGTCCTTTTTTACTCAGTCTACAATCTTAATATGCAGCAGTAGGTGAAGCTCAAATCAGGTTCAGCTACACTATGGAAATGAAAAGCTTCAAAACTCGCCTACCTCCCAAGCTACATTTCATTTGCGTCCAAGTCCATGTTGTTCTTCAACCTATGGCGTAAGATAAGTCTCTGACAATGAAGTGTTAATTGCAGTGAATCTCTTAAGTCTTATTTTTCACTCCTCGGGAAGATGAGCAGCCCTTTTGGAAGTGATGATTGCGAGGAGATATTCAGTGTATTTTTCATGAGTGAGTGACACCCTCTTATTGGTACCAGTATGTTAAAGAACATTTTTACATTGAACAACAAGTTCCGTCTACCTTCATAGGTTTTGCAAACATCTATGAGCAGAAGTATTGCAAGAGTATTAATCAGCACAGGCCACTGGCACATTTGGAAATGCAGTTCTCTTTAAATCTTTCCTCTTTGAGGTTAAGGTCTCAAATGCTGTGCTAGAATGCACACATGATGGTGTTGTAAAGGCAGTACCCTGCTTCTTGACATTGTATTAGGAGTTTCAGCCTGGAACAAAAAATGATACTCATGTTGCTTTTTGCCCATTCATGTTGAATTGCTGTGGAAATTATAGGCTATTTGAGTGTACTGCCATTTTGGCACTTTAATATCAGTGATTGCACTTGCAGGGGAAAGAAGCAGACTAGCTGTGCATGTGCAAGCATGGCACACTCACCCACACACACACAGCCTGCCTATGCTTTGCATTAACTGAATGAAATTGAAAGAGTGATCAGTCATACAAAGATGTGATAATGGCAATGTAATGTTTAATACCTCCGTTTTCAATTGTTATTCACTTACAGGCTAAAACCATGAAAAAAAAAATAGTAAACTTTGTTTAAAATTGTACTCAATCTAAAAAAGTAGTGGATAATTTAAAATGAATTAATAATCTAAAAATCACAAATCTCTAAATCAAAAGGAGCGTCAGTTATACAATATAAAATGTATGTTTTGCAGACATAAAATCCATCCATTCTTTACTATGTCCATTTCTGCAGTACGGGGCTGAATTGGTCCGGATTTGTTAATAGTCACTGGATTTGTCCATCCTTGGTGATCAGGGGGGCAGTCTTCAATTCAGGGTGACCTCAGCATGCAACAGAGGTCTCCTTACTTGGGAGGGTGACCATTGGATTCAGCGAAAACATTGCCCTTTATAACAGGGAAACCCATTTTATCTGGCCGTCCTGGTGCCTGGACCATGGAGGGAGCCTCAGAATTTGGGTTGGTGACAACTCCGAGGAAGACGGGTGTTAATGTCGTGTCATCCATGAGGGCAAAGAAAAATGGCTGATTGACACTGAAGGTTGGGTTAGAGCGCGAGATGGAGATGCTGGTGGCTGCCGCAGCCTCAGCTCCATCCTCCGTGATCTCCATGCTGGTTTTGTGCTGGACGCTGGACACTAGCAGGGGACTGTCAGAGATGCCAGACAAATTTGGACCAGCAAACAGCTCTCCCAAACCTATGGGGGGAAAATGGAGGGAACAAATGCACATGATCTTACTATCTTGCTAGAAGATGTATTTTGTTTTAGTCAGCATTATTTGATCGCATTGGTCCATACAGTGTTGTTTCTTACCTATGCTGGTGAGTGATTCCTCCAGCTCTTGACCATACTCCAGCTTAAATTTGGGCAGTCGGACCTGCATGCTCCTCTCCTTTGGAAAACGAGCGTACAGGTCTGAGGTATTAAGCTTGGCTGCAATATCAGTTACGTTTACCTGTCCTGACATGGGCAACACTATTAGGAGACTCATTTGGTCTCGAAATGGGAGACGAGCGACCTGCAGATGACAAGAAGATCGACTTTAACAGACGGCAAAAATGTTTGTTGAAAGAAAAAAAGAAACGCAGCAAAAACTGCCACAAATAAAATTGCCTGACAAAAAAGAGGAAGAGTTACCTGAGCATCAAGCTCATTAAGACTGAGAAGTTGCAGGGGGTATTTGGGTTCAACCATCATTTCTACATTCACAATATGCTTGTTGTCAATGTAGAAAAGATCACTGGAGGTATGTCGGGGATCAAAACGTGTCTGCCACATTCCTGAGAGATAAATGGAGATTATTCAACACTCTTAAATCTGATTGGAGTCATCCTTCAAAAGCTCAGAAAGTGAGAAACACAAAAACACAGATTCAAAATCCCTCAATAATTAAATGGCCTTGGGCTATTCAGCATGCTAAGAATCAGTCACGCATGTTCTGTATTTTACTTACCTTTGTAATGCACAGCGTTTAGGAGCATAAGCACTAGATTAGATGGAAGGCTGGTCAAGAAGTCAGTCACCTGACCATTGGTAGCTTTCTCTACCCAGTCATTAACTTCCTTAATCCCAGCAAACACTTCTGGCTCAGAGCCATACATTTCCTGGGACATTTGGGCAAATTCCTTTTTGGGCTCAAATCCTGTAAAAAAAATATATTTTTTTAATCAGCTGAAAATGATTTATTTGTTACAATATGCTTACTGAGCATTAGACTCTTGAAAATATTTCAAACATGTTGGTTAATGCTAATCTGCCAGTGTCTTAAAACATACATACTAAAAATTTGACTTAACTTTAACACCCGAATCCCCAAATTGTGGGGTATTAACCTGAGCAATGTACTTTGGAAAAATGTATGTCTGAAGGATGTTTTTTGTTATGAAGGCTTTCAGATACAAGGCACTTATAACTATCTGATGCAGTCACTTCTGTGAACCCACCCGAACCTCTCAAATTACCCCAAGCATAGTTGCCTTGTCTGAAGTGATTAGATGGTGGAACCCCCCAAAGCACACTCTCAGTGTTTTAGGATTTAATATACCTAGAAAGGCATTACAGGTTATTCCCCAAACTTTAAAAAGCTAGCTAGTCAACAGATACGACAGCACAGTTGGCATAGATCAAATACAAGTTAGCTTGATGGTTAGCTTATGTATTACCTTGCTGAGTGTACATGCGGGTGGCAATCTGAATGTTGCTCTTCTGGAGATGGTAGAGTAGGCTGCGTAGTGCTGTATGGTAGCAAGGCAGTGCCTCTGCATGCAGATGCTCCAGTAGCAACTGCTGCGTCTCATTTACAGCTCCTGAAGAAGTAAAGAGACACACAGTCGATCAGGCGCTTCCTCAGAATTCTTGTTAAGTGCGATAACGTGCCATTCTACACCCCAGCCCTGACACTTGCAGTGATATTTCATCACTTTTTTCCATGGAAGGTGATGCCACAAGCAAGAGGTTTAAAAGATTTTGAAAGAAAGTTCCCCCATTAGGTCAGTGTCGGAAGTGACTGAACAGTGCTTTGCATTCAGTACCCCCACTATCCTTTAAGCCTCACAAATAATATGAATGATTGAAGCCGTCGCTACTCCACCATCTTACCCAAGGCCAGCTGGGAGAGCGCCAGGGAGATGCTGAGAGGCGAGATTATCACATTGGGCTGTTCAGGCCCTGTTGGCAGCTTCTCCATGAGCTCCAGACCCAGCTTCATGATGCCACTCCCTATGGCCTGCTTGAGCGCTGAACTGGAGACCTCGGCACACAGGCCATCTGCTTCCTCCTCTGATGTACTCTCTGGTGCCGCTGTGGTTGGCTCTGTACTGTCAGGCACTCCAGTGGAACATTCGAACTTGGGAGATGGAGATGGAGATGGAGATGGCGATGGCCCTGCAGGTGGCGGCGTCCCTAAATCCTGCAACAGATCATGCTGTTTAGACACACGGATTGCTGCCTCTGAAACTCCCTTGGCACCATGTGCTTCACATGCTAATGGCTGGTGCAGACCTCTATTGGCTTACTGGCCATCAGTGGAATGAGGGGCATTAACGGGATCTTCCTACCGTCTGGCACCTCTTCATCCTATGGTGAGATGAGAAGATAATACATTATGGCTGATAACGACATAAGTGCAAGTGAATATATTTCTTTCAACTTTATTTATTTTTTGCTGAAAATGTCAAGGCCTTACTGTCCATCCATGTCTGCAGTGGCAAAGCAGTAGGAGTGCAAGTAGTCTACAGTCCATGTCCTAGCAGGGGACTGTCAAAGAAACATTTGGATCACAATTAGAAAGGCAGAGAGGAACAAACAAGCAAGGCCTCTTGGACTTTGAACAGTTTTTAATGATGACTATCCGATATCCATTCTAAGCTGTTTACTTATTTAAAAATGTCTCCACATTAAATGTTTCAACCAACAATTTCATTAGTCTTTTATGTCACTTTGTAAGAGAATATCAAAACCACAATTACTTTTGAATGACTTACCTGTAATAGTGTGATTGAAATATCTCCTTGTTTTTCCTGCCCCTCTCTTTTTGGCACTTTGAGTCAGTTAGTGGAGGGTTCAGTATCTAAACTCAGTATCGCTATTGCGCTTAAAATACCGTACAGTGATTTACTCCCTCCAAATTCTGTGTGAACAACAGAATAGCATGTTAAAGCAGGTCAAATCTTAAAAACTGAAAACATAAACTACACAACAAATGATACAAAGTAATAGCAATCACCCCTTTTACTTTTCCCAATCAATACTAAGGTTTGAGGGCTAAAGGTCTTCTAGTTGTTGTTTTAAATGCCATTCGACAGATTAACAGTGTTTCAGCCTCCAAAAACTGCAAAAAGAACTTCTCTCATATCACGAGTGTTATTTACATTTGCCAGATAAGAATATAAATGGAGACTTGGCTGTGTGAATAATTTAGACAGTCCAGGCCAGGAGAGCAAACAGAATCCCCAAAGAAATCATATTAATGAAGATGTATTTCCAGAGTCTATGGAACGAAACTGCATTTGAATACTGCATTTTACAGTCTTTCTGAGATCAACATCTTCAGTGGCAAAATCCTACATTAAAACAAACTGCATATATTGGTAGTCTACCTAAGCGTCTACATAATCTGTGTTTTGTTTGTAACACCAGGAGCTGTCAACTTTGGAAACAACTGGAGTTCAGGAAATAAATGAATTACAGTTAGTGACCCTCTCATCTTGGCAAATATTCACATTAAGTGTAGAATTAGCAAAATAAGCACATTTTTCACATGGACCTGCAACAGTTTACAATGAAATCAAACCGTAGCAGACGAAAGTGCCTTCATTAACAATAGAGCTCCAAAAAACTAGCCTTCTTTGGTGAAGTGCATTTCTTTAGTGTGTCTTAAGTGATCTATACATAGAATAGAGAAACAGTTCCAGATCAAATGTTGGATCTGACAAAAGAAATGAGTTACAATCGTGTAAGCAAATGTATTTGATATCTTACCGTGATAATTTAAGGAATGGAGACACTGTTGATCCACTCCTAAATTGAGAGGGAGACCCAAATGGACAATGGGAAATGATTGTCTGATGTTTGGCAGTTGCCCTGTAAGCGGTCAAACTTCAACTATTATTGATCTGTGCCTCATAGAAGTCACTACTACTTTTAAATGTAAATATTGAGACAAATCTTTGGGACAAACATCATCAAGCCTGAGAAATGCTGTAAATATGTGAACTGTCCAGATATATCCTTTATATAAAGACAGCCAAGTAAAAACACCTACACAGGAAATGATGCGAGCTTAGTTCCAGGATGTGTCTTATGAGTTTATTTCATGAGAAACAGCATGATGAGTCACCATCTATTGCAGCTGCCCTGAGAGTGGTGACCTAATAACCCATAGCTGTGGCATTATTGGAGGTAACCACATGGCAATTATCACCCAAGCCTAAACCCTGACCGTGGAGATGAAGTCTAGGCTTTAATCACAGGGTGGTCAAACTTTGGAGATCTAAGAGACAAAAGAGATTAAAACTTTGGTTTGAATGTTCATGTGCATAACCCCTTTATTGTTTCTAAAACTATAAGATGCTTTTTTCTAAGTTTGAAATAAGACGTTAATCCGCCAGCAGCATCTGACCACTGAAACCCATAATCACGCTTTAGATATTTGGGAAATATTTAATTGCAAATGTTTCAAATCTTCATCAGGAGGAAATGGTGTACTTTCATGACAAGAATTCAAAGCTGTTTAGAAAATATTCCTTACCCAGTGAAACATGTTTTGCTCGGTGAATCCTGATAAATGAAAATTCTCATGCGTAATTGAAGAGGTAATACTTTATTAAACCTGTTAATAAATAAAATAAGAATTTGCTTGTTTTGATCTTTTGAGTGCTCAAAAACAGCTTGACATGTAAAAACAACATTTTCTTCTGATTAAATGATTATTCAACTGTCATTTCAGTTGATGTTCTTTTGATATTGGTAGATAGAAAAATCACAGGTTGAAATTTAAAAGCTTGAATGAACATGAAAACAATGACTCCTATGTACTTACATAATTCTGGGCTTTAAGGCTGACATGTGTGACCAGAGAGGTTCTGATGTCATGTTTGATGTCAACCAGTGAGAAATGTGTGAATTACAAATACTTCTGTTGGTGAACCACCACTAAATATGCTTTAAGATATACAAAGAGGTGTAGGGCAACATTAAAAATTCAAAATATAGGTCTGACATTATAAAGGCATTTTCTATTCAATTTATGTCATTAACAGACACACAAGTTGTTTGTTTTTAAGTACATGTGTTTGTTTCAGTGCAGACTTTTACATGAAGGGTTAGGCATGATTCTGCTCAGACCTTCAACATCGGTTCTAGCCTTGCAGTAACAGTTCTTTAGTGGATACAAACAGTACTTCAGTCATCTTAGGGGTAGTGAGAGTGCGGTTGGGGGGACTAGTGCTTGTGTCTCACACATCAACACAAACGCTGTCTTACTTTGCAAATATATTAGACGACTGTTAACACAACTGTTTTATAGGAGTCGGGGGATTGATATGAACTGCATATTTCCAACATGATGCTATTATTTAGAGGGCCTACAAAAGATGTAAACAAAGTTTACTACATAAGTACATTTAATTGCATCAGTAAGTGCTGATGACATTTTTGTCAACAGCTGGCAGAAATAAAAAAAAATCGGGTTTTAGTAGCAGTTAAGCAAGGGGTTAGATCATAAAGTTGTGTCAATGCAAATCAGAAACTCTGTATTGATTAGGTTATACATCATATTTAAAAAAAACATTGAAATCTGGATTCATCACACCACCTAGCCTTATCAGTGAGTGCAGTTCTAAACCCCTGTGATTCAACGCATAGCTGCTGCATGGAACAGGCTTTAGCATGTAGCATCAGAGCTATAAAGCTGGACTCCTCGTGGTGTAGTAAGAGTCAGTGCTGCTGTCCATGTGGCCTTGGCTCCAGCGCTCTAAGTCTCTCGCCCGTGACTGAATAAGACACAGTGGGCCCCCTTCCAATCAACACCACTGAAAAGGTCACTAAATTGCACAAGGACTCATAGAGATGAAATAAAAGACGAGTGTCTGGTAAATGGAAAAATAAAAATATTTATGTGTGAATACTGCATAGCTTTTGAGTGCATATGGAGCTTCTGTAACACTACCAGGAGACATGATGGGAAGTCCATGAATCTCACAGTGTCTTTCTTGTGTTTGTTTTCCATTTCTCTGATTTTGTTTTTTGGTCTTCTCAGACGTCTGACTGGAGAGTGTAAACACCACCATTTACCACCTCAGCTTGGCTCCTCTTTCCTGAGCAGTTCTTGCGACCTATTCTGATAAAGATAATTCAACCCAGTCAGTGATAGGAATTTCATATACCTTAGTAACTGCAGTCAGGATTCCTAAAGATAAACCTTAAAATACAAATCATAAAACTATTTGACTCATTACATGTTCTCACTAGTGGAGCTTTCTTTGATTGCGGGTTTTCTCTTCCAAATGCTATTTTGGTCACGGACAGTGCTTTGATACTAAGGATACTAAGTGAGGTCCTTGTTGTATGAGGCTTGAAAGGCTCAATGTGTAACGTGGCCCTCCATGGTTTAGCCAAAACAATGAAAGTTGAGATTCCCTCTGGTCTCATCCAGACACCAAGTCTCATTCCTAACCGAGGTGGAGCTACAGCTGGCTTTAGGGAGAGGGACACTCATGAACCACTGCCCAAGGCTGCTGCTGCTGCTGCTGCTGCTGCTGCTGAGGGCTTTGGCTTTCAAGCCAGTAACCGGATGGCGCCGTTCTCTGAGCCCAGCAGAAGCAGCCTCTTTGTGGGCAGTACAGCCAGGCTGGTGAGGGTCCCGCGGAAATTCTCGGAGCTGAGCTTGGTCAGGCTGGCAGGGCTGGCCGAGATGTCCATCATGGAGTAGATGCCGATCTTGTTGGCCACGTTGCCGGTGATGATTTGGGCACCATACATGTCAAAGGTGTGTATGGGGTCTGAGGGAGAGCGGTACTGGTGCAGAGGCTTGTGCTCTAGGTCCTTCCAAACAGTCAGGGTGTGGTCAGAGGAGGAGCTAATCACCAGGTTTCCCTCTGCAGCCTGGCAACACACACAAATAGAACACAACGTTAAGGCACATTTGTCCCTCTCTAAACACAATTAAACATGCATGCAGGCATATACAGTGCCCCGTAAAAGTATTCACCCCCCCTTGTCTTTTTTCATTTTTTGTTGCATTTCAACCTGTTATTTAAATAGATGTTTTTAGATGTTATGTTATGGACCTAAACAAAAAAGTGCAGATTGGTGAAGTGAAATAATAATACAAAAAAGTAAATAAACTGAAAAGTGGTGATAAGAGAGCCCAATGAGCTCCACAGAAGATATTGGAGTATCTGTCCAAAGGACCACTTTAAGCCGTACAGTCCACAGAGCTGGGCTTTGTGGAAGAGTGGCCAGAAAAAGGCCATTGCTTACAGAAAATATTAAGAAAAACAAGTTTGGACTTTGCCGAAGGGCATCTGGAAAACTCCCCAAACATGGAAGATACTCTAGTCAGATGAGACTAAAATTGAACAGTTTGGCAATCAAGGAACACTCTATGTCTGGCGCAAGTCACACCCTGAGAACACCGTCCCCAAAGTGAAGCATGGTGGATGGTGGTGGCAGCATCATGCTGTGGGGATGTTTTCCATCGGCAGAGACTGGAAAACTGGTCAGAAATGAAGGAATGATGGATGGCGCTAAATACAGGGAATTTCTTGAGGAAAACCTTTTTCAGTCTTCCAGAGCTTTGAGACTGGGTCAGAGGTTCACCATACTGCTACAGCAACACTCAAGGGGTTTAAGAGGAAACACTCAACCGTCTTGGAATGGTCTAGTCAAAGCCCATCTTGAAGGAGCTGTAGCAGTTTTACCTCAGAACATTTCAATTAGCTCTTTAATAACGTTTTTAATGAACATTTTTATAAAAGCAAAAATGAGTCTAAGTCAAGTGCAAGGCCATAAAAACCTGTGCAGAGGTCTCTTTAATGACTAATCCATGTCCATATTTGCCTGAACCTGGGCCTCCGAGACAAAATCCTTGACCTGTGGATCGTGGTTAAATAAAGTTTGTTTAGCTCCTGGTCTATGTTGACTGCTTCAGAACAAACCCACAAGGGTACAACTTTCACTCCCACCATGAGAAACCTCTCTCGTACTACAATCACGATTAGCAAGAGGGCTCAAAATATCTCCTTCTGGTGCTCAGTGTGTAACTAGCATTTTTTGGTTGTTATTTTATTCCATCAGGTTTATTTTACTCTAATCAAGTCATATGTGTAAGCGTAACCAGTTACGTAATCAGCTCTACGACATTTACTAGTAACCATTACTCATCTGTACAAGTTACACAAAACCAACAAACGTGTAGAAGAATGCAAATAACCAAGCGTGTAGAAACAGTGAATGGTAGTTTTTTTTTTTTTAGGACAGCAGTCCCAAGCTTTATGCCAAGGGTTGTTTTTAGACAAATTAGCGATTAAGAAAAAGGGTCCTCCCACAAATCTGCAAGAGCCAATGACCAGATTGTGCCCCCTCTCTTTTAGTATTGTGATATCAACATATATAGTGGATGAATGTGTCACAGCAACAACACTGTACAAATATTACAGTCATTGCTAGCACAGGTTATTACAAATCAACTTGTAAGAGACTTCTGTTATGGCACTTTATGGCATTTATATATAATGACCACTACATTATACTGGATATATGGAACCAGCTGACCATTACATTGATTAGTTTGCAATAAATTACAACCATGGAAGGACACCAAGAAAAAAGAAAGCGATTTCAAAGCTGGTGCTTGCCACTTTAAGCATAGAAATGAATATGTCACATACACATGATTACTAAAGAGGCTAGCTGTTCATTAATAAAACAGGTTCTTCAACAGCCCAATGACTCATTCCCATAATCCCGTCTAATGAGGATGGCTGAAATGCATTACATCCAGTGAACAAAATAGAGTTAATAATAAGCCTACTGTGCAAATAAACCAACATAAAAGGAGGTCCAAGACCACCCACACACACACACACACACACACACACACACACACACACACACACACACACACACACACCGCACTGATAAACACCCCCACACACTGGCTGAACAAAGAACATTCAGACACACACATTGAAATACAAACAAGCACACCCACAGCCAAAAGATAAACGGGAAAACATACGACACAAACACACGCAAATACATAAAAAAGGAACCCACAGTCGAAATATAAACGTTAAAACACACCGATACACCCCCACACACACCTTCATCTGCAGGATATCTCCCTCGTGGGCCGGCCATCCCCGCAGCACCAGGCCAGTGCGCGCGTCCAGCAGCACGATGAAGCCAGAAGAGAAGCCCGCCGCCACGGTACGTCCCCCGGGGCTCACAGCCAGGCTGCGGATCAGGCCCGCGCTCATGTTGTTGTAGGCCAGCCGGAACTCGTGCTGACGGGAAAACAGACATCAGGAATCACATTAACGGGATCCACTCCAGCCTAGCAATGCAATTACATGGTTTATAAATAATTCAGACGCTCGACCGTGTGGAGGGAATAACCTTGAGGATTCATTTCACATTTGTAAAAAGCTTGGCAAGGATGGGGGTGGGTGGGGGATAGATGGGGATTCCCATCTCTTTTGGAGACGGACTACAGGACGAGAGGGAGGGACTTATGAGAGAGAGCTGGTGATGAGGTAGCACCTGGAGGCCTGGTTTGCGAGGGTCGATGAAACGGAGAACCGAGTCAGCACTGCCAAACACCACGCTGCAGTGAGGGGCCGGCATGGCGGTCACCGCTGTAATGGGGTTCTTTCCATCCAGAGCCTCATAGGAGCGGATCTGCTTGCCTAGAAGCAGAGGAACAGAAGTGTGAAAACCAGAGGGAAAGAGAGAGAAAATATGTTTACGTTACACAGATTCATAAAGACCAACAATTAAGCCATACATTTTAAGTAGAAATCTGTATCAACAACTTTAAATCATTCAGCCATGAGGGTAATTTATTGGCGCGCTGCGTAAGCACCATTCCGGTTCACAGCATAATGAATATTTCATGAACAGCCCCACTCTGCTCTTCCCGTCCCTCACCTGTGAACTGGTCCCACAGGTGCACTGTGCCGTCGCAGCTCACCACCTCCTGCAGAGCCTCCAGCTGGCCCACGTAGAACACTGACTTCCGGTGTTCCACGTAGGTGAGCCGGGGCTCCATCTCCCTGGTGCCGTCGCCATAGTTATACAACGGCCACAGCTTCACCGTCTTGTCCTTGCTGCCCGACAGGAAGTAGTCCTCCCCCGCCAGTGGCGCCAGACACTTGGCCGTGCTGGAGTGGCCCAGGAAGCTCTGCAGTCGGATCTGGTGGAAGTGGAAGTGGTCCTGCTGGTTGAGCCCGATCTCGTGCTGCCAGTAGGCCAACCAGTTGCCCTGGAGGGCTCGCGTGCTCAGGGGCAGGTTCTGCTTGAGAGCGCTGTCCTCTGCTGTGGAGGCCAGCACCCAGGAGGACGAGACGGAGAAGGAGGGGACAGTGGAGGACAAGCTCAACGTGGAGGTGGTGACTGGAGGAATGTGAGCAGGATGTGCACGGCCCCAGTTGTCCACGCAGGCCAAGTTTGGGCTCGCTCCCGTCTCAGAGCCCCGGGAGACCTGGATCCGGTTACCCACAAGGTGGCTGCCGAAGGTGCCCGACTCTGGGAGGGTGTCCCCCCCTAGTGGGGTGGAGGTGGAGGCAGGGGCAGGGAAGGGGCTGCGCCCAACTCGTCGCCCCAAGCCTGGGGACAGTCCAACAGAGGTTGGAGGCTGGTCAGGTCTGTGGCATGCAGATGAGTTAGGGTCTGGGCTGTCTGGGCTGATCTTATCATGGTATGACTGCCCAAGACGCCAAACCAGTTCATGGTTGGGTACCAGTTTGCAAATCCCTGGATCACCTGTTGATGAAAACAAAAGTGAAATACTTAAGTTGATATCCATAAATGAGAGACAGAAACAAAAAAAAGATCACAATCACAAATGATCCATGATCCTTTTTTGAGACGAGAGCCTTACCAATAAGACAGTAGAAAGGAATATAGGATGAATAGGCCATTTCAGGATTGAACACAGCCCGTAGCTCCTCCAGGACCCGGAGCTCACAGGTGACCTCTTCACCATGCTGATTGTGAGCATCCAAAAATATACACTCCCCGACCTCCCTGCGGGGGGCAGTCTCCACCTGAAAATGAACACAGTTGATATCTTAATGCATCCTGCTTGTAATGCGTAGGCTTCGTGTCAGACCCAAGTCATACAAATCATTTACTACAATAAAGAGTAGAACATGTGTAATGTGGCGCTGAACCCCTGAAATATGTTATTAACTTAAGTCGTCAGTTAATCATCAAACCACTTCTTTCCATGACAGTGTTGAACTAGACTGCCTCACCTGTGCTTGCAGAATCTGCAGCAGGGTGAAAACCTCAAAGAATTTGCAGAGCGTGGTCGCCATGTGCTGCTGTACCATCTCTCTGCCGATGCGGAGACAGATCAATGCCATGAGACTGATGGTCTTCAGACACAAAGCCGAGCGTGTCTGCACCCCACTGGGAAAGCTAATGCACACAGGGACATTACAGCAACATTACATTAATGAGCACACTTCTAGCAGTGCTAATGCAAGGCACTTTGTGGTTAGGACATTGATGGCGTTATAAAGCTTTACCCCATCTGAGGAGAAGTCAAGAGGTCCAGCAGTGGTAAGAGGACTTCCTGGTTGACCTTCATCAGCATGTCCATCAAAGTGGTGTCTGAGAGAAACACAATGATCTTCTGGGTGAGCACCACCGCCCCCAGCAGACTCGCCTCTTTCCTGGTGTTGAGACGACAGGAGGAGGGTGGGGACACCTGGGAGGGGACATTCAAAATGTACCAAAAGAAACTCTTCTCATCAAACTTAAAACCAAAAATTAAAGCATCTTCCTTCAAGTAAATCAAACACATTTACAGAGCAAACATGGCAACATCTAAAAACTTGAAAAGTTATGAAATCCTACCAGGTAACCAATGTAAGGCAGGTACTGGTAGGTCAGCACAGGTTCTCCATACAGGTGGGCCACATAGATGAGGCAGTCTAAGACTGGGCCAGCTGTCTGGTCCCCAACCACTGGTTTCTTTTCATACACACTGCCAGCACTCTCAAGGCTGCTTTCTTCTGACACAGGTTGGACAAACTGGTGCTTCTCGGGTCCTGTGGGTATTAAGGATTAACAAAGGATGAGAACAGACCTTTCGATAATAATAAGACTCTCGAGTGGCAAGTCATGTAACACCTTACCAACGTAGCATGTGGTGAGTAACCTCAGGAGGTTTCTGGCCACATATCTGGAGGTAACTGTGGGTCCAAGCTTTGCAGAAAGCCATCTGACGGTCTTGCATACAGTATCTGTAAATCACAGTATAATGCACACATATTCAAAATACTTGACTTTCATATGATGTAAAATAACATTAAGACTATTTACGGTAAGAGATATAAAGTGAAGAATAGGGAATTTACCTTTGTGTGCTTATCACCTAAAAAAAATGCAAATTGAGAAGGCAAAATAGAAACTCACCAAGCAGGATCTTGTGTTCCTTTTCTGTGGAGTCTTCCGAAGAGTCAGGCTCCTCTTCCACCATATTTTTCTCTGCCTCCCCTTGCTCCATGCCATTCAGGAACTCTCCTTCCAGGGTCACCACAGTGCCCCCTGACTCTTCCAAACTGCCAGAGACTGTAAGCTCCAGGCTGGGCACTCTTTGCACTGTGCCTTCTTTGCCATCCACAGTGTCCTCATCATCATCTAGTTCTCCACCATCCTCCCCATCACTAGCCTGTTTCAGGTCCTGGTTACTGTCAGCAGACTTCAAGCTAGCACGGTCCCTGGTTGAGTCTCCATCTCCAATGGAAACTTCACTGGCACTGCTCTTGTCACTCAGTTTCCCTACACTGAGGGATTCCTGGTCTGTGTCTTTACTTGCAGAATTCTGACTGTTTCGTTGATTCCCGGGGAGACCAACTTCCCCTGAAGTCCCAGCAGTTCCGTTGTTGTCATAGAAACCATTCTGGAAGTCCTCACCCTCAGAAAGGAAGACCTGGTCATTTAGGCTTATACCTGAGGAGAAGTCCACCAGTCCTGGGTCACCTACCCCTCCACTGACGGCGCCACTGCCACCTCCGGCCTTTCCTGTTGCACTAACTGTGGATGTTGTGCCATTGTCACACTCGTAATCCTCCTCCTCATCCTCTCCCAAACCAGCGCCACCTCTAAGGGCTTTTCCTCCCCCCCAGGTAGAGCCAGAATTTCTGCTGCAGCCCTCAAAGCCTGTGATGACCTGCAGAACATGGGACAGGAGGTTGGACAGGAAGGCCTGCAGTCCGAGTCGCACAATCAACTGTAGCACAAAGCAGTCAGTGTAGAGGTAGAAGCGGCCACGCAGACAACAAGGATTCTCATACACGCTAATCAGTGGCTTCAGAAGGTACTTAGTAGCATTGCGTGGGCCCAGGACCTTAGCAATTGGCTCGAAGAGGTACCAAGCAGCATACACTGCGGTGGACTCTTCCATCATTAATGTGAGCACGAAGGGCAGAAGGATCTCCAAGCCCTCCGCAGTAATGTTCCCCTGCAGCAATGTCTCAAGCTGTTGCCATAAGTGGAACACAATGTCACGACCTTGAGCGCTACTGGGAGTTTCCATCTTGGAATGGTAGGAGAATATGAACTTATGCAGGGAGGGGAAATATGTTGGAAAAGGCAGCGGAGAGAGAGCAGGGCTGAGCAGCTGCCATGGGTTTGGTGGCGGAAGGCCTTCGTAAACAGGATCATATTTGAACAGTAATGGGTATGGAGAGGAGTGCAAATTGTCTGAGTTGGAGTGCCTATCAATATGCAGCAGATTCTCCAGGGCATGATGCAATGGTAATGGAACATCCCTAAAGCTGGCAGAGCACAGTTTCACGATAGCCTGGAAACGCTGTCTCAGGGGAGAGCCTGACTTTGTCCCTCGCAGCTTGGATGAACAATAAATCTCTGCAATTAGCACCCCTAAGGCCTGCATATCCCTCTGAAACAGGTCTGTGAGGGACACTAGTGCTGTCTGCATTTGTTCCTTCTGTTTGTGGAAGTCTGAAACCTGTGCATGCAGACCCTTAACAAGGAAGTTATTCAGCTTCTCCAACTCCTCTAAGGGCTGCAGAGGGCTGAATCCCTCCGGCAAAGTGATTTTAAAATCCTCTGAATTTGGGGCACTTTGACTACTCTCACCATGCTTCTTGTTAGTGCCACCTCTCATGGCACTTCGAAGGCCAGATCCTAAAGCATTTGTGATGCCTCCCGAGCTCTCGGTTGGGAGGGAGCTTGGTGACGGAGACACTGCCATTGCTGAGTGCTCTAAACTTGTCTTTCCAACAGCAGGATTCACTAATGGAACTGGAACAGAGGACGTTGTTGACGAGGGAGTGGCTGATGGTGCACCTAAAGAGTCCAGCGCTTCCATTCCCTGTTCGAGGTCATCATCGCGGTCAACCACTGTCCAGCCACTGGACTCACAGCCAGTGGTCTCTGGCACTGATCCATCCACAACATCTGCTATGGATGCAAAAGATGGGACTTGCCAAGAAGGAACAGTTGCAGGCCCAAGATAAGGAGGCTCTGGTGGAGAATACTGATATGGAGCAAGGCGGGGAGGATGAGGCTGGGCAAACAGCTGCACCACCCCAAAGCAGGAGAGATTAGTGTGGTTATCCACCAGGTGCAGGCATACATTCTTGGCTTTAACTGCTTCTTTCCCCGACAGCTTGTAGCCAAATGTGAGGTCAATCCAGTGGTGTAACTGCTGAGACACATCGTGACTCTCCAGGAGTCGTCTGTGAACCTCCACAAACTCCTCACATGAATTACACCAAGGAGGCACCTCTAGGTCTGGCATGTCGGGGTGGATGGAGCGGAATATGGTTGGGTCTGTGAAGAACTCTGGGATGCACTCGTCTGGGGTCCAGCTGTGGATTCGCTCCATGCTGGCTGGATATTCGTTGGGTTCCCACTGGGATCGCACATGGCTACACAGAACCGATTTGGGGGTTTGTCTCGCCTTGTACACATAATAGGTAATGTCTGACAACACGTCAGAGATGTGATGGGGCACGTGGAGGTGATCGGACTGCCCTGTGCCCACGGCGGCCACTGACACACCAAGATCTCCAGAAAGAATGCCTCCACTTCCTCCATTAACTGCTGCTGCTAGGGCTTCTTTGGTCATCTCATAAGTGAAATCCAGCTGTTTGTCACCTTTGTTAAGACGGAATTTAGACCTCCGCAAGTCACGGAACTTTCCATATGGCACAGTAAAGTCAACAACCCATGGCAAGACTGGGTGATAGTTTGGATCCCCTTCCCGCCTTCCAGCCAGTCTGTTCAATTCCATCAGATACCGAAAGTTGCTGACGCGACCATGGACCCAGTCTAGGACAAGAGATTGGAGCTCATCAAAACAATCCCTGCATAGGTGTCCACCGCTGCTGGCGACTGCGTTGTCTTTCACTGCGATACTTCTTGGCACGTGTTTACCTGTAATGTAGTCAGCAGCGTCTCTGTGTTCACCCAGCTCCTCATAGTGTGCCAATGAAACCCTAAGTCGACTATAGAGCTGCTCATCTACTGCTATGTCCATCATAGATAGCTCACCGCATGCTAGTCCAGCTGCCTGACAAGCACGCATAGCAATGAGCACCTGGTACAGAATGAACAACACTTTTGCGTGACTGTTGGAAAGCTTGGCTGGGCTGTATGATACAATGTCGTGAAGGGAATATTGAGTGTAAGGCAAGATCACAAACAGCACATCTCCTGACTCCAGCAAGCCTTCAGCAGGGACTACATTTGGACAGAGACTGTCAGTGTTCTGTTTGGGGGCAGCAGAGCTTGACAAGAACAGATTCTCCCTCTCCTTCTCCCTGCCAGGGGACAGAGATGGGGATACCCTGTCAGTTGAAATGAAGGGGACGCGAAAGACCTTCTGCAATGCATGTCGCACTGCTTCAACAGCCTGCACTTGTGTTTGTTCCACAAGGCCAGCATAAGGTTGTACAAAGGAGCGGTGAGCCTCACGCCACAGGTTTCTGCAGAAAGATAAAAAAAAGATACGTGAACATTTAACTAATAACGGTTTTACCAGCATTGAAGGTTTCCTGTTTTCTCTACAACTGTTAAAAACTTCAGCCAGGATGAAATTAAATAGATTTGACCACCATGCTACTTGTATGTTACATTAAAACAACAATGTTTGTCTACATGTACAATTTTCATCAGTACCTGACATTGCTGTGTGAGACACCACACATCGCCTTCATGAAGGAGTCCTGGGAAAGTCCCTCACCATAACAGCCAGGGTCAGTTGCCAAACGATAGCCCAACTTACTCTTCCTAAGCCCCTGGATGCACACCCGGGTCCAGCCTGACGGTAACTTCACCTGGGAACGTTGAAGGAGAATGGGGATTTCTGCCTCGCTACTGGCATCGAAGCGTGCACACCGGGTTACTTTCCGCTCTCTTAATCCCATCACCCAGCGACTTGGAACGAGGGCTACCAGTTCATGAGGGCGTGGTCCTGGACCCAGCTGGCGCTGATCCAATCCCAGATCCCTGTCCACAGCCGCTGCCAGCCACTCCATGTTGTCGTCTTGTGGCTCAACAGGATGGACACTTGTCCTATTCTTCAAACATCACAGCTTTCCTCTTGGAGAGTAGAGCTCATGCCATTTCACACTTCGTTTAGATTAGGGTGTGTTAGGCAGCTTGTTCACCATTCCTGAAAACACATTGCTCAAGTTTAGCCACTTCCACTTCCGTTTTTTTTTTTTAAACATCAAATTTTAAGTAAAACCAGGATTGATTGATATGGTTGATTTGTATATTAGATAATATAATTGGTATATGTGCACAGAAACAAGTCTTTCAGGCTTGCTTCTTGGTTGGCTTTTGACTTCTGACTACAATGGATTTCCTCTGCTCACATGATACCATCAACTGTACTACAGGAAATTGCTGCCATCGTACCAACTAACAAACCAAAAAACTGAAGTAGCCCCTTAAAGCGTGCATAGTATACAAATCAGTAATACTGTACAATTTCAAATCAGTTAGTAACTTATCAATGGATCTAGCTGCATAACTCAGTACGTTAACTTCTTAACGCAAGGATGCATTCGTTTCATTTGACAAGAAACAGAGTTCCAAGACAACGTTGTAGACATCTAGCTTTAGCCGGGCGACTTTTCAAAATAATTGACAGTCACGGACTCCATTGCATTTGCTTTGTTATAACACAAAATTCCTGTTATAGATGATTACATTTTCAGCAAATTTTCAAACCAGGCAATGTATCCTATCTTACTTCACAAACTAAATTAGCTTATGTTAGCTCATGATTCACGTACCTCCAGCTTCTGCTTAACAGTTGGTCATATAACAACAAGTCCCATAATTCCCCTCTCGAACAGTCAATAATTTGTCCTTTGTCATGCACAGTAATTCCAGTCTTTTTCTGGTGGCGAAGAACGCATTATTTACAAGAGACATCTGCAGCACAGCAGTAGCTACCCGAAGATGTTTTGTCCCAACACTTGACGATAGGAGCCATGTTGTTGCGTCGAAATCTCACGTGACAGAGACAGCTATGGACGTGTTCGATCGTGCTCGAGGTAAACTCGAGAAAGTACAAAGTAACCTGCAAAAAAAACACAACTCGTACCTGGTGGTGTAATACTATTTCATAAGCGACATCGGACTTTTCAAATAATGCGCAAAGCAATGAGTGACAATAACCTTTTTTTCTGATTATTACAGTGGGACTATGATAATGAGGCGAATCATCCGTGCTCCATCGCGTATTCCATCTTCATTTCAGGTGTTGACAAAAATCAAAGTTACTGTATGCTTATTTTACTGAAAACGTCTGTCTTAATCAATGCACTGTACCTAGAGTGCGATATTTAATGATGCCAAACGCTGGTAGTCTCGGACATTTTGTGAGCACAGTCACAAAGAGCTACGCGCGCCGTGGGCTTCTTGAACATGCCTCTTAATCTCCACCTCGTGACATTTTTGTGTTCTGATTTTCGCCTCTCAGTTGAAGGTTATAAGAAACGCAGAGTAGGCTATGCCTACTTTAATGTACTACTAATATGCATTTTAGAGCCTTCATTGGAAAACCGAAATAGAGTGTAGTCATAGAACTACATATATTTGTTTAATCACCATGATACAATCTCTTACATTTCCACATAGGCTACATACATTTTTGGTGGTATTTAGATAGGGACAATAGGACTTCGTGCATCAGACATTCTCATTCACATTTTTATATATATTTTTTTACTACTGTTAAGGATTATGTGGCCTGAGCAAGTCTCTTTGTTATTAGTTATTCCATATTGGCCGGTCCAAAAAATGCCATCTTCGGGTTCAAATTCATGGGCTGAGTAGACCTACTTATGTTTGATTTTTTTCCCCATTCCTCTTGTCGCATTAAACTCCCTGTTTTGTAAGTTTGTGCTAAATTATTTATATCAGATGTGATGCTCCTTCGGTTATCACAATTAGTAGACGTTGTCATAATAGCGCAAACTATGCAACTTGAATATGAGTCTGAGTAGCCTCAGATTGTGCTTAACCTGACCGTGCAGCCAAAGGCACCCAGTGCAACTTTATGTAAACATTCAATGAAAAATAAACATTCAATTTCTAGTCTTTTTACACGTAGTAAGTTTCAATAACTCCATACCATTACATATCGACATTCAAGGAGCAAAGATGAGACGTCGTTGTGTGGTGAGAACTGATAGAAAATCGTAAACAACAACAATCGCCGGTGGGGAGAGGCCATTTTTCCATTGACTGGAATCCTGCTTTATTTATTGTAGGTAACAAAAAATAAAGAAAATGGCGGCGATTGTTGTTGTTATCGATTTTCTATCAGTTCTCACCACACAATGACGTCTCATCTTTGCTCCTTGAATGTCGATATGTAATGGTATGGAGTTATTGAAACTTACTACGTGTAAAAAAGACTAGAAATGTAATGTTTATTTTTAAGCCTCGAAAGTTGCACTGGGTGCCTTTAACGGAAATAGTTTTATCACTTCCACCTTCCGTATGATAGCAGAATACTCCCCTGCTGAATGCCTTGAAGTGGCAACCACAAGAGGGCAGTATACGATCTTCGAATGAAAACATTCTCTACCTTAATTTTCACAGAAAAGCGCACTACACGCACAATGCCTATGAGAATGGAAGACAATTCTGACTCAAAATATGATCGTGGCCTTAACTGTGATTATAGCGAGTACCTAAGTGGATAATTGGTTACTCAGTAGATGGGTATAGCTGTACGCATTAGCCTAGTACATAGGCCAAAGCTGTTGGTTCAAAAGTTTTAAGAAACTATAGCCCCCTTTACTCATAGCTTGACCTATAAACCACATCAGTTTACTTTGTGAAGCCCTCGTTTCGGTGTATCCAAAGGCAACCATACACACTTGCAGATTTACGGAGATAGGATGTTCCTGGGCATTGGGCAACCCTTCTCTTATCCTCTCTCTCTCCTTCCCTCCCTCCTTCCCTCCTTGTCTCTCTTCCCCATCTCCCTCTCTCTCTCTCGCTGCTAAAAAGACGGCTCCAGCAGCATCCAACTTCTTCACGCCTGTTGCATCTAGGCTACAGGATGGCACAACCACTGAAGGTCCTTTGGAATGTGAAGAATGGAATGATTCTCTGCTTGACACCGCTTCTGCTTCTCCCTCTTCGACTTGTTATAGGAACGACGGTATGTTTAGATTGAAATATAAATAACAATGCAGTAGCCTACATTGTAGTAATGTGGTAAACGACCTTTTGATATTTTGGTAAGTCGTTGAATCTGTGAAAACATGTTCTTATGAGAAAGTTCTCTGCATTCGCTTAATCATTTTCTTCATAACTATGCTTTCATTTTAACATTTAAAAAATACAGGTAAAAGTCCGGTATTTAGCAGAGCTTTTATCCAAAGCAAACTAGGCCTACATAGGCAATTAGGCATCATGCAGTGTAAGTCTATAAACACACGAGACACGTGAGAATTGTCTGTTACTTTGAGGCTGCTAAATGCGTTATGTGTGTTAAGTTTAGTTGTTTTAACCCTTTGTTGGTGTATAGTATACATTTTATAAATCGTGGGAACCTCTCCCGAGGTTAGTCAATTCCCACTGGGAATTGTAGGCAATTAACTGTGCGCTACTGCACACAGTCATTTCAGGTCTGTGTCGCATTTCTTTGATTTGTCTGAAAAGGCCTATAGGTTATCTGTGATTTTCAGATTAGTGATGAACTAATCTAATCATCACTAAGATTTCATTCATGCACACATGTCCGTTTTTTGTGTGCTTTCAACTGCTTGTCACATTCCACTTTATTTAAGAATTCAGCATTTATTATGTTATGTATTTATTAACTTTATGCAGGGGACGCATTTGAATCTAGACCCTCGGTATAGGCACAGTGTTCAAACTAAATGACCTCCGAAAGAACAAGGTCAAGCGCAAGGTCAAATTTGCATCCCATTTTTTTTCATCTCTCTGACTTTCCTTGTCCTTGAATTGGACCTTGTCATTGCTAAGTGTAACCATATGCACTTTATCACTTAAGGGGCTCATTTCAAATCAATTAAGTGATTTCATTTAACAGTGTGTGCTCTGACAAATCTGTTTATTGTATTGTATTGTGATGAGATGACACATTCAACTGTGCCCTTCTATCATTATTAATAATAACAATAAAACAATAACAGCTGAAGTGAAAACATCTAGAAGAGGAGGAGACAGAAAGAGTGCCAAAGAATGCAGGAATGAGGAAACCATAAACAAACTAAGGAGACGATAGTGAATAAAGAGTGGACATCAATTGAGGGATGTAATGATATGGTAGAAACATGGGAGCAGTAAGCAAAGAAAGATGAGGCAATCAAAGATATATTTTGACAAGTTCATGGGTGTCCTTCTCTTGCATCCCTAAAAAAACCTTTTCTTTAACTGTTAAATATATTATGTCGTGTTCTCCCTCTGGTCTATAGGAGGCATGCTGTGCCTACGTGATTGTGCTGATGGCAGTGTACTGGTGCACAGAGGCCCTACCTCTGGCTGTCACCGCTCTCCTGCCTGCAGTCCTTTTCCCCATGTTTGGGATCATGACCTCCAAAGAGGTACGGCATCAACAAACAACATCTTCAATTGATAATACATGAAGCATGATCTTTTTTTCTGAGAGTCAGTTATTCCTTGGACTTGATTGACTTGTGAATGCCTCCTAGGTGAGTATGCAGTATCTGAAAGACACCAACCTGTTATTTGTGGGTGGCCTGATGGTGGCCGTAGCTGTGGAACACTGGAACCTGCACAAGCGAATCGCTCTCAGAGTGCTTCTCATCGTCGGGGTTCGGCCTGCACTGTGAGTGAACTGCATATCCAATGGCTAGTAAAAGGCTCCAGGTTACATTTCACGACTTGGACTCAGTGTATGCTAACTAACAGTAACCCTGAAAGGGTGCTTCATACTCTTATGAATACAGCCATTGTCCATGCAGGCTCCTGCCTTGGTGTTCCTCTGACCCAGCCTGTGTCTTTGGTTTCACCGTAGTTTGATGCTTGGCTTCATGGGAGTGACGGCCTTCCTGTCCATGTGGATCAGTAACACGGCCACCACGGCCATGATGGTGCCCATCGTGCAGGCCGTGCTCGAGCAGCTCAACAACCATGAGACGGAGATGCCAGAGATTCTCTCCGCCGAGGAGCCCGAGCACCCAGCCGAGCTGGAGTACAAACAGCCTGGGAATGAGAAGGACGCTCAGGGTGAGTAGCAGTAGCAGTAGCAGTAGCAGAAGAAGCAGACTCTACACAGACTCTACACACATTCTACACCAGACAGGCCTGCTAATTTGATCAGATTTCATTGTTAATAGTTCTCTCTAGATAAATACATTTGAAAATGTAATTGATCTATGTAATCTTGGGTCCAAATTTGAGGGTGTCACCTTGGTGTAAATATGCTGTGCTGCCTAGGTGTATATGAATGTGTTCAGGCACTTGTCCCTTGTAGATACGTATTTTTGTTTGCTTAATGCAGGGAAACTTAAATTCAATATGGCAGTCATTACAGGAATGTACTATATCCCCCATATACACATAGCCATGTTTCCCTAGCTAGGAGGAGAAGTGTTCAGATCCAGATTTATACAGAATGTGCCACTCTCTCCTCACTTTCAAGATACAACCACTAACATTAACGCTGTTTGTATTTAATATGTGTCTTTTTGTGCCGCAGTGGTAGTGAATGGGCTAGATGCTTCAGTGGAGGCTGCTAGGCGGATGGGGGCCCAGGAGAGAAGGCAGATGTGTAAAGGCATGACCCTGTGCGTCTGCTACGCCGCCAGCATAGGGGGGACAGCCACTCTCACCGGCACCGGCCCAAATCTGGTCCTCAAGGGCCAGATGAACCAGTGAGTAACAGTGGACACCCCCCACAAACACCACTGTAGTCTGGCCACACATAAGTGTAGGTCATCCAAAACTGCATGAGATTGCATGAGAGGTTATTGCGTCAGTAGTGGTTGGGATTATAGTATTTCTCTGTTGTTTTTGCCCCTTATAATTTTTGTGGCTTTAACCACTTCTGCAGGCTGTTTCCTCAGAATGGCGATGTCATCAACTTTGCCTCCTGGTTTGGCTTCGCCTTCCCGAACATGATCCTCATGCTGACCATGGCTTGGCTCTACCTTCAGTTCGTCTTCATGGGATTTAAGTGAGTGCCCTGATCATCCCGTGGGACCAAACTACCTCTGGCACACAAACCACACCCCAAAAAAGGCTTATCATTCAACACGGATGTTTTGTTTTTTCTCCTCATTGTCTTTTTGACTCTCTCACTCCACCACTGCGCAGTATCAAGAAGACGTGGGGCTGTGGCACTGAGAAGTCCGAGAAGGAGATCGCCGCCTACAACGTCATCCGTGAGGAGCATCGGCAGCTGGGGCCCATGTCCTTTGGCGAGCTGAGTGTGCTGGGCCTCTTCAACCTTCTGGTGGTGCTGTGGTTTACCCGTGCCCCTGGCTTCATGGCTGGATGGGCCACCCACGTGTTCAACTCAGAAAAAGAGTGTGTGCCTCTAGATCTAACCTACTGTACCATCCCAAATCATTTTGACAGAGGAGATCTTTGACATAAAGGGAAAAAAATCAATTACTATAGAAAAGTGTCTTTCTAATAGGATCTTAAATATAAACTGCATTGAGCTTGTTATGGGTTGACAGTCCATTTGATAGAACTTTGATTCTCAGGTACGTGACAGATGCAACTGTGGCAGTCTTCATCGCTGTCCTGCTTTTTGTTCTCCCCTCCAAACCGCCACAGCTGAAGTTCTGGCTTAATACAGGTGACACTCCAATCTCACTCAGCGCTCACTGTGTACTATGAACACTGAAAACATGCTGTCACTAACAGAAAAAAAGCAAATGTGTAATCATTTTTATAACCATCTACTGCACTTCCATCATTGTACTTAATGCAGTGGTGAGCTCTGACAAACAGACACACAGGTCACAGACTGTGTTATTTATGTTTCTCCAGACCCACAGGTCACACCTACTCCTGTCCCAGCCCTGCTCAGCTGGAAGGTGGCCCAGAAGAAACTGCCCTGGAACATTGTGCTCCTCTTAGGTGGAGGGTTTGCCCTGGCCAAGGGTAGTGAGGTGGGTCCTGACAAATTGTTCATAGATCTTTGTGTTTTTACCAGCCCATACGACATGCATGAACAATATGTATTGTTGGCTTGTTCTGTTGCATCTCTATTTGGACCTGTTTCATGTTCTGTGATTATTATACTCGTCATTTTACTCGTTTGTGAGTCATGTCAAAGAAAACAAACCATAAAGTGTTGCTGTCCTGACTCTTCCAGCAATCTGGCTTGTCTAAGTTGATGGGAGATCACTTGACCCCTCTACACAGTATTCCTCCCTGGGCCATTGTCATCATCCTCTGCCTCCTGATCGCCACATTCACTGAATGCACCAGCAATGTGGCCACTGCCACCCTCTTCATGCCCGTCCTGGCTTCCATGGTAAGGGCCTCTGAAACACCACGATACACAATATCACCCAACCATTTATCCAAGCAGGATGGGTTCCTTTTAACTCAACTGTTTGTAACATTGACTCCACTGCGACTGACAGTGTGCTACCTAACAGCTTTGTCATTATGGAAGCAGAGGCAGTCAAATCATTCCTGTCACTCCAGTGATGAATAATAGCAGCTCATTGGCGTGGTGGCCAGCCCGGTATGTGCCCTTAGCAGAGTGTTAAAACACCGTCCAGCAGACAACTGGCCTGGATTTACATGCTTGATTGACCATTCTTTTCAGCTAGTAAGGCTTAATTACTCAATGCCCCCTTCTTCTGGGCCTCTGCCACCAGTACCACAGTGTGTTTGAGGGCATGTTTGCATGTCTGTGTGCATCAGTGTGTGTGTGTGTGTGTGTGTGTGTGTGTGTGTGTGTGTGTGTGTGTGTGTGTGTGTGGGAGGGCATGTGTGCGTGTCTGGTTGCATCTGTGTTTGTGTGTGTGTGTGTGTGTGTGTGTGTGTTTGTGCATGTGTGTGTGTGTGTGTGAGGGCACGTGTTTGTGTGTATGTGTGTGTGGGTGGATGTGGGTGTGTATGAAAGTGTATGGCTGTGCAAGTCACACCATTCCATTCTGACTGATTGCATCACTGATCACCATTTGTGTATTCAGTGTGCAGCTCAGAGTGTGGAATGTGTCAAGTGAGTGTATTGAGAACGAGATTTATTTAGAGGCAGAGCCAGTAGGGGATGTATGAAGTCTCACACAAACCCTCACAATAGAGAGAAAGAGCCAGGGATGTATAGAAGTAGTAGTGTGCCAAAAATCCACTAACTGCTCGGGTAGTGTGGTTTAGTGTCCATAAGAGTCTCTCTGTGAACGAGCAGGTCAACCACCAATTTCCTAGCATTCATGATGGCCTATTTATTCTTACCTAAACGTATATATTGTGAGTGGAGGTTTTGAGAGCGGAGAAACTTTATAAACCTTACCAAACAAAACTTTGTCATAAAGGGAGTGATTAGAGATATGTGTTACAATAATCTCAAAACAGCCACATTAGAAAATTATTACATAGAATGGTTTTAAACCTGTTAAACGTATATGAAAAGACTGCTTTGGCGGACTGGTGCTTGCTAACTTGCGAATTTGAGAAGGTTTTTAGCACATTACTGATACACCATGTTGAAAAATCAGTGGTGCTCTCCTGTTGTTGCTGCTGGTGGTGGTATTGTCATTTCTCGGTTAATTTCATTTTGCCAGCATTTGTGTGGTAAACCCAAAGAATTGAACAAGATTGTCTGTATTCTTCACATGAAGCTAAAATCAGGTGGTGTCTGTATTCTTCACATGAAGCTAAAAGCCGGTGGTGTCTGGTGTAGTGGAAGTATTCTTTATACAAGTGTGCTTTCAAGAATCCTCCTCAGGTTCAATACGATGCCATGACTCATGACATTGTAATACAGTAATCAGTTTGAAACTCAAGCCCAAGCACCTTATTGAGCATGTGAAGCATTTACTAAAGAATTGACGTATAGGGCCCTAATTTAAAGAACTTGACCTATATGGCCCTAATTTGAAAGTGCACCATATTGAGCATGTGAAGCAGTACCTAAAGACAATGACATATAGGGCCCTTATTTGAAAGTGCAATGAGCACCGTGAACAGGCTTTGTGCAGCAGAAATCGCACTTTGAAAATAGGCGGGGTTACCTACAGTATATTTGCTAATTTCACTGATACAGAGCAGGGTGCAATCAAGCATAAATGGGTTGAATAATTTGTGGGGGTGGCGATCAAGTCATTCATTATCAGTCAATTTCAAATATTCACCCATACCTTTCACCTTAACGTTCACACAGAGCTTAGCAATTGTTCTACACTAACGCTAGCAACAAATTCACAGTCAAGAAGGGTGGGGTTTACACCAGAGGAGACGGAGTGCACACAACATTATGTGCATACAATCTATTACACCCCAATCCCTCCAAAGCCTCCAAAAACATACTCTTTGGGATCGCCCCTCTGTGGAGGCCAGGGGCTGCTGTAAGGATGCAGTGGCGTGGCGTTAAAGGTCAATGCTGCTATTAGTTTCACAGCAACGGGAAGGGGACCCGCATGTCTGCGCTGTGTCTCCAGGTCGGGACAGTTAGATGGCTCATGTTATTACCAGCCTCTGAGGGTAGTCTGGCAGTCCTGCTCAGTGAGATGGCGAGTGGCGCCCCTGGGCCACCCTCTCCCTATATCTATGTCTCCTGCGCCTTGGTATTCCATGACCTGTGGCAATTCATCATGAAACCACCTTTGTTTAGGCAGGACAGAGTATTTGCCTGAAAATGTAATGTGCTGTATGACCATGTTATTCACCTAAACCAATAGGCTTTAATGGCAGAGCAATGCTTATTAGGAGAAAATGTATATTTGTGCTTCAGTTAATCAGGACTTTATCAATGATGTATAATATATAAATACATGTGCAGTTTATACTATAGTGTAGTTGTATGGTTTTTTAACATATAGAGAAACTTGACGGAGGGTGACTTTAAATGAAAGCTGGTCATCTGTTCTTTTTAAAAGTTTAATGGAAATGGTGTTGCTTTGAAGGACCTAATTTATACATGGAACTCCCATGTCTTCGCGCCGACACACCCAAGCATGGCACTGACCAACACATATTTGCGCTCATGCTATGAAATTAGCAAAATAACTTTAAGTTATTAAATTAGAAATGTGTAATGGACGTCAGACAATGAAACTAGGGCCCATAAGGTCCTCAGCTCTTATTGTCAGGATACATGCCACATGAGTGTGGATCATGTCTGCCAGTTCTGTAGACGTGAGTCAGTTTTGGCTACATCATCCAGCCGCGCTGCAGTCTAATTACACCCACTTAATGGAAGTCTTGAGTGCTGAAACCAAGCGCTTTTAATGAAAGTCCTTGGTGCGGAAAACCAGTGTTTGGATCTGAGTTATGAGTCAGTGATTATGGCACAGAGGCCCAGGAAAGCGAAAGGGCGCAGGGCCCATATAAGAGGAACCTAGAGAAAGAAGGTCTCTTTTGAGAAAGGCTCTGCTGAATTCCTGTGTGTCAAGCTAACATGTTTCTTAATTACAGTCCCAGTCCATCGGCATGAACCCGCTGTATGTCATGGTGCCCTGTACTCTCAGTGCTTCCTTCGCCTTCATGCTCCCCGTGGCAACCCCTCCCAACGCCATTGTGTTCTCCTATGGCTACCTCAAGGTCTCCGACATGGTGAGTTATTTCGCTGGATGCGCAGAAGGGCTAAGCGGAAAGCCATGAAACGGATGAGTGATGCTGTGTAAGGGAGTTAAGGCGGGAGGCACCTAGCCAAGTTGTGCTGTGCATCGAAACCACTCTTTATCCTGAAGACGCTGCAAGGCTTTGTTTAATTGTGAGATAATTGCGCAATGTGAATGGAGTTTTCTGTGTTTTCTTCTCATGACTTCATAAGCTCCCGTTTTGTTCCTGTGGTCTGTACGCCTGTTCGCAACCCTGCCCTTCTGCCCACAGAGCCCTTTGTGTCATTTTATTATAATGCACTTGCTTTAAAAAAAAAAAAAAACTTGGCAAGTCACAAATGTCGTTGCTTCGTGTCTCGCAGGCCAGGACGGGCATAGTGATGAACATCATTGGAATCATCTGCATCACGCTGTCCGTCAACAGCTGGGGGCGGGCCATGTTTCATCTGGACTCCTTCCCTGCCTGGGCCAACGTGACCGCCGTGTGAAAGGCAAGGACCCATGGGAACGCACACAGGGGAGCTGCTTCTCTTCTATTAATCACCAGGGGCCTGAGAGGAATGAGGCGCCACTAAGACACTCCCTGGCTCCAGAGGCTGTTTGGTCTGCTGTAGTGCCACTCAAGCATCATTAGTAGCTTGTGTAGTCAGTCCTGTAGGATTGTGTTTAATTTATGTATTCCAGATGTGCTGTATTTCTAGGATCATTAATATATCTGGAATTGCCGATGGAAGTATTGCCAAAAGGTGAAACGTTTTTACTGGGTTTCAGCCAGGTGTTTTGTTTTATTCAGTGACATTTAGACTTGGTGTTACTATAAAAGGTGTTGTAGGGCAAAGATAAAGAGGACTGAAACCCTCTAAAGGCTTTGCTTCAAGGTTGCACTACATGGAAAGACTTACACTCCAGCATTACTCTAGCTCTCTCTCTCAAGTCAGTCACATTCTATAAATCAAATAATTTCCATCTTTTAAATCATCTTTACATGTTGACTATGTGGACTTGGTGCTAAATGTTTCAACAATTGTTGAGTATGTGCCTTTTTGACTTGGTGCTTATCATTGGACATAAGAACCAGCACAAATGAAGCCTCAACATTGTGTTTTACACTTTGTGTTTACCAGTACTGTGTTCTTAGAGTTTTCTGTGTCTTAAAGTTATTCATATGGGTTTTCTGGCATTACATTTAAATTAACTTACATAATTAATCAAACTACAGCCACATCTGGATGTTTTCATGCACTTAAAATCCATGAATGATATTGTATGATGAATGGGTATGGGAGTGATTTTCCCATTTTTTACGCAATGCAATGTGCAAAAACTGCACAAAGGTCATGCTGTGAATATCTTGTGCTGTGGATATTTATTATGTACAGTATACACAATGTCTGTCAATGTTTGAACAACAACTATCAAATATGATATGAAAAATGTACTCCACACATTATTATTTCCAATTGTACGATCCATCATGATACAGTGTCTGCACTTTAAAAAACATTTACCTAGAATGGTTCTACAAATCATTTACATTTTTTATATATAAATCATATCAAATTAGGCATACATAATGTACATGTCATGTACAGCAATCATTTCCATGACTAACCTTTTTCAGAAAGTTTCATTCTACATAAATAAATGGTCTGCTCTGAACAACCAGACCAAGCCAAAACAAATCCAGTTCTCAATTAGAAATGTGTGTGAAAGTAAAGTAAAAGTTGTCAGCTTTAATGAGTCATCTAAAGGTCAGTTCTAATAAATCATTCAACCACTGCCTTCCGTGGATTTTTTTTGTCTTATTTTAAGTGATTGACAAACTGCTTAAGTACAACTGTCCTCTCATGTAAAATTATAACTCCAACACTTGGCAGCAGGCTCTCTCGAGTCACCAGACACAATGGTTTGGAAGGTTTGGCACGCTGGTAATTCTGGTAGTGGAATACAGGATTGTGGAGCCATGACCGTGACCAGGGTTGGTTCTAGACTGAGTGACGGCAAAGGAACATTCCCAAAAAAGGCCAGCTGTGGAGATGTTCTTCTGGGAGACACTCTCCTCAACCCCCCTCCACAGCTAGTGCCTCTGTGGATGACTAGGTCACAAACACAGTGTTTTAGCTGGGGTTGCATAAAAATGTGTCTGATTCCAGTTCCAGGCCTTTTGATGAACTCACAAAAAACTGTTTAGCTCTGTATACTGCCACGTCCTACCCTGCTGTTAGATATTCACTTTGTCCCATATACACTCATGTCTTGCAAATGTCTAGCTGGTCACTTTCTACATTCATTTCAATTACATTTTATTTATATAGTGCCAAAACAATAAAATTGTCTAAAGGGGCTTTACAGAGCCCAGTGCCTGGACCCCCTTAGAGTGAGCACAATAGCTACAGGGGCAGGGGAACACTCCCTGTTAATCAGGAAGGAACCTTAAGCAGAACCACCGCACATAAGGGGGGGGGCATCTGCTTGAGGTCGGCCGGGAGGAGAAGGAAAAATTTCATTTTACACTACACACTGCAAACTCCATTTCAGTGTGAGCAGGTGAACTGGATTTGGATATGTTCAGTCATATTACCAAATGCAATGAAGTATTTCTGCATAAATATGTCCATATAGTGTTTTCATAACAGCAAATTGAGTTAATTGTGTTGAATGAGTTGCTCATTGACCTGGTGTCTAAATGTTACATAATCCCAGCTATGTGAACTTGCACACTGTCCCGCACAGAAACATTTGGCAAAAAGTTAAGTGCATTCCAAGGGAGAGACTCTTTGGTCCAGTAAAAACTGCGTGCTAAGTACTTCACAGAGATCCTGGTGTTACTATATAACTATCAGGATTGTATAATATACCATTACCCTTCAGACCTTTTGGCATGGTCAAGTAATTTCAACATTTCTAAAGCAGTTCCTGTAAACACAGGCAAAAAAAAACTATTCTTACCAGGCACAGAAATGTGGTCTTGCCCAAAATAACTTCAAGTGTTTCATGTGAAGACAAAGACCATCACGTTGTGTGCCAGCATGCATGTCTGGACTCTCTTTCGGGACACATGGCACATGAGGCCAAAGCACCTCTTTAGTTTGCTTCTCTATTCTTTACCCCAAGATGAACATGGCCTCGCCCACACAAGGCCACGGAGAATGAATGGGCAGGAGTCCTTGGCACCATTCAGAAACATGCCTTGTGTTAGGTTCTATTCCTAAGGTTACTGCAAAGGGATCATTTGATTGTTGCTGTTTTTGATAATGCCAGTACTTGGTGGGGGTGCAACCTTAACATCACAAAGCCCATCCATTATCTTTACAGCTAAATCAGTCAATCTACAATAAAGTACTGTTCCACATTTACACAGGACAGGGCATTACACCATTTTCACCTGTTCTTCCCCCAGTCCTTTCCTTGAGTGGTCATTTAACAGTGAAACTCTTAAAGGACAAAGCTCAGGCAGAGTGAGCTACACTGTTGTTATCCCACACCTAGATGACTTCATGCAGCTCATGCGGTCATGGGAGATCCAGGATTAATGAAAATCCACATTGCAACACAAGGATGAGACCAGACTTCTCAACTAGACATTTATAGACTCTAGCTGTGGGCTTGCACTGCCTCTCACGCTACCACACCAGCGCACATCACCTCCTGTTGACACAGGTGTAGCCCTGGTGCGAACTTCTCACCCCCATGGAATAAGCATCAAAAGCTGACATTTTTTCCTGCGGTCCTAAACATGCGTGCCGTGAGCCAAATGGCTGGTGGCAGGTTTAGAGTCTGGCTGCCACTATGCCTTAAGTATATTACCCGAAAAAAAGCAAACACATATACAATTGCCTGACGCCTGACCACAAAGTCTCATTTTTGTATTGGGGCAATGAAAAAGTTAGACACATAAAGAGTGTGCATTTAACAAGCAGTTGGACGTGCACTGCTGCCGTGATCACTATGATCTTGGGTCTTAGGGGGAAAAAACAGATATAATTACAGTGCCTTTCTGTCCTTTTGCTGCTCTTCAAAAAGCCACTCATTATCCGAATGAAACAAGCATGCGTATATAACAGCCTCCATTATTGGTGGCTATATATACATTTAAGTGTTCAAAAAGAAAAAGGAAGCATGAAATTCTCTTTGCTGGGGTTGCATAAAAATGTGACTGATTCCTGTTCCAGGCCGTTTGATGCACTCACGACAAAGTGCTTAACCCTGCATCTACCACACGCTACCCTGCTATTAGATATGCAGTCAGTCACATATAGACATGTTTCGCAAATGTTTAAGACCTATGAGTGCTTGAATCACCATCTGTCTATCATACATAAATTGTAGAAGCATAAATTAAAGCTAAATCGAAGAGACCCCGGTCCAATTATTTCCTCTGAATCCAGTCATAGGCAGTCAAGGAAGAGAGAAATGTTTTTTTTTTTTTCTGAAATAAGACAGAACAAGTCAGATACATTATTCAAAATGTGTACACTGAGTAGACAAATATGCACAAAATATGTGTGGCAATTCTGCATTCTTCAAAAAAATGTGTAAATGTTATTTAAAAAAAACTGTATGAAACGGAACAATTACAAAAACTAGGACAGACAATCCTCTTAATTCTTAGTGACCACATGAAAAACTGATTAATCATAAAGAACAACATGTTACTCTTTCAGATAAAGGTGAGCTGCTTCAGTGCACCCTGTGAACTAGCCACTATCCTGTGACCTAGCCACTATCCTGTGAACTACCCCCACCTAAAATTGTTGCTGTACCGAGGTTTCTTTTATGAGAGACTGTCATTAGAGACAAAGTATATTGGAGAAAAAAACTTAAATACATATTTCTTGACAAACCTGAAAAAGTAGTTGAAAACGTGACCGTAACACTAACTGCTTCTGCCCTGGTGGTCAGGCACTGTCTGTAAATGCACTAAACACATGAAGAGCCCCAGTGATGCTCTCCATGCTATCCTCTGCCCTACTTTAAAAACACCTCAAGCAGAGCGGGAAGTCTCCAACCCCACATGAAAACCCACCCACAGGGATAATGTGATAGCACAGCAGTCGTGATGAGCCCTGATGTCTGCCGCACACCATCTAATCCAATGGTGCGCGTGGTGGAAAGGGTATACAGCCAGTGCAAAGTAATGAGGGGAGATGACATGGGTTTGGAGGGTTCAGAGCTGAACTGGGAGTTAAGCCAGGACACCGGGACTGCCATGCCTGTCCCTTCAGGGAAAGGACATGAGATCTTTAATTACTAGAGGGCGTCTGGGCATTTGCCTGCAGCACAGAGGCCTTGTCACCACTCCAAGGTGCTGTTCCCTCAACCAGTGAAAATAGTGCCCCCTAGAGGACAAACACTAGAGACAATACTGACTGAAAACCAGACTGGAGACAATCAGTTATACCCCTATATTATTAACCTTGGGGATGTCACCAGTGTCATTATATGCAATATATAAATGAGTTTCATACTTGTTCTATAATTATTTTACCCCATTATAACAGAGAAATATTTACAGTCTGTTCTACTGACAGATTGTTTTCTCTCTGGCTGTCATTCAGTGAATCCTATATGACTATTAAGTCAGCAGATCCATCAGCAACATGCACAAAAAAACAGTGCATCAGTAGTAGTAATGATTTAAGTCAAATATAGCCCAAACTGAAAACGTCTACACTTCAGTTTGTTCTTGTAATTTTCCTGTGTACAGATTTTTTCTTAATGTAAAAACAAAAAATTAAATTACACTAAAGATCCATAAAGTTGTTCCATAAAGTATGCAGAATTAGTACGCAAATGATGCCCTTAACCCTAACCCATTGGGGTAGAATAAGACAGTGACAGGTAGGTCTAAAGAGTGCCTGTAAGAGTGGGTCATGTTCATCCATCTGACCATCCCCAGCATGATCCTAGTCTGCATGGAATGGCTCCTCCGAAGCCTCAGATTAACCCACTCTCCATGCTGTGCGAATTTGACTGTCTGAGTTTTCTAAAAGCCTTCCACTGGAATACTAATTCTGACATTTGTCTTGTCATGGTAGTACTGTTAAATTAAGTGGGACCCAGTCAATTGTCTATGAGCTGGCAAACGTTGCCTACATGGTAATTTGAGAGAATTTATGTGTTGTGCTGTGAAATGTAAAAGAGTTTGCCTTGCTTAACAAATGTGCTGCTCTTTTTGAGTTCCCTCTTGGGTTCAGCATAGCAGGCAGTGTGAGAGTGGGCACTGCCCTTGGCTTCAGCATGGCAGGCAGTGTGAGAGTGGGCACTGCCTTTGGGACTGGGCAGACAAGTGCTTTTTGTGCATGTTGCTGTATTGTTACAGTTTTGTGTTGTTGTTTTGTCGTGGGTTCACGCCTAAAATGATTCCAGGTTGAGACTGAGCCAATCTGTAGCAAAAATATTTTTCTTAGAATTCAGTTGTTAAACTGTAAAACCAGTGTGTCATGCCTAAAATACTGTATGCTAAGGTACAGGTACTCAGGTACTCAGTATCCATGTGTATCGCCATATAATCACTTATATCCTCACAGATGATGAGTGAGTGTGAATGCTGTCAGCTGAGTATAATTTTTAACATAATGTCCTAGTTAGGGTTGCATAATATCATAGCTTCTTCATCCAACCCTCCTCAATTAATCTTTAATCCTAAAATGCTAAATGATTTCTCTGAGTGGCATGCCTCTTTAATATTTTAGTCTGAGACCCAAATAAATTAGGTGTCAACCATTTATGGAACACATGTGTCATGCAAGTGTATACTTTAAACAAACCTCACACAGGGTAAGATACGTTCAGTAGCATTCATCAAAATGATTTAAAGTAACACCCCATTCAGAGACGCCGTTAAGAGTGCTGTCTATGTCAGAAATCACACATGGATAAACCATGTATAGCCAAGAAAAATTATAACGTTTGAGTGGTTTGGGCAAGGCTCAGGTATCTCAAGGCTCTGGATAAACTGCACTGAAGCTCATGCCAGGAAAATCCCTTAAAATGTTCTGTTTTGATCATCATTATCTCAAGATGGAATCATCTCTGGGTTTATAAGGGGGTTTAACTGGGGCAAAGTAATTAGTCCTCCTGCAGAGCACATAGATGCAGTTTATAATCTCCTTAATCTCGTCCTAATTCCCCTCGAACCTCCAAATAATGAACAGTGCCTTCACTGCCTTGATACAAAGTAATTACTTTTAAGTTATTTCAAGGTCTGCTCACTGTACAGGGAAGTAAAGAGCAGAGGTGCCTAGGTGGCAAATGACTTGTTTGAGGCAGTGGACAGTGTGGCTGTCACGACTGTGGGGAGACTATTTTCCTACAGGGAGCTGGTGCTATGCTGAGAGCTGCCTCTAGGTGCCACTCTCACCATCTTTACTGCAGGAGTCAATGCTCATGTGCTTTGGTCAGAGATGGCCAAGAGAGCCCAAAGCTGTTTGTGGCTTAAGTGATTGAACAACAAAACTAAAAAATAACCTTACTGGCTGATAGAACTGCCACTATCCAAACAACACATACATTGGCCTATGGTCCCCCTATTGGCTCTGCCTTTCAAAAACTCTCATAAATACATCAGAAATGTACTTACATCAGAGGCTGAAACCAGAGTTAACAGACAGTTTTGTGCATTTTTTTCCATCATGAAAATACCAGTAAATCCATGGCCAAAGAATTCTCTTTTCATGAACCCTCTATTCTTAGGTCCTATCTTTTATTGTAAAAACAGAAACATAAAAAAGGTAATTTTTTATTATAAAGTCATTTTTATTGAAATAAGGGTAGGTACTACAAGCAAAGGAGGGTCAATATAGACAAAATCAGTAATCCAAGTGTCATATGTTGGGCTGAGCTAAGTATTGAGCTACAATGAATACAGTATCCCTGTGTCTCACTTTAATCATTTAAACCTTATAAACACCATTATGTAATAGTGCATTCCATCATACAAATACCAATATACAAAACATTTTATAGATTTGCGTTACTGTACAAGCTGACTTTTTCAGGAAAAAAAAAAACTCTTCACCATCCCAGCTGTTGATATCTGTGGCTGCTAAAATAAAAAATTGACCTAGCAACATGATAACTATTCAGACACAGTCTGCATGTGGATTTATGACACAAAGCACATTATGTATTTAGCCAGTATCTTGCCATGGCTAAAGGTTCTTCGTTAGAACAGCTAGTGTAGTTTGTTCCAGCGGGGTGGCAGTGGTCCAGTTTCCAGCCTCTATGGTGACGTTGGTTCTTGAGCTCCAGGAGCCCTCCGGTAGAGGCAGGAGGAGGTGGACTGTGACTCCCACAGCGAGGAGGAGGAGGGCAGCCAGTGCGGTGAGGCCTCTCCTGAGCAGGAGCTGAGAGGAGGAGAGCAGAGCTGCAGGCTGCTGCCTCTCACTGCTCTGAGCCCTCAGGCCTTCCTGGCCCTGATGGACCAAAGACCCATGGCCATTCTCTGCCTGAACCCACCAAAAATCAGAAATCAGTCAAATAATATGAAAGAATTATAAACATTATCCATGTGGTTGGTGAAAAGGCAGCCCCTTCCCTTTTGACTGAAATGCCCCATGACACTGACTTTCTTTCCCCCTGCACTCATCAACCAGCCTTCATTTAATTCATAATTCACCACTATCACAACTCACAGCACTTTCAGTTACTCACACAACTCAGGGGCTGCTGAGGTACCTGCGAATTCAGCTCTATAAAAGAAGAACAGTTCAGCCCCCCAAGAAAAGTGTTCCCCATAGAAGGGGGTGGTTTACTCTCTGAAGTGGGATGTCGGGGGTCAGTGATGGATTAGTACCAGGATAATTATGCTCTGTTTATAAATGGGACATTATGCTGGAACGCTATGATTGCTCTAGCAAGGTGATATAATAATGCTTTTATGTAATTAATAAGAAACAATGTACGCTGACCATATATTTTAAAGAAGCATTCCGGATCAATTGCTATTCGCTAAAGATATGCTAGCGGGTAAAACTAACAAAACTCTTTAAATGTGCTGACTTTGACATTATGACAAACTAGTTACTCAACAACTGTCCTAACACAGTCAAACATCAAGCAAGTGCATCACAAAACAAAGCAAGACGGCAAATAAGCTACTTACTAGTTCGGCAGACAGTAGAAAGCCGGGCGGCGTCAGGCAATCTTACATTTAGCAGTTATAAGGCTATGGACCCTGGTATAGCAATGGCACGGAGGTGATTCTCCATATTAAAAGTCATTGTAGCGCCCCAATTTTTTTCAAGCTGTTATTTTAAGGTAAAACTGCTTATCCTTACCCTAATCCTGAAGAATAATTGTTGCATACTGTTACTTTAATGTATGTTAATAACGAAATGTATTCGACACAATACGGGATGGGTAGCTCTCTATTCTTCCAATTTAAAAAATGACTTGCCTTTATTTAAAGCGAGAAAGGAGAGTGTGAAGAGGGCATTGGTTTTGCTGGTTTCAGTTGGATTAACTATTTGGATAATTAGTGTGCTTGCCCGAAGGGAAGCACAGTATTGTTGTTGTCAAGTTTTCTTTATTAGTGTGCTTGCCCGAAGGGAAGCACAGTATTGTTATCGTCAAGTTTTCTTTATTTATTTATTTATTCCGTACGTTTTTCTTGCAGCTAACTACTCCTCGCCCGATTGAGCTAGAGACGCCATTCAAACACCAAAACGTCCGGCTCGATCCGGTGCAAGCTGCTATGACTTTTCGTGGCGGTACCCCTTGCCACTCCTTTTTTATTCCTCTTTTTCATCCCCTTTTTTCTCCATAGACTTGCATGGCAGAGCTCTCTGCCATTATGACGTCATAATAGGGTCATTAAACTGGCTTGCAGCTGTGCTTCTCACTGACACCTCCGCCAAATCCAAGGAACCGCATTTTCTCTGTCCCTCTCAATTCAACTTTGAAAAAGAATAAGAGGAACCGTATTTCTCTGTCCCTCTCAATTCAACTTTGAGAAAGAATAAGAGTAACTACAGTTTCTAACCTAGCTACCGTATTTCCACTTCGTTAAGGTGAGTTGAATGGCAGCATTTCCAGTGTACTGACTGAAATTTTAATGGAAACTGATAGTTAGCCGTAGCAGCTAACATATAAATTAACGTTACGTTAACGTTGGAGACGCCATTTTCCTTAATTCAAGTTGTGAAGTAAACCTTTGAAGTAATTCATATAGTGAGCTAAGGCTTGTATTCCCACTACGGTAACGTTAGCTGTGTTAAGCAGAGCTATCTTAGCTGTGTTAAGCAGCTGTAACATCTGAGTACGGGGCTAAAGGCTAACTAACACTACGTAACGGGAGTATCCACTGGCAGTTTCAGCTAGCCGTAACGGGGGATCATTTTCCTTAATTCAAGTTGTTAAGTAAGCCTGTGAAGTAATTCATGAATTTAGTTGTGTGGATATAGTGAGCTAAGGCTTGTATTCCTACTACGGTAACGTGAGCTATCCTAGCTGTGCGGGGCTATGCAAAAGTTGCTTATACTGAAAGAATGGTTAACTTGTTGTGGCCGATAGCGTGAGTTAACATTAACCCGTGTCCTGGGAGTAATGATTCATGAGAGACCTTGAATCATTAGGTTAACTGAAAAACGTTTGAGGATGTACCTGGACACAGCATAGCTGTTGTAGTGTGCTCAGTTTTCGAAAACTAGACTGAAACTAAGAAGGATAACTATGACTAAATGTGACTAAAACTAATATGCACTGAATCTAAAATAGCTGCTGAATCTAAAATAGCTGCCAAAATGAACACTGAGATGTATTAATTTTGGCAGCTATTTTAGATTCAGTCTTAAGACAAAAATGCATATTAGTTTTAGTCACATTTAGTCATAGTTATCCTTCTTAGTTTCAGAAGAGGTTTTTCATGGTTGCTAGCTCTAATCAGATGTACTATAGGCTTATAAGAGAAGACTAACTTTTTATGCCAACGAACACCAATAACTAGAACTAATTTGACAGACTATAAACCAATGTGATACACGTGCTCTCTAGCTATACAGTAAAAGTGTTGCTTACGTTTGATACTAGACCTACAGTCTAACTCTAACTGCATTAAGTCTAACATATAGGCCTATCTTACCATAAACTTTAAGTAAAGCTGGCTATGTAACCGCATTCATTCCAATATTGTTGCAGAGATGTTTCCTTTTACCAAGATAGCAATTTCAACAATTCACTTAGCTCAGTAAGTCAGTATAACGAAACTCTGAGATACCCTCATATGTCTAAACGTCAGTGGAGCCAAAATATAATGGTTGAGCTTGGTTGCTTGCTAAAATATATTGGAAGAAGGCCCCACTACACTGATTGAGTAGATGTAAATACATGTTAATTCATAGGCACTTGTTCTCTCTGTCACAGAGCAAGCACACTCTCGCAGTTCGTTCACGAAACGCATTCTAGTTTATTTATTCTCCCCGTTTTTCTTGCAGCTAACTACTCCTCGCCCGATTGAGATAGAGACGCCGTTCAAACACCGAAACGTCCGGCCCGATCCGGTGCAACCTGCTATGACTTTTTGTGGCGGTACTCCTTGCCACTCCTTTTTTATTCCTCTTTTTCCATCACCTTTTTTCTCCATAGACTTGCATGGCAGAACTCTGTGCCATTATGACATCATAATAGGGTCATTAAACTGGCTTGCACCTGTGCTTCACTGACACCTCTCACTGACACCTGTGCCAAGGCTCCTCTTCTCTCTCTGTCCCTCTCCATTCAACTGTATAACTAGGAATAGAGACACCTTCCATACCAGGGCTCTACTCACTCATGTATACTCACTCATGTTTACTCACTCGTGCATACTCACTCGTGCATACTCACTTGTGCATACTCACTCATGCATACTCACTCATGTTTACTCACTCATGCATACTCACTCATGTTTACTCACTCATGCATACTCACTCATACTCACTCATGCATACTCACTCATGTTTACTCACTCGTGCATACTCACTCAACCATACTCACTCATGCATACTCACTCATGTTAACTCACTCGTGCATACTCACTCATGCACACTCACTCATGCATACTCACTCATGCATACTCACTCATGCATACTAACTCATGCATACTCACTCATGTTTACTCACTCATGCATACTCACTCATGTTTACTCAATCATGCATACTCACTCATGTTTACTCACTCATGCATACTCACTCATGCATACTCACTCATGCTTACTCACTCATGCATACTCACTCATGCATACTCACTCATGTTTACTCACTCGTGCATACTCACTCATGCATACTAACTCATGCATACTCACTCATGCATACTCACTCATGCATACTCACTCATGCATACTCACTCATGCATACTCACTCATGTTTACTCACTCATGCATACTCACTCATGTTTACTCACTCATGCATACTTACTCATGCATACTCACTCATGCATACTCACTCATGTTTACTCACTCATGCATACTCACTCATGCATACTCACTCATGCATACTCATTTGTGCATGCTCATCCAGCAGGGAGAGCTGGAGAGCTGACACCTGCCCCAATTCCAAGGCACTTGTTCTCTCGGTCATGGCCGCAACAGAGCAAGCACACTCTCGCAGTTCGTTCACGAAACGCATTCTAGTTACATTGTTGTTATTTGCCTGGTTTCACTCATTTTGTACACTGTTAATAAATCTGCACTATTTTCACGGGACTCCATGTTGTTTGCTTTGTTCTTAACACCATTCGCCACCTAGACCAGCTTGCCCTAGATGCCACCATCTTGAATAAGAGGTGGGCTGCATGACCTGATCTTGCATGGTCACTCTACACTTCTGAGCTGAAGCTTGATTGGATACTGAAATAGATGTCACCTGACTAGATACTAAAATGACTATGTTTCAGCCGTATGATTCTGATGAATGGAGGTGTGGTGCTTCTGAAACTCCAAGGCATTTGGACATACTTACCATGCCTTTGCCTCCTGAGATCAGAAGATCCGGTTCAGTCTCTGATAGTGATGTCATCAAATCCCCACAGATCTCTTTGCCTGCTCGTGCTACGGCCTGTCAATCAAAGCACATGTTCTTGACTGATGAAGCTCACCAGATTTGAATGTGAAAGAAAATCGAGCACAATGAATGACCTTCTCACCTCTTTGGTCATTTTCTTCCAGTCCAGCTTGAAGATGACTACAATGAAGAAGACTGTCAGGAACACGGTTGAGATGAGCAGACCAAGCCAAAATCCTTTGGAAAAGAAACAGTGGCACAAACATGTTAAATGGCTGGAGAAATAAAAACAAAAATCCCTTTAATACAAATCGTATCCTCTTTGAAGTACCAAAGTTGTAGTAGCTCTCAAAACAATGTAGTGACCAAGACTAAAGGGCCACAGGATATGTGGATGCTGATCAAATGTACTTTTCATCACCTCCTGTGGATTGGTTTGCAAACCTTTCAGAATATAATCTTTTATCTTACCAATAATATCCAGCTGAGCTGCGAACACCAAGGCTATGAGTAGTGGAAGCCCAAAGCAGTAGTATCCAACTGAATACGCTATAGCTGCTATTCTCTGCTGTCCTAGTCCGAGAAGAATACCCATGCTAACACACTGAAAGAGAAGGAAAATGATGTACTTATTGTAATTGCACACACACACACATAGACACACACACACACACACACACACACACACACACACACACACACACACACACACACACACACACACACACACACACACACACACATACATACACACACACACACACACACAAACATTCATGTTCACACACTTTGAAAATAAATGTGTCCCATTTACCATGATTCCGTTAAAGAACTGAAGAACACAGTAGACATCTAAGAGTCTTGCAACCAGCGCCGCAATGTTCCTGGAAATCAACGACTCATTGTCAGCTATGATACGCCAAAATCCATTTTACTTGCCATTTGTTTATTTTATATATCAAAGACAACTCATTATTTAGATATGTCAATTCATACACCAAGTTAATTTCCTGTATGTGTAAATATACTTGGCCAATAAAAATAATTCTGACTCTGATTCTGATTCATTAATTCAGTCAACTTACTCATCAGAAGTAAAAATGTATGCAATTACATTTTTTGTGCCGCCCAGGACAAGACCTTGAAAAACTGCCGACACAGCTGTGGAGTCAAACAGAGAGAAGCAGTCAAGACCATGGGAGGCATCACGTAATCATCAAGGCCATAAACACAGGAAGGGGTCTGAATGTTCAGTTTTGTTTACCTGCAAGGATCAAAATCACTTTGCTGGTTAAGATGGCCCCCGCAGTGTCTCCGGCACCAAGTGCATTTCCCACACGAACACAGGCAGCACCTTGGGCACCTAAAGGAATCTTAACAACCACATGAATAAGGTAAGTACTGCGTTATTCTATAAATTATTTAAATATAATGGAATGCTTAGAATGCTTGGAGCTTTTTTTTGAAAAAGTATCTTTAACTTAAGTTCATCATCACTGTGATTCCTAAATTATGTATTCACGTCACTATCAAAATCACCTCTAAATGCTGAATTGCTCAAGGCTGGCATTGCATAAAGCTGTCCACCTCTATTACAAAAGTACACCCAGGGTTAATCTTCATGGTAGTCCTCCTAACTAATTTTCCTTCTGGTTATGCTTTCGCACAGCATCCATCAATGTCTGACTTGTCAGGAAAAATCCAAATGTGAGAGGTTTGTGAATGGGTAATGTACTGTTTACTTAATGAACTGGTTCTACCATGTAGTTGATGTAAGACAGCATTATGACCACATGTTGGGCTGCAAGGTCCTCCTCACTCAGCATACCTGGCGATGAATATCAAAGAGAAAGTTAGTATGCTGAGCTGCCTATATGGGCTTCAATTACAGCATAGATGTGTGAGCCTTTGTATTTTGAAAAGCAAAGACCTGCTAAGAATCCTCCAATCTCGTAGATCCACCACTCGAAGCAGCACAGGCAGGCGCTAGGGAGAGCCAGCCTCATGAAGGAACCCCACTCCTGCAGGGAGTCAATGCTCCAGCCTGGGAGACAAGACGAGACAAGACAAGGCTCACACTGACTACCATTGGAGACGCAGCAGAATCCTTCTAAGGTCACATGGCTGCATTATAATCTGGTAGTACTCAGTAGAGTGATGCATACTAAGATGTGCACCCCAGGTGAATGACGGAAAAGGCAGCCTGGTTAGTGGCTTATGGTTGTGCTTCTGTTTTTGTCCACTTGGCAATTATACACACACAGAGTATGATTGGAGTTTTCAGCTTTGAGGTATTATGGAGATTTCCCGTTGTACTTCCTATTCATGTGGAAATGTTTGTAAGGCGAAGCAGTTGGCAGTTTTTAAAGGCATACACTGTCAGACAGCTCCTCTTACCTCCCCATGTGAGCGCATACAGCCTTTTCCAGTAGATGTAGAGGAACAGGAACAGCAGGTTGTAGATTATGCAGAGGGAGTTGGCTGCTGCAGACCCTCTGGAGCAAGGAAGATATCAGGTTGGGTAATAATAATTATTATTTTACAATTTCATTTTTTCATTTCTGTTCTTTCTTTTCATTTCTTAAATGTTATTGTACTTAATTTTTATAGTATAAATACAGGTTCATTCTAAGCTAACCAAAACACAACAATTAGTAGTTATAGGTACGCTAATAAAAACATAATATAAAAAACATAAAATAAATATATTCCATTTCTACTAATAGATGCCTACACTCTGTATCTTTAAGCAACTGTTTGAGCTTCAGGATAACTTACACGATTCCAAGGTCCAACCAGGACACCAGAGTGTAGTTTGTTAACACATTGGCAATATTGGCCAACATGGCTGAGAACACCTGTGGATGGATTACCCCCTGCATAGAGGCAAAACACATGACAATAAAACACACATGCTGAACATTCATAATACAATTATGGATGGATGGATGGATTAAGAATGGAGTCTTTGGGAAGATACATGAAATACAAAAACAGGTAGCATACCTGGTTCTGTAGATAGGACATCAGTAGCTGATGCACAAACAAAGCCTGAAAGGTTGAGATAAAGACAAGTTAATGAAAAAGTAAATGGCATTGTGATGTTGGCGTGAAATGTGGTTTGATATATTGTTCTGGTTGACTTACTGGTATGGCAGGCAGATATGCAAACACATACAGTTCTGCAATTCTGCAAGAGAAAAAAGGTTATGTATCACAGGTTCTTAGCAGAGCAAAGCATCAATTAATTGAAGGACTCTGAAAACAACATCAAAAACATCTCTGTGGTCTAATATAGCGATAGAGTGACTTTAATGTGTTTTCATAATTACATTTTCACATTTATTAATAACATTTTCATAAATGCCTTCATCGAAATTTGTCTTCATATTTGATGTCACTGGAATTAATGTTGTGATGACAGTGTAATCATAAGCCTGGGGTTGTGATTGGGAAACTGCAGTCACACAGCTTCCACAGTGTGTCCAGCGTGTGTTACCTGGCCACCTCAGGCTCTTGTCCCAGCAGCAGCAGGATGGCCTGGGTGTTGATCAGCAGCGCCCAGCAGGGAAGACAAAAGAGCAGCAGGATGATGACGCTCCTCTGCAGGATCACCCCCACACGCAGCAGGTTCTTCGCCCCAAACGTCTGAGTAGAGGAACAAGCACACAGGCACACGGATCAGCAGCAGGGCACTCGCAACAGACAGACAGACACACAAACACACACACACATACACACACACACACACACACACACACACACACACACACACACACACACACACACACACACACACACACACACACACACACACACACACACACACACACACAGACACACACACAGACACACACACACACACACGTGCCCATATGCAAAGAGCCTTAGCATCATCACACCCTAATTGTATCTGTCCATGTCATGGTGGCTCACACTCACAATAGAAGTTAGAGGAGAATGTTTTAGTCTGGAAACACCCCCTTCAGCATGTCATCTGAAACAGCTTTCATTTGCCATGACAGGGGGATAATAACAGAAGGTGATCTTCTTTAAGGCTACTTCCACGTCTATTAAATCACCCTCAGGCTACAGTCATCTGGAAAATCATGTTTACTAAACATCAAGCCGAAGCCTACCTGAGCAATGAGTGTGTCGCAGGCTAGGCTCAATCCAAGTCCCGTTGCTGCACTTGAAACATTTATAACCTGGAGGACAATAAGCAGGCTGTCACTGCTGAGAACATGGACAATAGAAGTTGTGTGAAAGGCTTCTGCTGTAGGTTATACAAATCCATAGGCACTGACGGAGCATGTAATGAAAAGTACAAGGACAGGCTTACAGCGCAGGCCATGGCATAACCTGCCAGAGCACTGTTCCCCAGGCGACCACAGAACATCGTCACAACGAAGGGCAGGAGGTAGTTTAGAATGCGACATGAAAGCTGTGAGGGCGTTAAGGGGAGAAGAAAGAGTTATCACACACTGAAAGACAGAAATGGAATCATCCCAAAAAGCCCAGTTTCAATGCATGTCTTGTGTTGTTATGTTATGTTGGCTTGTTTGGAGTGGATGTGGAGACAACAGGTGACTCAGCAGGTTTCTGGGGGATACACTGCACTATCTTTTGGGAAGCAATCAGGATGGGACACACTGGGCACACACTGGGCACAAACTGGGCACACACTGGGCACTAACTGGGCACACACTTGGCACAAACTGGGCACACACTAGGCGTCCATTGCATAAAGCAGTTTGTTTGTCCAGCTGGTGACCACAGCGTCTATTTAATGCAAAGCCCAAAACATTTTAGAGAGAAAGACACTCTGGAGAAAGAGCAGAACTTGTATGTATAATATCTGTGCCTTTTGTAGTTTTTACTGTAGCAGATCAATTAAAAGGTTTAGAAAATACTTTTCAATGGCGTTTTTGTTTTCAGATATTCCATGGCTTGTAATGAAAACCAGACTAATTCTTACTTTGACTGCTTGTGTAGTCTAAGTCATATAGCCCACATCAACACAGAGAATAATACCCAGAGATATTCTACACATCACATGAGTGTTTGAGCGCCATCTCTTACCAGGGGTCCGGTCATGCGCAGGATGTGGTAGAGCTCTTCTCTGAGGGCCAGAGGGACCCAGCGCCTCAAAGGGCCACAGCAGAACAGCTTGGCACTGGGCTCCTCCGCTGAGGAGGGCCCCGCATCCTTGCCTCCAGTCACAGTCATGGTCTCCTCAGCCTCGGCCTCTCAGGAGGTGTGGGGGTGCCACTACTAGTGCCGTCCTTCAGCAACCTCAGGGGCGAGAGGGTTTCAGCTCTATTAAAGGTTCACTGATTGAAGGAGGAGTTGAGCACAGGAAGTCTTGATTTAATCTCAGGGGGATGAGCAAGTGGTACTGTATGTATGATAAGATTTCCAGTATGATAAGCTCAACAGGTCAACTGCGATCTATCTTATCAACACCACAGACAAAAGTGGATGTTCCTTGTTTTATTTACTCAAATCAATTATTTTTTAATTAAAAACAGTTCAACTCTTCAAACAAAACACTTAGTTTTATCTCAAATATTTGTGGTAGTACTTCCATTAGGAATTTACTAGAAAGAAGCAAGGAATGATACTCAAGTGCACATATTTGAACACTTTTATTAAAAAATCTCTGCAGCTGCTAACTGCCTGTATTATACGGTTCAAAGAGTAGTACTGTGAGCCGGATAAACACAAAAGCGTGAAAACTGAATGAAAAAGCTGAATTTTCAAACTTACTTCTCAAATACAGACACAATGTAATGCCTATACATCACATCCCCTCACCTCAGTGTGTTCTGTCACAGGAACACAACCCTAAATTAACCCTGGCAAATGAATGTTTACCTCGGTGCGCCACTGAAAAGATTTCACAATGTTCCTATCAGACCAGCAGCTGCAACAGTTATGCAGCAGCTCCAGGCTAACCTTTGCACTGGCTGCCTGAACCCTACCACAAACAGAGGAGATTTCTTCATGCACGTGTCTGTGACTTAACTCCTTACCATCACAGACAGATCAGCGCCAACAGAGGGAGTGACTTTGCACTTGTGTTCATTGCAAGCTGTGAAACAATCCTACACCTGACCCCTCACTCAGTGCCTCACAGGTTAATCTACTTTCCTTTCATTTAGTTAGATGTGTGCGTAGAATAACTTTATCACCTATCTTGTCTTCCACCATTAGCAGGACTGATCATTTTCAATCCATGACAGAGCCGTAATAAACAGTAGGTCTCAGTAGGACTGAATGCTCGAATAACAAACACTTTAAGTTCACTGAAACCCATGACTACTCACCTCAGAACTATGATGTATGTTGGGATTACTGAGGACACCATCACTGATTAATAGGCAACAAGTATTAAGCTGGACTTTAAGAAGTAGGTGAGGGGTGGGATTTTTTTCTTTGAAACCTGTTAGCCATACTAATAAAAAACAGGGGTTGTGTGAAATGATTATATGAACCCTAGTAGGGGCACAACAGATGCACAGACAAAAGAACAGGTTAGCAGTGTGGCATTTCTATAAAGAATAACTCATAAAATGTCTTCCCAAATATCTTTAAAAAAGGCCTTCACACTGAAGTTCATAGTACAGTACACACTTAAAGGTTACAACTGAAAAATTGTTTTTTTGTTGCAAATTCACATGAAACTAGCTGAGATTTGATGTGGCAATAGATATCAATTACTGACGTTTTCTTTTTCTTTCTGACAGAAAGCTAGATATCGGCATAAAGCAGCATGTCTCCCTGCTGGGACAATGTGATTTGATTTGAATCTGGTTGAAACTTTTAAATGCATTTAAGTCAAACCAAGCATGTCATATAAGAGTAAAACACTTTAATACAGTTAAAGCATCATTTAAACGTACTGTTGAATCAATACATTCCTGGTACATTTAAATACAACTTGTTAAAAATGGCTCCTATTTAATATGTATAAAAGTGTATTATAATTCTATTTCAGTGAAATATAGAAAGAAATACATTAGTTTATTATTGCATATTTCTAATGTACTAACAGACCAGTTAATTGTGCTTATTTTTTTACAAGACTATCTTAGGTCAACAAAACAACACCCACTTCCACTGCCCCTCTTGAGAAAATCAAATGATTAAAGTAGGTTCCATATTCACCTGTGTCATCAGGGCTCATCACATGCTCCCTCCCCAACAAAGTTCTCAACCTCAGAATAATATTTTTTATTTTGAACAAAGAAAAACAAAAAGCGTGAACATTCACGTGTCCCATTTATGTTCTTTATGCATACATACTGAGCTTCTTTCCCATTCATAGAAGCAAAGTCATAAGAAAAAGTAAGATGTGTTACGGATGAAGCATAGAAGGTCATAGAAAAGACGTGTTTAGAGGTGTCTGACAAGGACACAGACCTACTGTATATATGTACTGTTCATTTAGAGTCTTTTGAACCAGTCTTTTTGGTTTACATCGCTAGTGTAGTTTGTTCCAGTGGAGTGGCAGTGGTCCAGTTTCCAGCCTCTATGGTGACGTTGGTTCTTGAGCCCCAGGACCCCTCCGGTAGAGGCAGGAGGAGGTGGACTGTGACTCCCACAGCGAGGAGGAGGAGGGCAGCCAGTGCGGTGAGGCCTCTCCTGAGCAGGAGCTGAGAGGAGGAGAGCAGAGCTGCAGGCTGCTGCCTCTCACTGCCCTGAGCCCTCAGGCCTTCCTGCCCCTGATGGACCAAAGACCCCTGGCCATTCTCTGCCTGACTCAAGGAAATATACAAGGTGTTTGTGTTCATGTATTATTAAACTGCATTTCTTTATGAAATAGAAGAGATGTATTTACTGAACACAGTTTAACAAATATCTCATGAATATATGAACAAATATGCCAACACTTAGTTTGTGATGTGTTGTGTTGTATGGTATTCATTGTTGTATAGTTCATGGAGTTACATCAGAAATAAACACACACCTCTCTGTTGCTCTCCAGAGTTTTCTGTTCAGGATAAGGTTCAGGCACAAGGGGTTTGCAGACATAAACTCCTGCACGTGCCACTGCCTGCAATGTCAACAAATCAGCCACAGTGAACTGGTGGATTACACATGCACCCAATCAGCTGCTACAGTCTGTCCGTTTGTAGTGTTTTCCCTCGTCCGACATGCAATGCTAGGAACTCTGAGAGACATAAGGCATACCTCCTTAGTTATAATCTTCCAGTTCATTTTGGAGATGGTGGTGAGGAAGAATGTCGTCTGAACACAGACACTGACCAACAGACCAAGCCAAAAGCCTGTGGAGTTTAAAGAGAGAGAGACAGGTATGATACTGTTCTGTTAATCTGTCAACTAGTAACTAGGAACATTTCTGGGGGTGATCATTGCCAAAGAGAGGGAGGGATCAAACCTGTCACTCGCAGTCCTGCAGAGAACATCAGTGCAATACCCACAGGAAGTCCAATGCAGTAGTAGCCAAAGAGATTGGCCAAGGCAGCTATCCTCTGCCGGCCTGCACCCAGGAGAATACCCATGCTCACACACTGGGGAGAGGTAGCCAGATGGACACATGAGCTACTCACACATACTAATACCTGGGTACACAGGGCACGTACATGGACACTACTCTTCTCCTCAGTTGTTCTCAGTGGTTTTGCTAATTTTGGTGTAAAACATTAAGTTGTATCACCCAAGTCTGACAAATTAAGAACTGCGTAAGGATGGAACGGATGGACGCATATCATTCAGCAAATGTATCAAATAGAATCAAATATTCCAGCAGTACTCAGTCTGATTCTACAGAGATATGTTACTCTATTACAGGATTTCACAAGTTTTGGAGAGTTTTGAGCCTAAGGCCTTAAAGGCTTCAGTCTTTCACATGAATTATGATAATACAGAAGCAACACTCACCACAAGGCCATCGAAAAACTGAGAGAAACAGTAAACAGTGCAAATTCCAGAGACCCGCTCTGCAATTTTTCTGAAAAAAGTTAAAACCACAGCTGAGGAAGCACTGTCTTTGATTATTAATATTTTAAATGACAGTGACAGAACAATTTCAACGCAAATTATAAATGGCAACATACTCGTCAGAAGTGAAAATAAAGCCAATGACTGGCTTTGTGGAGGCCAGGATAACACCCTGAAAAACTGCTAACACAGCTGTTGATGAGACACATATAGGGAATAGTCAGTGGAACAGTATGGAGTATGGAACAGTATGGAACAGTAAAGAACATTATGGAGTATGGAACAGAATGGACCAGTATGGAACAGTATAGAACAGTATGGAACAGTATAGAACAGTATGGAGTATGGAACAGAATGCAACAGTATGGAACAGTATAGAACAGTATGGAGTATGGAACATTATGGAGTATGACACAGCAGAGTGCAACAGGCTATGATGAGTGATGAGGGCTAATCAGAAGCATGGGGCTGACCTGAGAGGGCAAGACACACCCTGCTAGTTCTGATAGCCCCTGCAGTGTCTCCTGCACCCAGTGCATTGCCCACACGAACACATGTGGCCCCTTGGATGCTCAGAGGAACCTAAACAAGAGAACAAATCCCTTAAGTACCGGGAAACCCTGGAGTCACAGAGAGATTCTAAGAACATAGTTCTCAAGTTAATGCTGTTAAATTTGTCATTAGTTTTTTCATGTTGACATTGTGAAAATCGAATCTAATGTTTGACACATTCAAAATAATGACACATTTTTAAGCTGAGAAGAGATGTCACACGTGACTAAGTGAGACTTCTGATAAGAAAGCCTAAAAGATTCTGCTATAAAGTACATTTCACACAAACCACAACAAAGTCTAGAATCCTCACAAACATATTACCATTTGCAAAAGATTGACTCTAATTTGACACATAATTCTGTCACAAATATGTTGTCCCTGCTCTAAAATGATATAGCAGTTCAATTACAGTGGCCATGCCTGAAATACAATCTGTGATCAAAGAAGAAAGAAAATGACTCTTAAATTATAGATCTCTACCATGTAATTTAGAAATGCTATCATCATGACAACGTGTTGTGATGCCAAGTCATCTTCACTCAACATACCTAGGAAAGGACAAAATCTGTCTTATTAAACGACAAAACCACAAGCAAGGCTTACACGAGAGATTCAAGCATGAACAGGCATGAGTTACTGACCTGCAAAGAGTCCTCCAAATTCATAAACCCACCACTCTAAACAAAACATGGCGGCACTGGGAATGGCCAGCTTCATGAAGGAGCCCCACTCCTGCAGGCTTTCCCTTTTCCAACCTGGGAGGAGAGAAGCATCAACCTTCAGCCTTGACAAAACAGAAATGCACTAAAGTGACAGATGTGTGTTCACTAGGCAACATCTGAGGAATCTGCAGCGTTTGCTTTAGAGTATTATGCAGTCAGAGCCCACGTTGATCTATGGTGTCGCTCCTGAATAAAACATCTCTGTGGTGACAGGTCCTTGTTTCAATCCCGACAGGAAAGCTAACAGCTTTAGCAGACGAACGTGCGGGTGTCTGTGGTTCAACGCTGATGCATATTTCCGTCTCACAGGAGTGATCTAAGCTATAAATCCAAACCGGGCCTTGTTTAGATTATGTCAGGTGGGATGCCATATGGAATGCATACAGAATCAAAAAAAAAAAGTTCTTGGGAGGGAGAGTACAGTTGGCATCGAATCTGCTTCATCCTGCTCAGGAAAGTGTCTGCTGTCGGAAGAGCAACCTTTAAAGTGTCAAGACAAATCTTGTTGAAGATCGGGGAAAAAAACAGTCGGAGGCGTCTTATAGTTTTGAAAAGGAAGGGTAGTGACAACGCTTCGTGCTGATCACCCTCCTTGGGCTGAAAATGAGATAGTAAAATGCTCATTAGTTTGCACTCCAACTAATTAAGCCATGAAATGCTACTGTGTGTTTGTTCATACTAATTTGAGTGAGGATCCTAATTTGACTAAGCCTGGGTGCCAGACCGAACTTAGCCCCGCCCAAAACATTTGAGGTTGGGAAGTTCGATCTGGCACTGCTCCGTTTGGGAGAAATTATCAGAAGGCAGGATTCTGCCGGACCAATCAAATTGTCAGGGCGGGCTTTATACGATGATGGACAGATGATCAACCGTAACGTTATCAACTACGTCACCAACGCTTGGGTTGAGTTCGTATTCAACAGACATGGCTGCCGCTGGAGAGCTAACATTTGGGGATTCAAGTCTGTTTTAGAAGACATTGACAGCGCATTCATTTTGAAAGAGGAACAGAGACACGCTATCAAGGTATTTGTCGATCGAAAATATGTTTTTGCCGTCCTTCCTACAGGATTCGGTAAAAGATTAATGTATAAACTGGCCCCGATGGTCATACTACGTTGCTCTGACTGGTTCCAGGTATATCCAATTGAGCTAAGAGGCATTTCGTTTTAAACACGCCCCATAATCACAGCCCAATGGAGCAGTATCAGACTCATATTCTGAATAGAATTATGAGTATGACATCGTCAGGCTAAATTTGACTGCCTTCAATCCCAAAATTGTGGTGAACCTGTAGAAATGTCTTTTCCTGAATTAATTTACAGTAGGCCAACGTCCTTGAGTGGTCAATGGTAGGAATTAGTATGTTGATTTGAGAGAAGGAGAAGAAATTATATTAGGGAGTGACTGACAGAAGCTAATACCGAAATTCTGAATTGACTGATGTGGTGCTGTGCCAACTTTTTAAGTTACCGTCCCAGGTTTTAACATGCAGCTTCCTCCACAATATGTAAGCCAATAAAAGAGGGCAGTTGATGATCTGGGAGACTGAGTTGGCTGCAGCAGAACCTCTGAAACATATGTACACAAACAGAGAGAAAGAGAAAGAGAGAGAGAGAGAGAGAGAGAGAGAGAGAGAGAGAGAGAGATGAAAACTCAAACATGTCCATTGTATTCAACAATTTCTATTGTGACACTGTCATTAACAAGAGTGGCTTGTTATATGCGTGAGCAGTGAACTTACACGACACCGAGGTCCAGCCAGGAGACACAGATATAGTTAATCAGCAAGGTTCCCACAGCACCCACAGCACTCATGTACATCTGGGGCAGGATCACACCCTACAGCCACAGGAAGAAGCTGCTATTACATCTGACACATTCATGGGCTCCATCAACAGACAAATAGCAATGAGGTTTAGGACTGATAGTGAGTTCGTTGAGCATGGAGTATACCTGATTCTGTAGGTAAGCCACCAGTAAGAGGTGTAAAAAGATTGCCTGTCATTTGGGGGGGAAAAAACATAAAACGTGACTGTTGCATAATTTCACAAGTATTATTTCTGAGTCATCATATAAATGTGTGTTGTACCTTACCGGAACTGCAGGTATAAATGCCATGACATATATCTGCGCTATCCTATAGAAGAACATATAGGACATGTTAGAGAAAGAAGTCATACTATAATCAAATCTAATAACCATTTGGACCTTGCAATAACTGAGGCCTAAAGGCTTTCCTGTTTCAAATATGGCTAAAATATGGCAAAACTATCTGTCTGACATCTATTATATACGACACACTTCATTTCAAATATGGCTTAAAAATGACATAACTGGCTATCTGTCTGACAGCTATTATATTCAACACACTTCATTTTAGAGGGCATCCTTCGTAACGACTTGAACAGTGAATGAACTCTGGGTGTTTTTTGCCCTAAGAAACAGATGTCCATTTCCAAACACACTTTCTGTTTTCACAGCTGGGGAAACTTAAACTGCTTGATGTTTTAGCGACTAAGACAGAGCATTACATCAGCAAACAAGCAAACAAACATGTTTCATAATCCACAGTGTGTCCAGCGTGTGTTACCTGGCCACCTCAGGCTCTTGTCCCAGCAGCAGCAGGATGGCCTGGGTGTTGATCAGCAGCGCCCAGCAGGGCAGACAGAAGAGCAGCAGGATGATGACGCTCCTCTGCAGGATCACCCCCACACGCAGCAGGTTCTTCGCCCCAAACGTCTGAGCAGAGGAACAAGCACACAGGCACTCAGCTTAGCAGGAAAGCTCTCATTAGTGTCTGTAAGCTCTGAAGAATCGCTGCATGATATTTAAAGTAGTAGTAGTAGAAGTAACAGCGATATATAATATTTTCAGCGTAGTAGTAGTAGTATTGTTGTACACATAAACGATATTACATATTACACAACATATGCAGAGGTGTCAAGAAACGAAGTACAAATACTTCGTTACTGTACTTAAGTAGAATTTTTAGGTATTTTTACTTTACTCGAGTATTTATTTTTATGGCAACTTTTTACTTCTACTCCTTATATTTTAACACAATTATCTGTACTTTCTACTCCTTACATTTTTAAATGAGGCTCGTTACCGGTTTTGTTTTTAAAAGTTTCAAATTTGCGCCATCCAATACAGTTCAATGGCGCCATCCAGATAGTGATTTCGAGCGTGATTGGATGAAGCATAGAAACCCATAACATTCATTGGTTAGGGCTATCCATCTTCTTTACGCATGACGCAAAACAAGACAACGGAGGCGAACAAACGATACAACGTGCGTCAATGGCAGTGTCAGAGAGAGATGGCAACTCTGGCGAGATGGCTGAAGGGTCTGAAGACGCTAGACAGTAGTGGCGATGGAGAACAGCAAAACCGTCCACATCCCTGGCCCTACCTCAAAGAATTGTTCGAAATCGTTGGGAGCAAAAAGGATCATGGAGAATGCGGTGCAAACTTTTCGAACCCAAGAATCACGTAGGAATTGCTAACAGCTAGTAGCATGCTAACATTAGATAGGTGGCTCAGACACCGTGCAAATCCTCAGACATATTTTTCAGTTCCAATAATGGGTTTTTTACATTATTCAGTGTAACTCGGTAACAAAGCAAAACAAATTAAGGGAACAAGTACAACAAGGCCATTACAGCTGTTTACAGTGCACTAAAAATACCCACGTATGTACCTGCCCCTTTTCATTTTTAAAGCTGAACTATATCTATATTCATTCTATATTCACTTTTAATTGAAAAGCTTTAAAACACTATACAGTATATTTACTAACCCTCATTACAGATGATTAGCATTACATAATTGGTTTGTTATTGAATTGAAAGTGTTCCATGAAATAAATATGACATTTTGAGTTTTTTATTTGACTATTTGGCAGAATATGCGAAGACTATGAACCTAGTTGCAAAGACCCTTGATGAGAGACGAATGTGCAAATGGGGTGGAGGTCTACTTGAATTCCAATAAAGTTTGAGAAAAACATGCTCTTCTAGTTTGTTGTCTTTGACAGCATTATTATATTTTTGTATGACATTTTTGACACCATGTCTTGGGCTCCATGTAGCACTCATCAGCTATTAAATTAAGCTTATTTTTTCTTACAGTGGTGTCAATTATATAAAGTCCAACTAGTTTGTCTTTAAATGTTTTTTTTTTTTTACTTTTTACTTTTATACTTAAAGTACATTTTAGAGCCTGTACTTTTTTACTTTTACTTGAGTAAAGAGGTTACGTCAGTACTTCAACTTTTACCTGAGTATTTTTAAACTCCAGTATCATTACTTTTACTTAAGTAACGAATGTGTTTACTTTTGACACCACTGAACATATGACACAAACACCCACGCCAACAAACAGGAAAACAGCTCAATATCAGTACATAGCATACATAGACACAAACACACAGGCAAACGTCTCTGAAAACAGGCTTTTATCTGGTTCAGGTATAAATAAATGGCAGACAAAAAAAAGAAAAATTAGTCAAAAGTACACAAAGAATTGTGTTGTGTCATGACTGTAAGACAGGTAAAAATGTGTTCCATACCTGAGATATTAAAGTGTTGCATGCTAGGGTTAGTCCTCCGCCTGTTGCTAAAGTGGTTACACTTGTAATCTGGGAAGCACAAAATCCAATGCATTATATTATGCACAGGACATTTAATAAAAACTGTTCATTCAATGTATAAAAGGCTATATTTAGGATATAGACTGTAAGATTAGGTATACTCGAAACTCAATTTTGGTATTTTGGTTGATAACTCATTCTTTCACAACAAAATGATTGTTGTTAAACTTCATATTTGTTTTAACCTCCATCTTCTAACTATGAGAACTGACCACTGAAGACACTGGGAAGCATCTGTGAGGGTGACTTACCACAGATGCCATGGCATAGCCCGCCAGCACAGTGTTCCCAAGGCGACCACAAAACATTGTTACAACAAACGGAGTCAGGAAATTCAGAACGCGGTAGGAAAGCTATCAGGACAAATCAGATGGGAATAGTGAGCTACAGATCTATAAACATACACTAATGTGAGACATCAGTTCATTACTGTACACATCTACTTCTAAGTTGTATTCTTTTTTTTTAAACAGTTTATTTATTGAGATTTTGTACCCTTTTACAGACAAAACATTTTATAAGTAATATGATATAACATTATGTTACCTAAGTTGTATTCAAAAGAAATACTGTAATGTAAAGATACCCAGAGATATGCTACACATCACATGAGTGCTTTAGCGCCGTATCTTACCAGGGGTCCGGTCATGCGCAGGATGTGGTAGAGCTCTTCTCTGAGGGCCAGAGGGACCCAGCGCCTCAGAGGGCCACAGCAGAACAGCTTGGCACTGGGCTCCTCCGCTGAGGAAAACATTTCTCAAGGTTTTAAGCACTCACCGATGAATGCTGTTCTCAAGCCTCAAGTCTGCCCCCTGTGACTTTTGTACTTTACCCAGTACTCACTTTGCATGGTGGAGCACACAGTGTGACAGAAACGCAGGCTGTGTAAAGTCACGCTTAAAATGCTCCGCTTTCTTTATGCTCTCTCCCCAGCCACTCAGCTCAGCTCAGGCACACTCACACACACACTGATAATCCACTTCCAACACCAAGACTGCTCATGGGTGATCAGAGAGACCGCCCTCCGTCACAAAAGAAACACACTTTGTCCTCTCTGAACTAATCATACAACCAGAGCACTGATAGGAGTTTTTACTATCACAGAGAAGGAGTTCCAGTGAGCAATCAATCAGAGGCTATATCCTTGCAACAGTTCGCACAGAGGGAGAGAGCAGCTTCCCAAGGCTGAGTTTCCAGTTTCTGACTTGTTCAGTGAAGTCAAAGTTTCTTAAGTCCATCTCGGTATGTCTACAAGAACAGCGTTTGCTAACCCTATCTGTAGCTCAGACCCAAACCTATCAACCACAAAGAGATGGGCTAACTGTCCACAGAGGGAGAGCATTGAGAAGGCATGAGCGGGAAAAAAAACTCACCTGCTGAAGTGAGGTGAAGTGGAAAATGGAGTTTAGAAGTGTGAACACTGTGTGACATAGTTAGAATGTGCTTAGAATTGTGCATAGAGAATTTGGCCTAGTTAGAATGTACATAGAGAATTGTGCATTGTTAAATGTAGCACTTCAAGTGTGTTTATGATTTATGTTTGTTTTCTTTTGTGGACACATGTTTGGGGCTAATACCGGAGAGTCCCCCTTTTAAATAAAGAAGGATATTTTCTGCACCCTTCATTCTGACTGCAACACCAACTCCAGTCGCCCACATCCCAAATCATGGGTTGGCCGCCTCTGTCCCTCACAACCTCCATAAACAAACACACACACACACACACACACACACACACACACCCACAGACAGACAGACACACACACACACACACACACACACACACACACACACACACACACACACACACACACACACACACACACTCACGCATACAATCTCAATCGGCTTTCTTGAGCAGCTCAGTGCCATTGTACAATCCCCGTTTTGTCCATTACCTCTCACAAATCCTATAAACTATGAGACTGATCCTTAAGAGGTCAGCATCACTTGAACGTTCCAGAAGAGAAGTGTGCATTACTGAAATGTGCACGCAGTGCCTCCCTTGAAAGAGTCCTAAAGGAAGAGTGCAAGACCGCATTACTTGAAAGAGTCCTAGAAGAAGTGTGCAAGAGTGCATCCTTGAAAGTGTCCTAGAAGAAGTGTGCAAGAGTGCATCAGTTGAAAGAGTTTGACAACTTATATTAGGTAAATGTGAATGTTAGTTAGTTAGTGAATGGTGATGTGTTTCACACTTTACAATAAGGATCCCTTTTGCCAGTTATAAATGTTAGTAACAGACTAATAAATGATGATGTGTTTCACACTTTCATCATAAGGCTCCCTTTTGCAAGTAATAAATGTAAGTAACAGATTAATAAATGATGATGTTTTTCACACTTTACAATAAGGCTCCCTTTTGCCAGTTATAAATGTTAGTAACTGATTAATATATGGTGATGTGTTTCACACTTTACAATAAGGCTCCCTTTGCCAGTTATAAATGTTAGTAACTCATAAGATTAATGAGTAGTAAGCAGTAACTTGATCTTGAGTGGATGGATACTTTAATTTTAGGACATCCAGTAGCATCCAGATACAACATACACAAATCACATACACATAGGGAGAACACGTTCAAAAGGAGTGGGGTAGTAACCAGTACCGTAACGGAAACACGTGAGGCCCCCCCGCAGAATAACCCTGAGAGCCCCCAGCAAACATATAGGCAAGATATCAAAACTCAAGCTCCCTATTCGTGCCGGTCGGTGGCCTTCTGACCTATGTCGTCACGTCACTACGCACGGCACGGTGCGGGGGCTGCGGGGGTAATCTCTACGGGTCTGGTAGTAACAGATATAAGAATGGTAAGGGGTTGCAATGGGCTAGTATTGCCTGTTAAGGGATAGACAGTGGGTTGCCAAAATGGGGATTTTCCCAAATAGTGAGCCCGCAGCGATTTTAATTCATAATGGCTTAATAATGACCTACAAAGTGTATAACATAATTATAAACCATTTATAAACCTTTATAGAGGGAGCCTTATTGTAAAGTGGAAACCTTATGGTATTACTATTTTGAGACCAATTGTTTTTAATATGAATAAAAATTGTTTAATTTTACCAAAATCACGGTTGTATTTATAAATATGCTGATTCCTAGTCTTAGTACTATTACTAAGAATTTGGAACATTCTGAAGCCCTAGGTACATGCATTTCAGTTAGGTCAAAATGAACATTTGTGTGGCAACTCAATTTGAACCAAAGCATGGCTAAACCGTCTAAAGCATGGCTCAACCATCTCTGGTCCAAAGCATGGCTTAACCATCTCCGGTCCAAAGCATGGCTAGACCATCTCTGGTCCAAAGATATTTAATTAGAAAATGTTATGGTCTATAACCCAGCGGTAGTCAGCAGTTCTGACCTGTACCGTGCCTGAACTAGTGTTACACTGCTGGAATAGAAAGGCACATCCAGTTTGATTCAACCCAGATGCCGCTGTTTTAGTGGTGTCTGATTCTGAGTCATGGCTGTGCTAAGTCCCCTCTGAGAGTTTAATGTTTCCAAATACACTGAGACATTCTTAGTCTGGGGACAAACATTCATTGCTTCACATACAGATGTGTACGGGGAATTTCTGTTCCCCTTTTTAATCATTAATAAAATCTTTCATTTTTGTTCAGAAAAAAATAAATAAAAAATGTTATGGTCTATATAAACCCAATGCATTACATGAGATAGTGATAAGCTAAATATATACAAAATCATCATTTATAGGGTACTTTCTATTGGGAAGTAGCTGTCCCCAACCCTGACATCTAAATTTCAATGCCTTTAAATAACACTTTTCAATTTTTTTAGATTTTTTTCAATGATTTAATTTCAAAGATCTTTATGATTGGGTTGAAACAGAACTTGGAATATTTAGATTTATTGTGGGTTTAATTTTTAAATCAATTTACTATACTCAAAAAATCATGTCCCTAGTTTTCATGTCACTACCGAAACACAAGAGTTTTAGTCCATTGGCTGAGCCTGTGTTTTAGCCACGACTCTGCATTTTTGACCATGCAGTGACACTGCATCTCTGTCCCTCATGGTTGAATGGTAAGTAGCTAAATCCCATAGTTTTTATATAAATGTGTTCCAAAGTCTGGAAATCGACGTGTAACCTTAAGAATTGTCACTACCGAAACGCATGTTTTCTTCAATTAAGTAAACCTTTTGGGGTTTCATGGAAAATCTTATGTTTGTATGTGTGTTCACCTCTTCAAAGATGTGTTTGCTAGCCGTGTGCTTGCTAGAATTCTTTATTTATGCTTAAAGTTAGCTAGAATTGTCACTACCGAAACATATGGTCGTGACCAGATGATTTCGGTAGTGACAAAATGAAATGGTAAGTAGTTCAATCCCATCATTTTTAAATAAATGTGTTTTGTGGACTAAAGGGCGGCCCAGAGCACCTTTTGGATGATTTTGGGAGAGAAATGAACATCCATCCAACAGTGCAGTCACTACCGAAACAGTGCAGTCACTACCGAAACAGATAAATTGAACTTGAAAATTTGGTAAAAAATTAATTTCTATGGATTTCATTGTGAAAACCTTCAAGAAATATTTGTAAAAATACTCTTCAGAGAAGGGAAGGAAACACAATCTGAACAGGTCAATAATAATAATACTTTTTTACTATAGTAAATGTGATGTTTCGGTAGTGACAATTTTTGGAAGAGGAAAAACATTCCAACACATTCTGAAAATACGTTCAAGTGTAAGTGTACACAAAGTCCTGCTATTTGTTCCATGAGGTTTTGTACAAGCAGTATTACAACATTGTTAGGTTATGAGTGTTCATATGTGTGTGTGTGCGTGCGTGCAGGCGTGCGTGCATGCGTGCGTGCATGCGTGCGTGCGTACGTGCGTGCGTGCGTGTGTGTGTGAATATCAATTGCCAGTGCTCACACCCTGCTCTGGAACACGCACAGATTAAAGTTGACTGGGTTGGCTATGCAATTCCCTCACTGAGCAGAGGGGGGCAGCAGAGCTTCATAGCCAAATGAGCCACATCCTCAGGTGGCAAAGGCAGTGGTCCAGTTACCAGCCTCTGTGGTGACGTTGGTTCTTGAGCCCCAGGAGCCTCTGTGACTCCCACAGCGAGGAGGAGGAGGGCAGCCAGTGCGGTGAGGCCTCTCCTGAGCAGGAGCTGAGAGGAGGAGAGCAGAGCTGCAGGCTGCTGCCTCTCACTGCCCTGAGCCCTCAGCCCTTCCTGCCCCTGATGGACCAAAGACCCATGGCCGTTCTCTGCCTGACTCAAAGTGTTCATATATTATTAAACTGTGTTTCATTATGAAATAGAAGTGGTGTATTTACTGAACACAGTTTAACAAATATCTCTTAAAAATATTCCATGTGAAAATAAGTTTGTGATGTGTTGTGATGTTGTATAGTTCATGGAGGTGTTACATCAGAGATAAACACCCACCTCCTTGTTGCTCTCCAGAGTTTTCTGTTCAGGATAAGGTTCAGGCACAAGGGGCTTGCAGACATGAACTCCTGTACGTGCGACTGCCTGCAATGTCATCAAAACAGCGACATCAACACAGTGAAATGGTGAATTACACATGCACCCAATCAGCTGCTACAGTCTGTCCGTTTGTAGTGTTTTCCCTCGTCTGACATGCAATGCTAGGAACTCTGAGAGACATAAGGCATACCTCCTTAGTTATAATCTTCCAGTTCATTTTGGAGATGATGGTGATTAAGAATGTCGTCTGAACACAGACACTGACCAACAGACCAAGCCAAAAGCCTGTGGAGTTTAAAGAGAGAGAGACAGGTATGATACTGTTCCGTTAATCTGTCAACTAGTAACTAGGAACATTTCTGGGGGTGATCATTGCCAAAGAGAGGGAGGGATCAAACCTGTCACTCGCAGTCCTGCAGAGAACATCAGTGCAATGCCCACAGGAAGTCCAATGCAGTAGTAGCCAAAGAGATTGGCCAAGTCAGCTATCCTCTGCCGGCCTGCACCCAGGAGAATACCCATGCTCACACACTGGGGAGAGGTAGCCAGATGGACACATGAGCTACTCACACATACTAATACCTGGGTACACAGGGCACGTACATGGACACTACTCTTCTCCTCAGTTGTTCTCAGTGGTTAGAAATGCTCATTTTGGTATAAAACATTTAAGTTGTATCACCCAAGTCTGACAAATTAAGAGCTGTGCAAGGATGGAAATATATCATATCATTTCTTAATCATATTCAGCAAACGTATAAAATGTAACCAAATATTCCGGCAGCACTCAGTCTGATTTTACAGAGATATGTGACTCAATTACAAGGTTTCACAAGTTTTGGAGAGTTTTGAGCCTAAGACACCCCCCTAAAAATTCAGGAGCAACACTCACCATAAGATTATTGAAAAACTGTGAGAAACAGTAAACAGTGGTGATTCCTGAGACCTGCTCTGCAATTTTTCTGCAAAGAGTTAAAACCACATCTGAGGAAGCACTGTCTTTGGTTTTTAATATGTTAAATGACAGAACAGCTTCAACACAAATGATAAATGGCAACATACCCATCAGAAGTGAAAATAAAGCCAATGACTGAATTTGTGGAGGCTAGGATATCACCCTGAAAAACTGCTAAAATGGTTGTTGATGACATTAGATTAGGGAAAAGTCAGCGGAACAGTATTGAGGAACAGAATGGAACAGTATAGAACAGTATGGAGAATGGAACATTATGCAGTATGGAACAGTCTGGAGTATGGCACGGCAGAGTGTAACAGCTTCATTGATGAGGGCTAATCAGAAGCATGGGGGCTGACCTGAAAGGGCAAGTTCTGATAGCCCCTGCAGTGTCTCCTGCACCCAGTGCATTGCCCACACGAACACATGTGGCCCCTTGGTCAGAGGAACCTAAACAAGAGAACAAATCCCTTAAGTACCGGGAAACCCTGGAGTCACAGAGAGATTCTATGAACATAGTTCTCAAGTAAATGCTGTTACATTTGTAATTTGATTTGTCATGTTGACATTGTGAAAATCTAATCTAATGTTTGACAAATAATGTTAAATTTTCAAGCTGAGAGGAGATGTAACACGTGACCAAGTGAGACTTCTGAAATGAAAACCAATTAAAAAATATAGCTGCAAGCAGCGATGGCGGTTTCCTCCTCCAAACATTGCGAACTAGGGAAACATTTATTTTTGTGACAATTTGTCACTGTATAGAAAAATTCATGCTGCAGACTTACCAATGGGATATTCAATTCAATGCAATACTGTGCTAGAAGGCTGTGAAATTTGGCACCCTCTTTAAGGACAGTCCCTTCTTTATTCACACCAAGTGTCTCTCATTAGATTCATGTTGCACACCTACCAATGGGATATTACATTTTAAATGCAATACTGTGCTAGAAGGCTGTGAAATTTGGCACACTCATTAAGGACAGTCTCTTCTTTATTCACACCAAGTTTCATGTCTCTCATTAGACCACTCTAGCGCCACCAATGGGTCAAAGTTGGACTTGTGTTAACACACGCAACTTTTGAACCGTATAACCGATTTTCAAAAATGAGGTACCATTGGATTCCCTTGATCAAGACTAATTAAACACATCAAATCAAAATACACTCAAATATTTGCTGACATATGACTTCACTTCCTGTTTGGCCGCTTTTCTGCTGAATTTGAGTGGCTGTACCGGACAAACGGTTGTGAGGATCAAAATTCTAAATCGTAACTTTTGTGAGGCTAGGTCTGAAGATCATCTCTGGCGATTTTGAAGAAGATTTGCCAAAAATTGTAGGAGGAGTAGGCTTTTAAAGGTTTTTGATAAAACCGGAAATAGCGGAAAATCTATATAACCGGAAATTGACGCCGGGTGGGTTTAATTTGTCTTGATCCAGGGAATCCAATGGTACCTCATTTTTGAAAATCGGCCATACGGTTCAAAAGTTGCGTGTGTTACAAAAGTCCAACTTTGACCTGTTGGTGGCGCTAGAGTGGTGTAATGAGAGCCATGAAACTTGGTGTGAATGAAAAAGGGACTGTCCTTAATGAGTGTGCCAAATTTCACAAAAAGTTACCATATGGTTCTAGGGGCTGCCATTGACTCCCATGGTACTAACAGAATAATACTAACAGATACAATAGGTTACCTCCTACCGGAGGAAACCTAATAATACTAACAGAAACAATAGGTTACCTCCTACCGGAGGAAACCTAATAACAAAAGGTTACCTCCTACCGGAGGAAACCTAATGATATTAGGGCAGGGACGTGCACAGGAATTTTGAAGGGCAGTTGCTCTGCCCTGGAAAACAGGGGCAACGCGTTAATTTTTGTCGTCGTCGTCGTTTGTCGTCACAGCATATTTTGCCTATATCACTTCAATTTCTCACTAAACGCCGCCACCACGCCCCCATCTCCTGGACACTTATTCCGCGATTATTTTATCTAGGCCTATATGAAGTTCTGCAGCCGTAATACTATTTTTTTTAAAAATATTTCCTTCGGAGGGGCAAACGGGCAGTTGCCCGAGAAACCTTAGCCCCCTCCTGTGCATGTCCCTGTATTAGGGAGTAACTGACAGAAGTTAATACCTGAATTCTGAATTGACTGTGGTTGATGTGGTGCTGTGCCAACTTTTTAAATGACCATTCCAGGTTTTAACATGCAGCTTCCTCCACAGTATGTAAGCCAATAAAAGAGGACAGCTGATGATCTGGGAGACTGAGTTGGCAGCAGTAGAACTTCTGAAACACATTTACACAAACAGAGAGAGAGAGAGAGAGAGAGGGAATGAAACTCAAACATGTAATTTGTATTCAAACACAGTTTCTATTGTGACACTGTCATTAACAACAGTGGCTTGTTGTATCCGTGAGCAGTGAACTTACACGACACCGAGGTCCAGCCAGGAGACACAGATATAGTTAATCAGCAAGGTTCCCACAGCACCCACAGCACTCATGTACATCTGGGGCAGGATCACACCCTACAGCCACAGGAAGAAGCTGCTTTTACATCTGACACATTCATGGGCTCCATCAACAGACAAATAGCAATGAGGTTTAGGACTGATAGTGAGTTCGTTGAGCATGGAGTATACCTGATTCTGTAGGTAAGCCACCAGTAAGAGGTGTAAAAAGATTGCCTGTCATTAAAAAAAACAAAAACAAGGAAGATAGATAAAAAGTGACCACATAATTTCACCAGTTTTATTCTGAGTCATCGTAGAAATGTGTGTTGTACCTTACCGGAACTGCAGGTATTAATGCCATGACATGCCACTATCATATAAAAGAACATACAGGTCATGTTAAAGAAAGAAGTCATACTATAATCAAATCTAATAACCATTTGGACCTTGCAATAACTGAGGCCTAAAGGCTTTCCTGTTTCAAATATGGCTAAAATATGGCAAAACTGACTATCTGTCTGACATCTATTATAGACAACACACTTCATTTTAGAGGACATCCTTCGAAACGACTTGAAAAGTGAATTAACTCTGGCTGTTTTTAGCCCTAAAAAACAGATGTCCATTTCCAAACACACTTTCTGTTTTCACAGCTGGGGAAACTTAAACTGCTTGATGTTTTAGCGACTAAGACAGAGCATTACATCAGCAAACAAGCACACAAACATGTTTCATAATCCACAGTGTGTCCAGCGTATGTTACCTGGCCACCTCAGGCTCTTGTCCCAGCAGCAGCAGGATGGCCTGGGTGTTGATCAGCAGCGCCCAGCAGGGCAGACAAAAGAGCAGCAGGATGATGACGCTCCTCTGCAGGATCACCCCCACACGCAGCAGGTTCTTCGCCCCAAACGTCTGAGCAGAGGAACAAGCACACAGGCACTCAGCTTAGCATGAAAGCTCTCATTAGTGTCTGTAAGCTCTGAAGAATCGCTGTATATTTTTTAAGTATAAGTAGTAGTAGTAACAGCTATATAATATATAATATTTTCAATGTAGTAGTAGTAGTATTACGCAAACAAACAGGAAAACAGCTCAATATCAGTACATAGCATACATAGACACAAACACACAGGCAAACGTCTCTGAAAATAGGCTTTTACCTGCTTCACCATTCATGGTGCAGTTTAGATAGCAGACAAATAAAAAAAAAATTGTCAAAGGGACACAGTGGAATTGTGCTATGTCATGACTGTAAGACAGGTAAACATGTGTTCCATATCTGAGATATTAAAGTGTTGCATGCTAGGGTTAGTCCTCCCCCTGTTGCTAAAGTGGTTACACTTGTAATCTGGGAAGTACACAATCCAATGCATTATGATATACACATGACCTTTAAGAAAACTGTTCATTCAATGTATAAAAGGCTATATTTAGGATATTTAAGAGATTAGGTATACCCGAAACTCAATTTTGGTATTTTGGTTGATAACTCATTCTTTCACAACAAAATGATTATTGTTAAACTTCATATTTGTTTTAGCCTCCATCTTCTAACTATGAGAACTGAACACTGGGAAGCATCTGTGAGGGAGACTTACCCCGGATACCATGGCGAGACATCATTTCATTACTGTAAACATCTACTTCTAAGTTGTATTCTAAAGAAAAACTGTAATGCAAAGATAACCAGAGATATGCTACACATCACATGGTTTTAGCGCCATCTCTTACCAGGGGTCTGGTCATGCACAGGATGTGGTAGAGCTCCTCCCTGAGGGCCAGAGGGACCCAGCGCCTCAGAGGGCCACAGCAGAACAGCTTGGCACTGGGCTCCTCCGCTTTTGCCCTGTACCCACTTTGCATGGTGAAGCACACAGTGTGACAGAAACGCAGGCGGGATGCTCAGCTTTCTTTGTTGCTCTCTCCCCAGCCACTGAGCGAGCTCAGCTCAGGCACACTCACACACACACTTTGATAATCCACTTCCACCACCAATACTGCTCATGGGTGATCAGAGAGACCGCCCCTTCGTCACAAAGGAAACACACTTTGTCCTCTATGAACTAATCATACAACCAGAGCACTGATAGGAGTTTTTACTATCACAGAGAAGGAGTTCCAGTGAGCAATCAACTGTGTGCACAGAGGGAGAGAGCAGCTTCCCAAGGCTGAGTTGCCAGTCTCTGACTTGTTCAGAGAAGTCAATGTTTCTTAAATCCCAAAACGGACACTGGCACACTTCTTCCTAATAAATCATAACTTGATAAGTACATTGCCATACCAATTAACTTGAATATTTCACCCTGTTCTGTAGCATGTGTCCTTTTTCTATTTGCCCCAGTTAGATAGTCCATCTCCGAATGTTTACAAGAACAGCGTGTGCTAACCCCATCTATAGCTCAGACCCAAACCTCTCAACCACAAAGAGATGGGCTAACTGTCCACAGAGGGAGAGCATTGAGAAGGCATGAGCGAAAAAAACAATTACCTGCTGAGGTTAGGTGAAGTGGAAAAAGGTGTTTAGAAGTGTGAACACGTGTCTAGTTTGTGTGCCAAGTCAATTGTTCATAGAGAACTGCGCATAGTTAGAATGTGCTTAGAATTGTGGATAGAGAATTGGGCCTACTTGAATAGAGAATTGTGCCTAGTTAAATGTAGCACTTAGAGTGTGTTTGTGATTTACTGTATGTTTGTTTTCTTTTGTGGACACATGTTTGGGGCTGATACTGTCACAGCCCGGCCTGGTTCACGCCCTCTGTAGTCTGTGATCTGGAGTATAAGTGCTGTTCCAGGTGCTCCGTGCCAGGTTTTCCCTCTGCCCTGTCTCCTGACTGACAAACGAGGCACCCAATGACTGGTGAATGCTCTGCCACACCTGACTCCACTCCTCGTTTGCACGGCTTTAAAAGCACACCAGGACTGACATTCAGTGTCAGATTGTCGCGTCGTTTTCCTGAGCCTTGTTGGAGAGACTACCACTGGACTATCAACCAAGCCTGTTCTCGACCCTTGCCTGTTTTTTGGACTCTGTTCTTTGCCTAGTGTTTTGGAGACTTTTGCCCTTCTGCCAATCTGTTGCCAACCTCTTTTGTATTACCACGTGAGTCAAGCCAAGTCCCTTTTGTACCGCTGCCTGTGTTTTTGCCTACCTGTGTACCAACCTCTCTGCCTGTTTTTTGACGACTGGATTTTGCCTGAACCTTACGTTTACCTCTGCTGTGAAGTTTGGATTTTTGAGTTCCCTTTTGACTTTTCTGTTGCCTACTGCTCCTTATTAAATAACTCCTCTAACGTTCCTTTGTCTGCTGTTGAGTTCACTTCTTTTACCTGGCCTCACCGGCCCTGACAGATACCGGAAATTCCCCCTTTTAAATAAAGAAGGATATTTTTTAGGGCTGGGCAAGTTAACGCGTTAATCTTGCGTTAATTCATAAATTAATTAACGCCGACAATTATTTTAACGCAGGTTTTATTATTTATTTTATTATTGTAAAAGTCGGTTGCCAATAGGCTTTTATTTTGACTGCTGCGCAACCGGTAAAGAAAAGAAGGGCCGGATAAACATACCTGAAGAAGGGCACAGACATTCGTACAGTTATACTTCAAAGGTTGACCACACGCAAGTTAACACAGATACACGAAAGCTAAACTTCTCGAAATAATGTGGCGATTGATTGCCTGTGCATCACCTCTAGCAAAGTTAACGTCAGTGGGCGTTAACCGGTCAGCTGTTTAATCTATAAGTTCGTTTGTGAGTGATGCTAGCAGCAGCTAAGCAGCTGGCTATCCTAGCTCACCCTACTGGATCTACCGATCACATCAGGATGACAAGAAAATCAACTATCGAAAATATGATTTTGAGCTTGTTGTGCAATGATATCCCCTGTCCTCCCGGCTCCCGATAAGTTAAGCTAACTAATTTGAACGTGCTAGCTGTCGCTAGCTAGCATGGGAAGTTGCCATTAATTAGCGAGCTACAAACGTCAGAGGGCTATGGCAGAAACAACGTCATAACCAGGCTGGTTAGTTACATTACAGGGAAACCAGCCATCAAGTACATGGAATTGAGTTGTAATATTGTCAACACAACTTTCTGGTTGCCCTGGCAGTGGCAATAAGCTTCAGTTTTGTATTTGTTTTGATAACATTGTTTAAGTTGAGAATTACACAAAGTATTTATTTTATTAAACTCACTGCATGAAATGTGGGATTTACGACAGTATTCGACCCTGTGTATTGCCGTAGAAGCCCACATTGGTGTGAAAGCCCCCCCACCCCTTCCCTTGACCAGGCCTAGGTTTTGTTATGTTAATTGAATTGACCTGGATTGAAAACAACCCCCCCCCCCCCCACCCCGTCACTGCTTCACTGATTTAAAAAACCTGAATCACAGGTTCGATCCCTACTAGTGGTAACCATGGCCCAAGTTGCTTAACGACTCTTAATGACTGTTATCAGAGTAAGCCTGACTCTGAGGTCAGCATCACTTGACCGTGCCCGAAGAGAAGTGTGCATTCCTCTAATGTGCACGCAGTGCCTCACTTGAAAGAGTCCTAAAGGAAGAGTGCAAGACTGCATTACTTGAAAGAGTCCTAGAAGAAGTGTGCAAGAGTGCATCCTTGAAAGAGTCCTAGAAGAAGTGTGCAAGAGTGCATTCTTGAAAGAGTCCTAGAACAAGTGTGCAAGAGTGCATCCTTGAAAGAGTCCTAGAAGAAGTGTGCAAGAGTGCATCACTTGAAGAGTCCTGGTAGAAGTGTGCAAGGCCCCAGCCCTAAGGTGATGACACTTTCCATGTCACTTTGCATAAAAAAAAAAAAAGTATTTTAATATAAATATGGCAAATGAAAATGAAAATAAGACTGCAGTTCCAGAGAGAGGGGTCGGACAGCCTGTGTGGTTTTAAAACTCACTCCAAGCTACTTACATTATTACTATTTTGAGACCAATTGTTTATAATATGAGATCAATCGTTTAATTTAACCACTAATTGTGAAAAGCACTGTTGTATTTATAAATATGCTGATTCCTAGTCTAAGTACTACTACTAAGAATATGGACCATTCTGAGGCTCTAGGTACATTTCAGTTAGGTCAAAATGAACATGTGTGTAGGAACTCAATTTGAACCAAAGCATGGCTAAACCATCTCTGGTCCAAAGCATGGCTAAACCATCTCTGGTCTGAAGCATGGCTAAACCATCTCTGGTCCAAAGCATGGCTAAACCATCTCTGGTCTGAAGCATGGCTAAACCATCTCTGGTCTAAAGCATGGCTAAACCATCTCTGGTCCAAAGCATGGCTCAACCATCTCTGGTCTGAAGCATGGCTAAACCATCTCTGGTCCAAAGTATGGCTAAACCGTCTCTGGTCCAAAGCATGGCCAATCATCGAGCCCTACACACCACACCAATATTTCAATTAGTCAATAGGAAACGCTTACTTAGAGGAGCTTGATTCCTGTTGCCAACTTTTCATAATATCCACATCCGCAGCAAATTAATGCCATGTAAGGTAGAATTGTGATGGGTCACAGACATTTTTTATTCTATTTCCCGTAAATCATCTTAAGGTTGCCAGATGCCAACTCAACTATTCCCCATGTGCAACAGTGTCACACATGATATGCCTGACTGGCAGATAGGCTCTTGTATGCTAAGCAGATATTACTAATTATAATAAATGTATATGCGCATTATATGGGGTTTGTTCTTCGGGTTCTCATTAACAGATATTATTGTTTCTTTAATAGATGTATGTTGTTGCTAGGATTGTTATTGTTGTTGTAATACTGTGGTAACCACGTTAACAGTTGCGCACCTACAAGAATATTCATACTCGTGTTACACCACATAATCAGCGCATTAACTCAGTGAGGATGTTGGAGATTAACGTTAAATTCAAGTGTAAGTGTACACAAAGTTCTGCTATTTGTTCCATGAGGTTTTGTACACGCAGTATTACAAAATTGTAAGGTTATGAGTGTTCATATGTGTGCGTGTGTGTGTGTGTGTGTGTGTGTGTGTGTGTGCGTGTGTGTGTGTGTGTGTGCGTGCGTGTGTGAATATCAATTGCCAGTGCTCACACCCTGCTCTGGAACACGCACAGAGTAAAGTTGACTGGGTTGGCTTTGCAATTCCCTCGCTGAGCAGAGGGGGGCAGCAGAGCTTCATAGCCAAATGAGCCACTTCCTCAGGTGTCCAAGGAAGAAGAGATTTCCTGGTTTACTCTGAAGAAGATGAAGGAAAATCAGTTGTTTAATAGAATTACTGTTTATAAGACTGTCAAGCGACTGATATTTCTGGTCCTCCTCTGTAACACTTGAACCTTGCATCATAGGACTAACATAGCAATATCATAAACATGTCATGGCAGTCATCATACAGGTCATGTGGAGTAATGACAGCTTAATAGCATGATATAAGCAATTATAGCCTCTAATAGTTTGAAAGACGTCATGACAACTAGAAAATGCATTTCCTGAAGGAAATACCAGTGCATGAAATGCAAAGGTTAAGAAAGGAAGAAGAAAAGAAAGAAGAGTGAAAGAAGGAAAGAAGAAAGGAAAGAAGAGTGGAAGAAGGAAAGACAAAAGGAAAGAAGAGTGAAGAAAGGAGAGAAGAGCAGAAGAAGGAAAGAAGAAAGGAAAGAAGAGTGAAAGAACGAAAGAAGAAAAGAAAGAAGAGTGAAGAAAGGAAAGAAGAGTGGAAGGAGGAAAGAAGAAAAGAAAGAAGAGTGAAATAATGAAAGAAGAAAGGAAAGAAGAGTGAAGGAAGGAAAGAAGAGTGGAAGAAGGAAATAAGAAAAGAAAGAAGAGTGAAAGAAGGAAAGAACAAAGGAAAGAAGAGTGAAAGAAGAAAATAAGAAAGGAAAGAAGAGTGGAAGAAGGAAAGAATAGTGAACAAGAGTGGCTCTGGATGAAGAGATAAAGAGAGAGTGAAAATATTGAAAAAAGGAGATAAAAATGGATTGAAGAAGAGAGATTGAGTGTGAGAGAAAGTTGACTGAGAGAGAAAGATGGAGAGATGGAGAGAAAAAAAATAGAGAATGGATGGTGTCTTAATGTTCCTAGTTACAGTTAAATTGAGAGGGACAGAGAGAGTAGAGGTTCCTTTGATTTGGTGCAGCTGTCAGTGAAGCACAGGTGCAAGCCAGTTTAAAGACCCTATTATGATGTCATAATGGCCCAATGTAAGTCAATGGGAGACATTTATATTCGTTTTTCTTTAATATCTTAAAAAGTATAAAGTTTAGAAAAGTGAAAAATACATAGCATAAGTGTCGTTTACAAGACCTACGCGACAAAGTTTGAATGAAGTTTCTACGTTAAGCGGTTCGGGCTGAATTAATCGCAGAAAAAGGTAACAAGAATAAGAAGAAGAAGAAGAAGAAGAAGAAGAAGAAGCCTAGGAATAACAATACAGGGCATTTCATGCACTGTAATTACTGATAATAGTAACATGACACTGTTGGGCAAATCATTGGGCATCAACTGACAAGATCTTTAATGGCAGGACCATATATAGATATAGCTTTCTGACACCGGCGTCAAGGTAAATGTTTTCCCTCTTACTCCTCTCACATCTAGCGCCCGGGTTTACCTCTTATAGCTCACTACATAAAAACTGTTACATCGTAATCATGAGCTTTTTTCCTGTAAGATTGTCTCTACTACAAATCCACTGCAGAGCTTTTACAGGCTATTTTACAGGCTGATCATTTACTATGCATTTTGCTGAATCATACTCATTTTAGTGTCAGATCAAGACCTCAAGACAATAAATGCACTGCAATCACAATAAAAGCCATCTCTTCATAAAACCTGACAGGATCAAGGTCCCTTGGTGGACTGGTATAATTTGTCATTCAACAAGGATTCTGAAGAGTGAGGACATAACTGTGACAGCGAATATAAGGTTGGTAAACATGCTGGGGATTAATTTCGGTCAGGTACTTTATATACATATGTTCAGTAACATAAGTTATAGAAGATGTCTACCAGATACATCATTTTAAAATGGAAAATAGGACAGCGTACTCATTAAATTCACATATGGATGAAATAATCTTTACCGTGTGGACTGGATGAGTCTTGAGAAATAATAACCCTCAAGTTACACATTGGACCTCATTCTCGAACGCAGCTAAGAAAACGACATGTCTTCTTAACTCCACTTACAAAGTTCCCGGGATAAATTCGTTTTTTTTTATCTGGGTTTTGTTCTTAGCTAAGAACAGGATTTAAGTACACAGAAGAGCGGTGGATATAGCCATAGTGGAATAGAATGGCCACATCAACATTCTCCAACAGTACTTTCACCTCTGCACCGGCAAAATTAGGTATACGTTTCCTGGACCGGTGATCGCTTTTTACTTTGATTTTGATCAGTCTCAAGTTGCTTTTGCGTTGCCTGTGGATTCTGTGCACACGGCTCTGTAGTTGCATGCCCTTACCGTTCCTTCATACACAGCATATGACCAGGCAGAATTCGCCTGGTGAAATTCCGCCTCATGGGTATGGTCAATTTTGGCTGTCAAGTAGCATTTTCAGTTGCAGTGAAGCGCTAATATAGCAGATTAGCTTGAGAGCTCATGAAAATAATGATAGATGCTGCGCCTGTCACTCATGGTCTGAAAACTATTTCAAAAACATTTTCAAATGTTGAAGCCATTGTTTTGTACTTCTGTGTCATTATGCACACATTATCATCAAATTATCGATAAACCATCACTTCTGTGCAATAATAACGCATCTCCTATATATTTTTTTTTGGGAAGGCACCATATTCTGTTTGCCCTAACAACATTAGTGTGGCATATAAACAACAAACCGGGTCGATGTAGACATAAGAAAAGTTGTGTAGACAACTTTATTCACATAAAATATTTCCCAGTAACAGACTCTCGAGACTCCACCATCTTGTTTTGATTTCTTTGAATAGGAAGAAATCAAACCTACTACCGCCCCTCTGAACAACGTAGGCTTCCAAATTACACACACGCCCAATTGATCTCGGGTGGTTCTCATTTGCATAAAGTTAAAGAATCGGCAACTCGGAATCGGCTGCTGAGGCAGATTCTTCCTCATGCCTCCCGAACAGGCGGAATTCCGCCTCCCATTCAATCCCAATGAGAGTGACGCCAATTCGGTCTGTCATATGCTGTGTGTGAAAGAACGATTATAGGCAGCTGGTAGGGCATTTATGTATGCAAATTCAGGTGTACGAGAACACGCGTTCAATTTAAGAATCAGTGCACAGCTAAGAACACTTTGGCGGTTTAAGAACACATATTGAAGCGTTCAAGAATTAGGCGATGATCTTTCTTAGGGTAGGTCATACGAAGTTCGTAAGAAGATATTTCAGAAGACACTGAAGAAAATGTTCGAGAATGAGGTCCATTCTTTTTTTCTAAACCCAGAAGACCGTATCTGTATGATGAGAAGAGTCTATCTCCACATGTCAGCTGCGTCATAGGCAGTACAAATGCATTAGAGACCTCACTGCTGTGGAACATGTGTTTATCTTTATTTATTGATTCATGTATTGGTTATGCTATTTTACTGCTGGGGGGCAGCATTTGGGAAGCACATTTATGCCCACTGTTTACTATTTCTGTCAGAGAGTCTCTGTGTATTGTTCCCGGTGTTTTTAGGTCTTCCAGGAGGAAAATAAATCAAATCATGAGAGTTGTTCCCTGCCTTCTCCTCCTGTGCTGTGCCTGTCAGCTGGGGGCAAGTAAGGAAAATCACCTATCTTCATATGAACCAACCCGTCTGTTTCCAAAAAAATGAAGGGGGGTAAAAAATAAAAAGGTCACTGGAGACAGCTTGTTTAGTTTCTCTGCTTGTTAACCAGCTTCATATGCAAGTCATGAGGTCTCCACAGAGCATGTTAGGGAGTTGGATGATGGGGTTCAAGTCATGAGGTATCTGCAGATTGTGTAAGGGAGTGGGTAATGGGGTTCATGACTTGCTATTTTTGTAGCCGCTGAAGAGACTAAACGCCAGTTCCTCTCATGGCCTACCATCTGTGTGCGGGATGGGAAGTCATAAAAACTCTTAATTGTTTTTGCTTTAAACAGCAGATCGAGATGTGCTTATTGGTAATTATCTGCTAAACATAACAAAAATCACTGACAAAGCAGTAAATACTAGTAGCTTGCAATACTGTATGGGCTGTGTAAGTGCATGTATGGAGCACAGACACGATGGGGCTGCCTTCTTCTGCCCAGGTGTGAGTGTGGTGCTGGAGCCTGTGAATGCCGAGGGCAGTGTGAACACCTACACGGGGAGCGTGGTGTCCCTTAACTGCTCCCTGGAGGGGGGAGCGTCAGAGCAGGAGGAGCTGGAGTGGCATCGCAACGGCGAGTCGGTCAGGCTGGACCCCCACAACCGCTTCAGCCCCAGCAGGCTGTGTGTGCAGAATGTGACCACGGACGACCACCAGGTCACCTTCACCTGCCACCTGAGGAGCAACCCCACCGTCTGTGCCTCAGCGCAGATCAAAGTGCACTGTGAGTCCAGCAGGGGGCAGCACTAAAGCTCAGATGCATTCTTATAATGATCTGCATTGTTGACTATTCCAAGGATACAAAGGGGGAAACCACTTCTTGACTTGGTCTTGATTCTTGCCATGAGTGATTCTCAACCTACTCCTAGGGACCCTCCTGCTTTGCATGCTTTACCTTCTGCCCCTGGTCTGCATACCTGAGCGAGCTCATCAGTGGCACTCTTTATTAGCTGCTTTATCTAACGAAAAGCATTATACATTAACACTAAATCCATTACTGAGTATCTGAAAATCACAAAATTAAGAGGCATACAGTGGAGGCTGCACCAGGAGGCATATAGTGAACTGAATGAAATAGTGTTCAGAGAGGAGCAGAGGAGTGACCATCCGTTTCCAACGAGGCGGAGGTCAAGTTATTTGCTGGCTTTGTGAGTCGGAGGGCTGCAAACCCCTTTGAGGTCGAATTAGTATGTCAGGGACATGACATGCTCACAGAATGGATAGTCTGAGTGGATGTTCATGTAACCTAGGATGAGTGGCTGACAGCTATGTTCAGAAATGGAAGACAACAGCGTGTCTAGCTTATCCACAAAATCACCCTTCTACCCTGGTGGACAGTAAAGGACAAGAGACACAGAGACTTTTACTGGAGCAGTAACATAACATACTGTATATAACAGCATACAGCATGCTACTCAAAAGTGGCACATTTGTTTGGAGGCAAACGTTGAGGTAATTTATTGAGTCCATGTGATGAGTTAGACAGGCCCACCTCCTCACCCGGACAGGAGGTATGGGAGTGTAGTTAGTGGAGACCACAGGTGGGATAGTAGTGTATTTTTTAAGACTTGTGTGCATTACGGCCATCTGTATCTATATGTACACATTGTGCAGGTGTATATCTATACATGAATACATCACGTCCTCCCCTCCTACTGTCCCAGGGCTTGGTCTAATGAGTTATCTTTTTGATTTAAATATAGACAGACATAAACATCTCTTGTCCTGTCTCCAGTTCCCCCTGCCCTGTCAGGCACAGACAATGTCACAGTGGAGGAGAGCCAGGATGTTGTGCTGCGGTGCCCAGTATGGGCCCATCCCCAGGTGACGGTGACCTGGCTCAGGGATGACCTGCCGCTGAACCTGGTGACCCACAGATACACGCTCTACCAGGACAGCAGGGAGGCCCAGCTCACCATCACCAACGTCCAGAGGGAGCAGCACCAGCGCTGGTACAGCTGTGTGGCCCACTCCGCTGAGTTCGGGGAGAGGACCAGGACGTTCCAACTCCTGGTGGAAGGTCAGGGAGAAGCCAGAGCTGGGTTGAGATGCACAAACAGGGATAGTTCTGTTTGTGCCTTAGTGGACGTCATGCAATATAATGTGAAAGGCTGTGGAATTCTGTGAATATACAGGAGTTATGGTAGTACTCTGAATGAGCATAGCTTTGGTTTATTGTTAGATTGTTATAATGCACATATTGTTCTATACTGTACTGACTTGAGTTACCTTTCAGCCAAAGCTTGTCCCTGCTGTCATAAGATTTAATTAATCATGACTGTCATGGCAGATGCCATGTCCTGTCAATAGATGACAGATGTCCAGTGACACAACAGTGTCAATTATTGGTAATTGTCAGGAGAGTCTGACAATGTTACATGCCCAAACTACCTATGACAATGCTAACAAGCTGTCATAGAATTCCATTACCGTCGATGGGTGCACGACAATATTATATCATAGCAAATGTCAACTGCTATGACATGTTGATAACATAGTTATGTTCAGTGATGTCAAATGATGTAAGCTTCAAGAAAAATGTTATCTGTAATTTTGAATTCAATATCTCTTAAGTATTTTATTTGATGTTTTCATAATAGCATAGTGTTCATCATGCCTCTGTGCACTATACATCGTCGTAACCATAAAATAATAAAAATGGCTATAATCTGATGTATTTTCATGCAGGAGATTTTCCTCATCATGTTTTCCTTACGCTGTAGATAAGAAGATGGGGTTCCCGTTGGCGCCCTTCATTGCTGCGTGTGTGGTTGTGCTGTGTACGACTGCGCTGGCCATAGTAGCCAGGTGGGACAGAATCTCAAAGGTACGAGAGAGAGAGACCTTTCTCATAGGTATCAGGACAGACCTGTTCTTACATAGAGTTCAGTGCCCGTTGAACATGGCTGACAAGAGCTCCCCCCCCCCCTTCTCCTTTCTCTTTAGTGCTGGAAATAAGCAATGTCCACTGATGATGGAAACAAGCTCCTGCACCGTGCTTTAAATTCACATGAAATGTGAATCTCATCTCTTTATGGTACCTTTTAAATAATGTATGAGATGTATTCAAGATAAATAAATACATCCCAACCAAAGCACTGAGCTGAGTTACTGCCTACACAAGACATGAGTTGACTAGGACAAAAATATGAGATGTGTTAATGAATTGTGAAGGCCTGAGGATTGCTTTTGACCTATTGAGACAATTTAACAGATATAAAATGGGTGATTCACGTACTGCGCCGACTTGCTGTCTAAATCCTTCAAGTTACATATTGACCGAGGTCAGAGAAGAATAGGACTAGGCTGGGTTCTTAAAGCGACACTGACGCTATCAAATCCCGTGATCAGGGAATAAAACCATTAAGCTCGGTTAAATATTGATGCTTTTGGTCAAAGGCACTGAATTGAGTCAGACGACTGACATCACTTGACACCAAGGTCTCTCGCTCTGGAGGGTGCATAAAGGGCTCATCCATAATTCATCACATTATGCATTATGTGATTAGATAACCTTTTTGGGGAGATGTTCAGGTAATATGTCCTAGAGCTTGGTCAAATGAGTTCTCATTTTGATTTAAAAAAAGACAGACACGAAAATCTTTTCAGAAAACTGTAATTGAAACAGTTTTGAGCACCACACATTTTTTTGGTCTTTCGGTGTGTGAATACAGCAAAGTGCCAAGATGCGAGGACTAAAAAAGATGTTGGTGTCGTCGGCAGGCGGCCGAGGCAGAAGCAAGCTTTTCCCACGCTACACAGTCAATATGAAACGATAGGCATGGCCTTGCAGCTTTGACCCTCATTATAAGGGAAGCGTGGCAGAGGAGATGGTGCTGTGATAGAGGCACTTTCTGTGTGTGGGAGAGGGCCTTGCCCTAATGCTAATCCATCTCCAGCACTGGTCCCCTATAGACTGGATGTCAGGCATTCCACGCCCCTGTGCTGCCATCCAGAAGGTACACAACCACAGGTACACACAGACACACAGAGCAAGATACTTTTATACACACACTCTCTCACACACACACACAGACATACTCTGTCTCGGATTTACTGTGTGCTTACTCCGTCTTTCTCTATTAAACATACACACACACACACACACAAACGCAAATACAGACACACACAGAGACATGCATAGGTGTACACACACACGTACACACACACACACACACACACACACACACACACACACAGAGCATCATGAAATCAGCAAATGAGTTTCATTAGTGAGTTCAGTGTGGTAATGCCCATTCTATTGATTTGCTTTGTGATGGCCTGTTGGTTGCATCAAAGCTCAGTGTTAATCATGTCTGGGTATTCTGCTGTGAGATCTGCATGTAGTGGCCTGGGTGCACAGTGCTGTGTGTACTGTCAGCCTGTATCCAGAACATCCCGTGTCCAAGTAAATACATTAGTATTGATTGAGTCTGATACAAATTCTGTTTCAACAGGGCAATTCCATTAGCCAAGCATTAGTACAGATTAGTACACATACACCATGAAGCAGAAAGTCTATAAGAGTACAAGGTTGGGAGACTGGTAATGTTTCTACTTAGACCATTTAGTTAGGAATCAATTTAACATGACTAATAAATGAATTCATTATAATTTCCCTGAGTTATGATGGCACTGCATACTGCTGTCAGCAGACTTGTTGTAAGCTAAGCACTAACAGAGGTCTTTGTTATGTTTCTGCTCCTCTGTACCGTAACTGCAATTCATTTCACAAGCCTACATGCACTCATCAGTATTTCATCATTTTTGTTCACTTTCTTTCCAACGGCAAACTAAATCCTCACTTTGAATCACACATACCCATAGGTCTAAAGTTAGACACAATTCTGCTTAACATAATTTGCCTCAAAGAGTTTCCACCACCCCTTAAAAAACTTCAGAGATGAAATACCTCCTATGTATTTTAAAACTAAATACAAATCTGTGGTTAGTGTGGTCCTTGATTACTGAATCTCAGCGGTGTGCTTTCAATGATTGATAGGCTAAATAGGCCACCTGTAGCAAGTCAAAGTGAGTCTCGGTTTTGATTGCACAGTATTACGTGTCAGTCGGCATAGCCTTTCCAAGTGGCTAATGATTGTCTCACAACGGCGGCAGTGTGAATTACGCGAAAAGACTTGGAATGCACGGTGCCTATCAAAGCTAATGATGTCCTCGAGAGCCAACCTTCAGCTCATCCCCTGAGACGAAATCTCCATGATCTGTGTGTGGAGATTCAACACACGTTTTCTGTATAGCGTGTTTGATGTAGTGTGAATATTGTATCTGATTTTTTGAAACTGAGACGCAAAATGAAGTTGATCGCCGTCATCACTACCGCGACGCTTTGATGAATGTGAAGGTTTGACGAACACTGTCATTCAGAGCATGCAGGCTTATCATGTTTCACTTGTTGCTTTTCAGAGGGCAGACAGTGGTTTATTGCATAGAAAGAGATTGCCGGTGGCTGGGTGAGCAGATCACATTGGATGTGTTGAGGTTATCCCCGTCTCCATGCGAGCATAAAAACCTAAAAAAAACTATTTTGAACAGTTGATAGAGGCCCTTCAATTGACCGATCGCCAGGGCCCCGCCCCCTAGTTATTGTTGCTACGTCCGACACAATTGACCTATCGCTAAGCCCCACCCCCCATTGTGACTGTTGCTAACTCGGACACGTTATCAGAGCTGACTAGAGTTTACAATGGCAGCTATCAGTGACAAAACTATATCCCAAGAGGCTCTAGACAACTTTTGGAGACAAAAGGACCTGATTTCGCCTAGAAGCATTTAAAAGGGACTTAATTATGCAATGGAGGGATATGTATACAATTTAAAACTCGATATGGTGGATAACAAGCTTAAATTTGAGGCGAGAATTTACAGAGCAATGCAAGAGGGAGAAGCCTCAACTCACGGTCATCGCGATTGCAGATAAATACATCCAATACCAGCATTGTTCATGCACCGCATGGGAAAGATACAATGAATTCACATTCAGTTAATTTAACTAATCTGGAAGGCATATGAATGTAGACCTACGTTTAGTAACTAGCATTAACCTACCTGCCCCTTACAGGACAGTGTCCTAACCATATGGTCCTAACTGTCTAGCTTGTTATTGTAACCTTGTTAATTACCGGCATGCGTGTGTTTCGTTCACGTTGTCATGTTAATCCATTATTAAACCTATGTATACTTGTGCATATCGTTTGTTTAATATAATGGCCGATTTTTAACAAACTGTCCCATAACTGACAAAGCTACGCTAGTGCAGCTAGTGAATCGTTAATGTTAGCTAGTTTGAACCAGAGATAACTTGCCTAAGCCTAGCATAACATCAGTGGTGAAAGTAAGCAGGTAGCTACTGTGAATAATGAGTATGCCTTTTATCATGTAGGCTTAGTTGATTGCTTTAGCAAAGGAAAATTCCAACCTAACAAGAGTATGGCAGAAAGCTAATGAACGTAGCGTTCACTGTGTGGTCTGTCACAGCTTAATCCACCAGAGATATTTGGACCGGTCTTGTTTCGTTTAGGAAATGAGATACAATATACCCCATTGCCTATCCTCTCATGATACCTCGTATCAGTGTTGTATCTACCCCATGCACATCGTTTGGCCATTTTTGTTTAACCTACATTACCACAAAGCTCATAAAACAACCGAAAAATCATGGCCTCTAATGCTATCCTATGGAGCTGTAAACTCGACGTATCCCTCTAATCTCTCAGGGTACCTCATGTCATACCTACAAGTCCCGTAGGCACACTGTTTAACCATGCTGCTCAGACCTCAAAGTTGTCGGACCTTCTTCTCTTAGTAGCGGTTGCTAAGGTATGATTGGACAAGGGCCGTTCTAGGGAGGAGTTTCGCGATCGGTCAATAGACCCTTCCGCGACCAAACCCCCAAAACGGTAACTGATCAATCATAGCATAGCAACGGTTACTAAGCTCGGGACCTCAGTCAAGCTAGCCATTTTGATGAACGGAAGTCTATGAGAGAGACGTCTGCTCGAGAAGAGAAAATGAAATGTTGCGCTTATGGAGTGTGTAATTCTGACAGCCGATATCCAAAAAGGCTGGAGGGAGGGGTAAAATTTTATCCCTTCCCGAAACCCAAGACCCAGAGAGAGAAATGCCTGCTGGATCAAACAATGTGGACGACCCCCCCATAAGCTGAATGTCAGCAACATAAACAGAAGCACCTACGTTTGTTCCAAGGTAAGAGGCTATGTCGCTAAAATCTGCCCACTGCATCGAAAACGTGAGAAAACCCTTGCTTAAAATACGATTCAGTTTTACCACCTTACATGTTTGCGTAGCGGCGACTGTGTAGATATTGAACACATAAATATAGCTGGAATGAACCTGTTAGCCTTAGCATAACTTAGCATAACATGTAATGTCGTGGATGTAGCCTTCATAAGCATATTGCAGACCCTTTTGCCTGCTTCGATCTGAGATCTTGCCGTTTTTCCAAAAATTGCTCGTGATTTATTTGGGTATAGCTGAAATTGACACGGTTGAAAACATGTTGCCACGCCATTCATACCAATGCTGAGAACCTGGGAAACGTGAATGTTTGACTGATATAGCAACCGTTGCTAAGGGGGGCGGAGTTTGCAGAAGGGTGAATTACCACCCCACTGTCCATCCATCCCTCTACTGGCTATACTAGCCCCTTGCACAGACTGAACAACTTATATCTCTTTGCACTATCAACACACACACACACACAAGCACAAGAACTTTGCACTATCCATAAGCACATGTGTATGTGATCTATGTTTGTATGTCTGTGAGGTAGTGTATAAGCCCTATGTGTATGTGATTTATGTATGTATGTCTGTGAGGTAGTGTATAAGCCCTATGTCTATGTGATTTATGTATGTATGTCTGTGAGGTAGTGTATAAGCCCTATGTGTATGTGATTTATGTATGTCTGTGAGGTAGTGTATAAGCTCTATGTGTATGTGATTTATGTATGTATGTCTGTGAGGTAGTGTATAAGCCCTATGTATATGTGATTTATGTATGTATGTCTGTGAGGTAGTGTATAAGCCCTATGTGTATGTGATTTATGTATGTCTGTGAGGTAGTGTATAAGCCCTATGTGTATGTGATGTATGTATGCATGTCTGTGAGGTAGTGTATAAGCCCTATGTGATTTATGTATGTATGCCTGTGAGTAAGTGTATAAGCTACTATGGATGACCTAAATTTCCCTCAGGATTAATAAAGTATCCATCTATCTATCTATCTATATATCTATCTATCTATCTATCTATCTCTAGCAAAAATCAGTTGATGCCCTATTTATTGAAGATATTGTATTGTTAAGCTTATGATGGTCATTTTTCAAGAAAGAGAAAGGGTGGTGGGGTCTACAAATGTACACTCTAGGATTACAACTATAGAATATTTTTGGAGTCAGGTATTCTGTCGTTTATTTCGTTGAATACTCAAGTACTTTTGCGTTTTTTAAACAACAATTTCAATATCAATATTATTCCTGACAAAACTTTTATTCCAACTCCAACACTTTGGTTAACAGGATTACTCAAGTAACTCGAATAATACAATTACAAAAAAAAGAGGCAAATTATTTTCTTGACAAATTATTTCTTTGCAAATTCTTAAATTTGCCAGGGATCACCGTTAGCAGTGGAATGAGTGTTTATGAAAGTGTTGATAGGCAAGTTAATGGGTGTCAAAAATAACAGTCTGTGTGAAACAATGATACCGAAGCTGAGCAGGCCACATCAAGCTAGTAATATGATAGCTGGGAATTTAATAGAGGGACTTTGGTGATATGAATACAAAAAAATGTAATCCAATTTTGTCATTGGAGCCCCCGGAGAAGCTACGTTCATTCTACTTGTGGGGTTTCATCGTCCTGGGCCCTGTTCAAGGGGGTTTCAGTTGATGATATTTGCAAGGCAGCGAGCTGGAGCTCTCGCCACACCTTCATTAATTACTATTTGTTGGACGTGGCAGAGCCTCGGTTCCTGCAAAGCGTATTACAGGCGAGCGAACTGTGATCCTCCGGGGCCTGTGAATATGCGCTGATTATGTGTCCATCTCCCTTTACATGTTAAAGGCGGATTACGCAGATGGTGGGTAAGATCCATAAGCAAGGGATCAGTGATCCCGTTCACCTTAAGTGAATTCATACCCCATAAAGTGCACACTGCCAACTGCTGTATGAACCTCTCTGAGGGCAAGGCAAATAAAGTTGGTGTGTGTGTACGTGTATTGGCCAACACTGTTACACGCATGAATGGACTCGGTCCCAATTGTTAAATCGCAGTCTACTGCGATAGGGAACATCTCAGTTACGTATGTAACCTCAGTCCCTGAGTAGGGACCAGATATAACAAGCGTTACGTGTACAGTGTTTGTTTCTGGTAGGCTCTACGCTCAGAGTCTTAAGAGGCAGAGCAACGTCATCACCCCCTATTTTAGGGTACCTGAGGGGGCGGGCTCAGGACGGTGATTCGTCGTAATTCGGCCTTCCGCCGTGAATATATAGTGCTTCGATTGGTCCATAACAGAGTCATGTCCCAATTGTTACATCTGGTCCCTACTCAGGGACCCTAGGTTACATACGTTACCGAGATGTTTTTTGAAAGTTTAGTGGCAACGCCATTAATATTCACTTTTTGAAAACGTACATTCAGTAATAAAGGGTATTCGTGTATGGTGTTTTCCTGACATGATTTGAGCGCAGTGGATAGTGTAACCTGTCTGATCTGAGACCATCTCCATCAACCCACTACAAATAGCAATGCAGCACTGGCAAAGAAACTTAACCGTGACCTAGAATACGTTTGACACTCTAGGATTTCGAAGATTGCATGACGTGCAACGATGTGTTTGTGAAATTGTTAAATTGCACTTTAAAAGAATAAAATAACTGTAAACTAGGATATGACTGAACTGTGCTGAAACAGTATCAATGCTGGTGTTAATATTGACAAAATTCTCATTTTTATAAAAAAAACTGCATTTTATGGGTTGAAAATGGCTCAACTCGGCCTCTACTGTGTAAAATCAACTTGAACGGTTTGGTACATCCCTACGTCATGAAAGACTCTCTGTCTACTAAACTTTTAGTCTCTTTTCGCTTCTTAGCATTTTTTCAAAATGATGCATTGGGTGGGCTTTGGCTCAGAGCTGGGGTGAACTTACACTTTAAGGTCTGTCTTAATGCCATGGCCAGTTATTGCTTTCATGTCTTTTAATGGTTGACTTGTTTGAATGGCATCATTGTGTTTGCAGGCTACCCACCCAACATGAGAGGACTTGCCTTTGTACTAGAAAAATGTTTCAAAATGTGATGCCTGAGCTATTTAAGCATTGTCCTGCAGGATTAAAAAAACAGCATAATGCAAGATTACCAAACCATCGGCATGTCGATACATTCTTATTGACAGAGCCTTATCCATTTCAATAGGAGGTGACTGCAGGTGAACACATAGCGCATGCCCACTGAATATACAGATGTAGGTTAGTTTTCTTTTAGATTGCATTCACATCCCCAATGAAGGAGGGAGATAGCTGGGCTACACCAGCTGTGATGATGAAGATAACATTACCGCCTGTTTTATAGGCGTGTGTTTTCACACAGATGATAATGTATGATGTTTCTTTCAAGTTGGTCAAGATTTATATTTATGTTGATTCCAGCAGATGTTGCCACCACCCATTTCTTGTATGGGCCTTTTTCTTTTCTGCTATGCACTAAATGGAATGGAAATGAGCCCTAGTGACTAGTGACTATGTTTATGGCAGAGATAGTGACACACACACACTCTGAATTTTACTCATCCAGGGTAGTGATACACACAGTTAAGCACACTAACCCGGAGCAGTGAGCTGCCTTCAGCAGCGCCCGGGGAGCAGTGATTGTTAGGTGGTGCCTTGCTAAAGGGCACCTCAGCCGTGGGAGAGCAGTGCTCTACCACTTCCCCGGCCCACATTTTTCCTACTGGTCGGGGATCGAACTGGCCCCCCTCCGGTTACCAGCCCGAAACCCTTACCAGTAGGCCATGGCTGCTAAATGTAACATCTGGCACTGCACGAAAAGCAAGATTATCGGGCCCGTAAACGCTGTAATACAGCCGCGAATGATAAGCATTCTTGGTTGATATCGGACATTCCCCCGAAATATCCGTCTGCCGCAAATTAACGGAATTTCCCGCGTACAGGCCAAGAGGGGAGAGGGGGGCGATGTGTTACTTCTCACCTCCCGCTGACAGAGGTGTGAAATGCTCTTATTAGCATATTGACTGTCAGCAGTCTAGCCACACACACCCTGCTGCAGCCATTGGTTGAAAACGACAAGGAATTGAATTAAAACGTCTTGTGATGAGACGGAATGAGATTCTGTCTATTGGTCAGCTTTCAACTGACAAAACGTATCCACTCCCATTTACAGCTATTGCCCCATAAAAAAACGAAATTAAAATGTACTCGATTATACTTTAATTAATATTCTGTCTTTAGGGTTTTGCTCCGGGGTTATCACATTTCTTGATTTGCCTTCCGTTTTCAGAGTTCTGTCTTTAGGGTTTTGATTTCGGGGTTATCACGATTCTTGCTTTGCCTTTCTTTTTTAAGAGTTCGAGGGTTGCAATGTCACTTTCGAGGCTGTTCCACTCATATTCCGGAGCTTCCTCTCTGTAATGTTCTTGAGATACACTTTTGGCATGTAATTATACAGAGTCGGGCTTACTCTGATATTGAGATAGTCATTTAGCAACTTGGGACATGTTTGCCACTCGTGAATATCTAACCTGTGTCTTTTCAGGTAGATTTTGAAATCTTACGCGAGCTTCGATCGAACCTGCACTCTTCAGGTTAATGGTACTGTGTACCTGTGTCTAACCGCTTAGCCACGTTGCTGGTAAGGATTTAGCTCGTCGGTGCGACCAAGTCACTGGTTTATCATTCCTCCCTCCTTTCTCTTCTGTGACTGGAGCGTGGAGTTGTTTTCAATCCAGGTCAATTCAATTAACATAACAAAAGCTAGGCCTGGCCAAGGGTAAGGGGAGGGTTTCACACCAATGTGGGCTTCTATGGCAATACACAGGGACAAAGACTGTCGTAAATCCCACATTTCATGCAGTGTGGATCAAAGTAGATACATTCTGGGGTTTTATTTAGTTTCTGCCATGCACTGAAGTATAACATCTGGATCAAAGTAGATACATTCTGGGGTTTTGTTCCTTTTCCTTTAACCTGGGGATTGTTTTCATGTTAGCATCTCCTTGCTATGCACGATTAATTCCATTAGATAAAGTGTTTTTGTATTTTAGAGGTTTGATGCATCAGAGACACTGACGAGATGTGCAGTTGTTGATCTGTTGATCTTTGTCTTAAAGCAGCCACAGTTAAAACAGTTTTGCCACAGTTAAAACAAGTCTGTGAGACTGCAACCGCACCACAGCAGGCTTTAATTGACCTCAGATTTGAACAGATATGGGGAGCCACCGTTAGCGGTGGTTCATTTGCTTTTCATTAATCTGTAGATAAACTATACCATCATTTCCACCATATTGTGCCAGTGGTGCTCATTGCTAAGACATATGGTGGCTAGAGTGCACAGCTCTGCAGCTCGTCGGGCTTAGTGCCTTACCTACAACATGTAGTACAATTAGAGCATTCACCATTATGGACACAAGATTTCTACAGCAGTTTATCCAAAACCCAATGAGAGGGAGAGTGTGTGTGTGTGTGTGTGTGTGTGTGTTTGTGTGTGTGTGTGTGTTTGTGTGTGTGTGTGTGTGTGGGGGGGGGGGGGTAAGTAAAAAAGACCACATGATCTCAGCATGGAAGGAAACTGATAAAATGTAAGTGGTTTCGAAAATGAGGTTTTTTGGAGCATGTGTTATGCGATGCACAAACCTAAAATAGTGAACATCCTGTTTCCCCCCCATCTCTGAATGCTCACAACAAAAGAGTCATTTCGAGGAAATATCTAAAGCAGTCTTTGATACCTCTGCCTACCTGTATGTTGAGCTTTTCATGCAGTGCCTGTATAACCAAAATGCCTGAGGTAAAATTAGAATGACATTTGTGTCTGTTGCTGGTTTGAGGAAAATATTGATAGTACACAAGCAATGATGGCAAATATTATTTGGGGGGTTTGTCACAAACAAGCTCGATCATGTGCACTTGCCTGTTTGTCAGATTTTGTGAAAAATGTCTGGCTTTCATAGTTGTATTCTTTCAAAGCCAGCAGTTGTAAATGTTCTCCCAAATCTACAGTTGTTGTGCGGTAGTGAGGGTAACTAGAGGCACCAAACTTGGATTTATATTTCTCTTTTCTGTAACCCAAAATACCTTCAGACTGAATTGTATATGCTCACACACATCCAGCCTTTACAGTCACAGAGCAGTACAGCTGTCATATCTCTCCGATTGGCGCTCCAAGTGGGGAAATTGTTTTATAATTGCCTTGTCTCAGCAGGCAGATGCTGCTCTGTCTTATTTTTCCCACCTGCTTTGTGGCTTTGTTTAGACCAACTGCATTCTTCTTCACACGAGGGGATTCTTGCAGTACGTGTGTCTTATCTCTTTTGGCAAAATACTATGTGCACAAGCATGCAGTTTATTATAGGAAGAAGCCATAAAGTGGCACAGCATCGTTGTCTGGCAAGTGTGAATGATCATGATTAAGTGTCGTACAGGCTAGGAGACTCATTTCAACTGGATTGTGGATTCAGACCTTTATATCCTTTTATGAAAGGACTATGTATACAGAAATCTCATCTTCTTATTGTCAGGGTTTGCTCGGGATTGAACCCGAGTTGCTGGATTTGTGAACCAGCGCCTAACCCCGTGGGCTAGAGATGACCCAATTGCAGGATGCTGAACAGCAGAAATCTACACACAGGAGATCAATGGTAGGTCCAAAATACAAAAGATCAAAACAGGGCAAAAGGCCATAAACTAAATAAGATGCTAAATGTAGCTCTCAGGCAGACCTGAACAAAAGCGGCTTGAGAACCGCAGCGAGCAACAGAAACGTGTCAAGTCTCGCCCTGTTAGATAGTTTATGTTCCCCCAGTGTTGTCATTAGCTATGTTCTGTGTTGTGTTTGTTTACTCATCTCTCCTCTCGTTTCAGACACGTCACGCCCTACCCTTGTGTGTGCTCCGCTCTGTTGATTGTCTGTCTCGTCATGATTGTTGTCACCTGTCCAGTCATGATTGTTGTCACCTGTCCCTCATCACCTTGTGTGTATATAGTCTGTGTGTCCCTGTCTCTCGTTGCCAGTTCGTCTTAGTTTCTTTATGTCTCTAGAGTTCCAGCGTTTTTCAGTGTTCTTTGTTCTCTTGTTGCCGACCTTGGATTGCCTAACGGATTACGTCTCTGCCTTTCCCCTGTCCGGATACCCTGCCTCATCTTGGACTGACTACCCGTGTACCGAACTCTACCGTACGTTCAACGGATCACGCCTCTGCCTTTCCCCTGTCTGGATACTGTGCCTCAACATCGACTGCCTGCCTGTGTACCGACCCTGGACTGTTATAACTACGAACTCTGATTGTGTACTTGTTTATGGACTGCCGTTACGTGTACAAATCTCAGTAAAAGAATTATATTGCACATACCTCTGTCTTGTCGTTCGTTTGGATCCACAGTCGCAACTGAAAGCATTATAAAACGGCTTGAAAACCTCGGCAAGACACCAACCTAAAACTAGCTAGCGCTAGAGGCACCTGAGTGTAGGAGAGGGCTGCATGCCTTGTAGCAAGACAGTGGCACAAAGACAGTCTAACGACCCGATGAGGCCAGGTAGGTATTTATAACCTGGCTAACTGTGGCTAAGTGGCAAAAACAAACAGTGTGTAATTACAAACCAGTGAGTGACACACAATGGGCAACAGGTGAGGGAACACAATGGGGAAGAGGTGGACGACACAAATCACAACAAATGCACGTGTGCAAAAACAAGTCTGTTCTGGTTTCCTTGGGCCAGCAGAGGCCGCCAATCGGCCAAATCGTGGCAATCGCCGTCCAGAAGTCCTGACACTTATTTTCAGTGTCATTCCATCAGGGTACTGTTCGGCGACGCTCGCTAAACGGTTTAGCGAGCTAGATTCCAGGCTAAAAAAAGAGAACGCCCCTTTACCGGGTTCGGCGAAGCAACTTCTGATAAATTACCATAGTAACATATCACTTAGCACTAACCTGCTCCAGGGCTGGCTAACCAAAGTTTAGCTGGCTAAACTTGCCACACCCAAGGAGGGATCCCATTGACAAGGAGTCATATTATAGTTTGTTTAGCGTAGGAAGAGTTCTTTGCGATCGCCAAGATCCATTTTTCCATCATGATGAGTTCTTGTATGAGCGCTACCCGACAAGGAATAATTAATTTAAAAGACCTTCTCGAGTAATGTATTGCAAAGCCAGTCGAACATTGAATGTCTTCACTGTTTTGCGAGTGGTAGCCTTCATTTTTGTAATGTCGGCGATGCGGAGAACAAAGCACTCATAATTATATGACAGTGGTATTAGTATAGTTGAGACATGGGTACAGTTGATACACCCGAAATAACTTGCAAGCGCAGCAATCCTGAGACGTGGTTTTTAGTTTGCACATGAATACTAACGTCTTCTTTGATCCCAGGAAAACCCAGGAAAACATAACCCATCTCCCTTACGGAGATATTGGCGAAAGTTGTTTTACCTACTTCATTGCAAACGTGTCTAGTTTTTGTGCAGTAGTGAATAAAGTATCAGTCTACTACACCATACATATGATTAAGGTGGATGCATGATAAGAGAGAAATAAACACAATTTCTTTTAATTGTGTCAATTTATTGAATTTCTTATTAATACATTCACATTTAGTCATTTAGCAGACGGTTTTATTCAAAGCGATTTACAAGATGTAAAATTACATTTCTTGCGGAGGTGAGGGGTGTCGAACCAACGTTCTGCTGAATGCAAGCCATGAGCTCTAACCGCTGCACCAAAGTCACATATTCGACACAGAAAAAGATATCCCGTATTAGACAGCCTATAGACAGTTTCTTATATTGCTGTCCCAGCCGCGGCAGTGTTGGATTTTGACATGATTATGGTCTTGAATTCTTCATAACGCGTTCATGGTGATATCCTGCCTTATCGGAGAAAAAAATTAGTCTTTTTCTTTGAGTTTAGACTATTGTACCCTTAAAAAAAATCATGGTATTGGTGATCGACCTTTCCTGCCTTTTGAAGCAGGACGTGCACGCGCAATTTATCTGACGAGTTTAGCCTGGGATAAAATAACTTGACGTATAAATAATTTAGCGCCCGTCGCCAGACCGGTTTGGCCTGTTCCCATTTAGCGGGCTAGATTAGCTCATGTCGCGACCTACATTTTCTTAACTTAGCTTCAGTTGTACGCCGAACAGGGCCCAGGTGATTAACTGTCATCTTGATTACTGTTGTGAAGTCAAACTGTCAATCTGAAGTATCTTTGACTCTCCAAACACGGCTGACGTCATGCACGCTGCAATTACGTAGTAATATTGAAGAAAAACATTTGCTATAATGAATCCTTTTGTAAAAAGGTAAATCATAAACCTTTTGTACCCTTTATTTATATATAAAAAAATATTGATTATCGTATCGGTATCGGCCACAATAAACCAATAATTATCGGTTATCGGTATCGGCCCCTTAAATTCCATATCGGTGTATCCCTAATCTGAAGTCTCTTTGACTCTCTTGTGGGTGCTTGATGGTACATCTCTCACAGCTGCTGCTGTTGACTGTTGCTTGTTCTAGATGGATATCTTTCTTTAAATGTTGTGTACAGCTGGCGTCAGACAGGTATTACGCTGTCTTTAGTATTTAGATACGGTGATGAAGATTTCGTTTTGTGTTTGTCTCAGTGTTGACTATTCATCTGTCTTTGCTTTGAAATGATGCTTTTTGATGATGAAAATTAAAAATAATAATAATAAAAAAATATATAAAAAACACAGTAGGATATTTTCTCCCTTATTTGTTTTACGAGTTGATGGCCTGATCCGAGATAAAAGAGAGCTGCTACCCTGAGCTGCTTGCTGGAGATCCCTGTCCTTCTGCTTTTGGAATCTCTCTTTTCATGGCATTCTGCTGCAAATTTTGGAAATTAGACAATGTTGTTCATAATAATAAAGAGTGACTTACATAATCTCTATAAAGCTGACAACACAGTACACACAATTGTTTTACTGTTTTCTGACAGAATTGAAGCATAAGCAGCAGTACACTAATAATATACCACAATATACGTACCTCACCACCAGACTGTCATGTAGCTCAACTTAAGACTTACCTTTCATTTAAAATGATGCTGCGGGTCAGAAAAGAAGTTATGGCCTCGCGCTCAACACCATAGCCATAGAATACGTATTATGTCTATGCTCAACACTGCATGGGCACTAGGAGGAGGAGGGAGGGGCGCGACGCGGGCTTGGGAGGGCCGCGGAGCATGTCAGGGCGAAATTTTCACAAGAACTCAAATAAATGCTCCATCAGATATCAAAACATATTCTGGGGGAATTGATAACAGAGAGCATCATTTTGATTCTGAAATATTAATGAATGAAGAAAAAATTGGACTCCAGTAGAAGGGGCACTTTTCTCATACAGGGCAAATGGGCAGGTGCTCGAGCACCATTAGGGGTCTATCTGTGCACATGCCTGGCTCTGTGTGTGTGGAGGGGGGGTGGCGGTGATGTTCAGCAGGTCGTTGTTCTCTGCTGGCACTGCGGTCCTGAGAGCTGATGTGCTGCTCTCCAGCCCCTCATGATGCCGCCTGTTGCCCAGCACCCTTGCCTCTGTCTGCCTCTGCCTGTCACACCAGCTCAGCGCTCTTGTCATTTTGCAGGGGACATGTCCCTGCATGGATAGCAGGCTTCTGGATTGCAACTGCATTTGGCACAGGTGTTTTCCAAACGCTTTATTTGCCTTTGTAGTAGCGCATTATAGTGTTTGGATTATCTTTATGCCACTGACCTGTCCTTTATAGGTCCATCTGTTTACTCATAGCACTCGCATGAAATCAGATCCTCACAGCATGAGGTGAAATATGGAGTGAGCTGTTGAAGATGTCCATTGCATTTCAGATTGCTGTGTTAATCCAGCTAGGCTGTTAAACCCAGACTACTTAGCATTTTTTAATGCGTAATGAGATTTATCAATGGCAAAGTGGCAGTTTCGTGGAGGTCTGTGATGCTTGACCATTGAGATGGCACTGTAATCATGTAGTGTATGTATTGCCGTCATCAGTTTCTCAAATGTTAAGCACCATCAGGTTAGGTCAGGTATCTGCAGTTGACTTTCAAGTGATAAACAGCATGCTCTCATGGGTTTTAATATTCACCGATTCATCCATTTTCTTCAGTGCTTGAGCCACTGTAGATGGTTCAAACGGGTCGGTGAGGCCATTCCTCTGCCTTTGTGCTTCAAGCGGTGTGCCCCTTCGCTCCAGTGTCTCTCCTCTCTGAACCCAGCTTCCAGCCTGAACTACAACAACCCAGCTACACCCCCCAGCCACACACTAGCGCCCTGCATGGCTCCTCTCATGTCTGTGTATGGAACAGGATTGGCTTCTCTCTGAGCCTCGCTCTACGTTATTTAATTAGCTACGTGGTAATGCAATCGGCAAACACTGGTTAGCATATGTGGCGCAGGGTTTATCAACAGTCCGTATGCCAAGCCGAGAACGAGTCTCATTTGGTGAGAAGCTCTCAAGAGCAGGGGCGGCCCTAGCACATTAGGCGCTCTAGGCGAGCTTCACTCCTGGCGCGCCCCCCCCCCCCCCCCATTGCAACTTTCAAACGCTATTTTGCCTTGTAAGACTGCAATTATTTCACATAAACACAACGATCGCAGCAAATAGACTGTGTTACCGTCACACACTTGTATAAACTCAGTCCCAACACAGAACAACGACATGCAATAAGAACAGTAAGGAACAGGTACATCGTTAGTGCATTATCACACATAGAAAAGTATATGCGCCCGCCGCACGGCATTATGGGGCGACTATGCCGGCATGTTACAGTCAGTATTATCATTATTTGTTAAATTTAGCTTTGTGGCGAAATGTATTTCCTCGCTTCAATGTCGTTAAAAGAATACGTTACTTTGCGCATAGGCCTATGTGATATTGTTGTAAGAAGTTTGATTTGTAATTAGTTGCAACAGACGAGGACCTGTCGAGCGGCTGTTCCCATAAATCCATGTACATGTTCTCATTCACAATAATGTTTGATAACCCCCTGAAGAAGTTGTATTAATGTTTTCCCACGTGTTGTTTATCTGCTCATTATACACAGTTTCTCCAAAATCAGTTTGATCTCTGAAATACTGTGTTCATCATTAGTGTTTTCATGACAACATATTGTAGCAACCCTTAATGTGTATTGTAGCCTACATCATAAGTGGATTCCCTGCACCTTGCGGGGTTGTAATATCAATACTTTCACCTGTCTTTCCGGCGGTAAAGAGATATATCGATGAGTTCTGTGATCCGGACCGTCTAGTCATGCACGCCGTTAGGGTTAAGCCTCTTCAGAGGATACACACACATTCGCACCAAATGTTTCGCTATGCTAGCATGATCTAACAACACCAATGAAGACCATAGCCCTCCGTTTTCGAGTTTTGGCTCATTTTACCCTAAAGTTAGATTTATTTTTTTACGTCAAAATATTGGTTGGAGATATAGAAGGAGCGCCAACTTATGCGTCCAGGAAAAAAAAAAAAAATTGTGTTTTTTTCTTTTCTTTTTCGGGCGCATTATTTGGCGCTCCCCCTCTAGATGGCGCTCTAGGCGGCCGCCTAACCCGCCTATAGGAAAGGCCGCCCCTGCTCAAGAGTGTGTGTTGGTATTCCGCGAGCAGTGTGCGGGGGGGCGGGTTACTGATCGCAGCCTTTTCCCGACCTCCAGCGTCTACTATTTTAGATGCTCAAATTGAATCCTAATTGTGTTTTGCAATTTCATTAAAATGATTTCAGATACCCCTTTATTATCCCATCAAGCGTGCACCAGACCGGGACTTTGTTCCGAGAGACAATAGAGATTTGTAAGGGATTAGAGATAGAAATAATTAGACATTAGAGGTAAATAAGATCAACAGCCCAATAACCTAAATGCAAGGCCATGCTCCAGAGAATAAGACTCCTCATTGCCACCCTCTTAGTTCTGTTAGGTTGGTGTTACTGCTATCAACCTATATACTGCCTTTTTCATGCAAATCACCATCACAGCCGTTTACCAGCCACAAGATTGATGTATAGCTTACAATGTACATGATGTGAATGGAAGTATCAAATAGTATGAGATGTTTGAGGCTTTGGTAAGCTAACGCCTGTGTTCGTGCTGACATGCAGTACAAATCTGAGCTAGCTGTGATTCTGCCGGCTGATATGTCATATACTGGCTGATATATCATATGATCATATGTATATAATTATGTGTGATTCCAATATTCATACCTTTGACTAGCAACCACAATTAGTATTAGATTATTGCAAATAAACGTATGCTAAATTCTTAAGGAGTTGAGGACAGCAGTGTTAAGCAAAGGCGGCCTGAAGAACAGGTGACAGGTAAACACCCTGTCCTCTCCCAACAGGAGCAACAGGACACCAATGAGGGCCGTGAACACTGAGGGCCTTGAACACTGAGGGCAGTGAACACTGATGGAACTGGAATTATTGTTATTATTATAGGTAGACATGTACTGCTCTGTATCTACAACTCACTCTAAATGTGTACTACGTCTGTCTCTCACTGAGATCCAATGCAAATGACATGTGACCCCCCCCCCCCCCCTCTTCCTGCTAGAGGCCTTGTGTCCTGGCATCCCCATCCCCCCATAGGTGACCATCTCACTGTATCCCCCCCCCCCCCCCCCTGTGTGCGTCCATCTGTGTTGTCTTTGTTCTTAAAGTGGCCAGCCTTGACTATCAGTAGCAAATTTGTAACGCCATACAAATTGAGATAAGTCTACCATTGTCAACTTTCAGCGGTTTAAATAACTTGGTACTGTACGGGTGTGAAAGAGATCTCTCATCTGCTAAACCGGCCTCTGCATTTAGAAAAAGTCCCGTTCGCTATAATTGACTTATACAATTCATTATAAGGACCAGGAAGAGTCGGTTTCGGTTGGTTTGTTTCAGCGTGCTATATGTCTGTCTGTTCCGTGTTTTATGTTCATTGTGTAAGCCTGTGTGCGTCCATCTGTGTTGTCTTTGTTCTTAAAGTGGCCAGCCTTGACTATCAGTAGCAACTCAAACAGCACCATCTAGCCCATTGTCTTAATTGATCTAACTTTGCCAGTTAGAAGGAGAGGAGTGAAGACTTTTAACAAAGCCTTCATCCTGGGTGTATATTTTTTTTTTAATTTTTTAATTTTTATTAAGGATAGCCCCTTGAGATGCAACATCTCGTTTTCAAGGGGGTCCATCGATACATTACATGCCATATTTTGTGAAATAGTAACAAAATACATACAGGACAAAACACAAACGCATTCACACTCAACACAACTCACATTGCACCCCAAACCAGCCCCCATCCCCATTCCCGTTCCTCACCAGCCACTAAGTTTCCAGCATTTGGGCATGTAAACAGAGACACAGGGTACATTAGCACACCTGTAAACTACACATAGCACTTGAGAGAAAGAAAAGAATCACATATGTATACCCTTTTCTCTGGGCAGAAAAAGACAAGAGAGAAATAATACCAATAAGAAAACTAAATATGATAATAGAAAAAAAAAAAAAAAAAAAAAATATAAAATAAAAATTAAATTAAAAACATGAGCAGGGAGTTTCAATATGCGTCATTATAGCTGATTTGAACATTTGAAAATATGAAATAGACCTTAGAGAGGAAGGAAGGGCATTCCAGTCTGCCGGTGCTCTACATTTAAAGGCCCGACGCCCAATTTCCTTATTGAACCGTGGGGTAACTAGGAATAAGTGGTCTGTGTGCCGGAGACTATATTGGGAACGAAAGGGAATTAATAGTTCTTTCAGGTATAATGGACACTTAAGGTAAATACATTTGAAAACAAAAGTTAACCAATGGAGTTGCCTCCTGTTTTTGAGACTTGGCCAGTTCAAGGCCTCATACATTGTACAATGGTGTGTTCTGTAGGGGCACCGGAGCACAAACCTACAGAGACTATGGTATAATACATTGAGTGGACGAAGATTAGTATCAAAGGTACTACCATAAATAACATCACCATAATCCAAGATAGGGAGTAATAGTTGCATCACAATTCTTTTCCTAACATCTTGTGAAAAACAATCAATAGAACGATAAAGAGATTTCAGGGAGCCAAGTACTTTTTTAGTTATATAATTAATATGAGATTTAAAGGATAGCCGTGGATCAAGCCAAAAGCCTAAATATTTAAATTCTTCAGTGTGTTCAAGTACTGTACCATCATTCAGGGTAATTAACCAGTTACTTGACCTCATTGAGTCAGGTCGGGTGAAAAACAACATATTATATGATTTTTTCTTATTTAAGAGAAGCTTATTTGATGAGAACCATGACTGAATCCGGGAGAAATTAAATTGCAAAGTATCTTGTATTTGTGAGACATCGGCTCCAGACGCATACAGAACTGTATCATCAGCATATAAATGGATAAGACAGTCAGAACAGACTTGCGGGAGATCATTAAAGAATATTGAGAACAACAGAGGGCCCAGCGATGAGCCTTGTGGAACACCCTTCTCAATAATCTGATACTCTGATTGACTTCCCTGAAAGGAGACACATTGAGTTCTGTGGTGAAGAAATGAATTAAAGAAAAATAAAGCATTAGTAGAAAGCCCTATAGTGTAAAGTTTGTCAAGCAGAAGATATGGGTTGACCATATCAAAGGCTTTTGATAAGTCAATAAATATGGCCCCCGTGGGCATGTTATTATCAGCTGCTGACAAGATGTCATTTGTAAATTTTAGGAGGGCAGTAGTAGTTGAATGGCTTGGTCGAAAACCTGATTGGTGTTGAGATAAGATGTTGTTTTCTGTAAGATATGATGATAATTGATTAAATACAAGTTTTTCAAATATTTTTGCTATGCTATTAATAATTGATATTGGTCTATAGTTATTAACATCAGAGGTGTCCCCTCCTTTATGAAGAGGAGATACCCTCGCACTTTTCCAGGATTCTGGTGTTTCGCAGGTTGTGAGTGACAGGTTGAACAAGTCTGCCAAAGGAAACGACAGGACGTGAGAGGCAAGTTTAAACATTTTTATATCTAGGCCATCTGGACCTGCACTACATTCAGTATATGTTTAAGATACATGGAAATAAGATGCCTAATCGGAAAAACATACGTAAATGTATTGACACATTAGCTGGGCCCACAATAGGTTGGAATGTCCCTTTTAAGTAAAATCAAATGAGCTCGCTGTTCAAGTGATCTGTCGCTGTCTGATAGTCAAATAAAGCCAGTGAATGTTGAGGAGGCAGACTGCTGCTAACTCTCTGTGTTCTGTGTTGCCTACATGTTGTAACCAGATTATTAACTTCTCTTGTCTTTGTTTCCCCACGAGTCAGACAACGCGTGTTCTGAGCGAACAACTGCGCAAGCGCGCGTGTGTGTACGTGTGTGAGTGTGTGTGTGGGCTGGCCAGCCGATGAATGACTTCAATGCCACTCACTGACTGAGTGAGAATATAGAATGACATACTTTTGACTGCTTTGTTTATTGTCTGGTATATGACTTTTGACTGTTTTTGTTTATTGTCTGGTATGATTTAAGTTTGACAATGCCTTGCTTTAACTTGTATTTACTTTTCAAAGGTGATAGCTTCCAAGCTATCATATAGGGGATTTGAAGGCTTGTTGTGACTTATCTGCACTATTTTATGTTGTCTTTGATTGTCCCACCCGTATTCCTTTTTATTTTATTTTCTCAAAGTCTTGTGCTATTTTGTTTCCTGTATTCCTTTTGATTTTATTTTGTCAAAGTCTTGTGCTATTTGTCTTTCCATTTTATTTTACGATGCCCTGTGCCTTCACTCATGAAGTAGTCTCACATTTCCTGTTACCAAACACCCCTCCCCCTCCCCCATACCACAGTCAAATGCAAATGCTTGAATGTTCTCCAAACACCTCATGCAATTGTTGGTTTCTCATGTGAGACTTGAAACGTACCCGAAGCTAAGAATTTCAGGAACCTGAGATCACCCAATTCACTTCAATTCCGAGGGAAAGATTACCCCTCCCCTGCCCATCTGCAGCCATCAACACACCCTATCTAACACCTCCCTGTGTCCCGGGGCGTTTTTGGCTCCGGCTGAGGTCATGGACTGTCCAGCTCTCCTCAGAGTTACACACACTCAGCCTAAACAAAAGGACTATTGACAACCCAGTGACCACAATGGAAACCTGAACTCATCAACTGGCCATCCACGTGCTTGGTGTTCCTGATTCAGCACGTCTTGCCATGGTAGAGACTACCCACCCAGAATACATGGCAGAAGGACTCTGCATGTGGGCTCTGGGTGTTTACAAGATAACTACTGATGGAACTACAAAATAGATATTACACTGTTAATTTGTATCATCCCTATCTGTAACATATTTCGATGTGTCCTGCCCTGATTGGCTGTTGCCTGGTTATTATTGTGTGAGCATATATATGCTCAATTGGGGGACTGATGGAACTGGAATTATTGTTATTATTATAGGTAGACATGTACTGCTCTGTATCTACAACTCACTCTAAATGTGTACTACGTCTGTCTCTCACTCCAATGCAAGAGATCCAATGCAAATGACATGTGACCCTCCCTCCCCTCTTCCTGCTAGAAGCCTTGTGTCCTGGCATCCCCATCCCCCCATAGGTGACCATCTCACTGTATCCCCCCCCCTTCTCTCACCTAAAAGGGTGTGGCCCTTCCCCTCTCCCTTTGTACTGTAACCTGAATTGTATAAAATGCGATAGCATACTGCTATCAGGTTAGACCGTTCTTGAACCAACAGCTGAGAGGGGTCTCCATGCTGAAATACAACCTCCAGAAACTGACTTATTAATATTCTATTAACACTAAGGGCCGTGAACACTGAGGACCTTGAACACTGAGGGCCTTGAACACTGAGGGCCGTGAACACTGAGGGCCGTGAACACTGAGGGCCTTGAACACTGAGGGCCGTGAACACTGAGGGCCTTGAACACTGAGGGCCTTTGAAGCGACACGTAAGAAGGTGCTCGAGAGAGAGAGGAGTGAGAGGGAGCTCAGGTTTGGCCAAACAAAGACCCAAGACTCCTATGGAGGGAGTGGAGGACTGGGGTGATGTGTTCGGATTTACGTGTCTTGGTGAGAACCCGGGCAGAACTGTTTTGAACATACTGCAGCCTCTGAATGGTTTTTGATGGTAGACCTGCCAGCAGAGAGTTGCAGTAGTCCAGACGTGAGCTGATAAATGCGTTCACCAGCTTTTCTGCAACATGTTTGGGAATAGAGGGTCTCAGTCTTGAGATGTTTCTCAGGGGGTAAAATGATGTTTGGCAGATGGATTTGATGTGTGCATCAAAGGACAATGAAGAGTCCAGCTTGGCACCACGGTTGGTGACGAGTGAGGAGAGAGGGATGGGGTGACCATTTATGGTGATTTGGGTGATGCCGGCCTTTTTTGTTTGATGGGGCATAAGAATGGCTTCAGACTTGCCACCATTTAGCTGTAGTGAGTAGTTGCTCATCCAGTGCTGGATGTCATCCAGGCATTTGGTAGTCTGTGATAGTGCCAGGTGTTTGTCGGGTGAAGTTCGGATGTAGATTTGTGTGTCATCTGCATAGGAGTGAAATGGGATGTTATGCCCTCGAAGTATGTTTCCCAGGGGTAGTATGCAAATTAAGAAAAGCAGGGGCCCCAGGACTGACCCCTGGGGAACACCGGAGGTAACGCACCTAATGCTGGAGGTGATATTGCCAAGGGCAACACATTCCTGCCGTCCTGTGAGATGCTGAAGGAACTCGTACTGAAGGAACCGTAAATGTGAAGTTGCATTTCGTGTTTGTAATTCGTGAATCCGTATTCGTGAAGTTGCATTTCGTGTTTGTAATTCGTGAATTCGTTTTCGTAATGAAGAAATCTTAATCGTGAAGTTGCATTTCGTGTTTGTAAGAGTTTACAAATATTTATTTTCTGCTCAACTTCAAAAAATATGCACGCATATCTATTTTATACACACGAACATTCTGACAGTTTCCTTACTCCATATTAGTCTAGATGCAGCTCTGAATGCAGATGTTTGAGCTCAGCCATGTAAGTCTCTGCCTTGATTGAGCTCAGCAATGTTAGTCTAGATGCAACTCTGCCTTGTTAGTCTAGATGCAGTTCTGAATGCAGATGTTTGAGCTCAGCCATGTAGATGCAGCTCTGAATGCAGATGTTCGAGCTCATCCATGTTAGTCTAGATGCAGCTCTGAATGCAGATGTTTGCTCTCAGCCATATTAGTCTAGATGCAGCTCTTAATGCAGATGTTTGCTCTCAGCCATATTAGTCTAGATGCAGCTCTTAATGCAGATGTTTGCTCTCAGCCATATTAGTCTAGATGCAGCTCTTAATGCAGATGTTTGCTCTCAGCCATATTAGTCTAGATGCAGCTCTTAATGCAGATGCGATACTTTATCATGTTGGTTCAAAACAGAAAAAGCGAGTGATTTTTGTGATTACGATCTGGGGGTATTCAGACAAATGTACTGAACCTCTTTTAGTCAGCACCAAGAGAGTTCATTCCTGACTTTGATGGAAGTCTGCTTCCACCTGCTGTTTTCCTCCGCAGCATCCACCACCAACATCTTTCAGTCGCTGTCCTGATTTAAAAAGCAGTCAGTGTTTCTCTTTTTGAGTGACAACCTCGGCTTCTGCCTCATTTTTTTAACAATGTGTATTCAGCGCTGTCGGCTCGGCCGATCATAGAGGCCTGACTTGTGCACCAAAGCACCATGGTGACACGAGAATATTCTGAGCTTTGGCATTTACTGATGTACCTGCTTAAGCACCTGCTGTGTCAGTCTGACTCTGTGCTGATATAGCTTCTCTGTTGGTAGGAACGTTACCTGCTGTCTGCCATTCTTGTACATACATATATATATATAAACAGTATATATTGTCATTTGACCCATTGCTATGGGATATGTTTTGCTGGTGAGCATAAAGAGAGTTTTGTTAAGAACCGTTTACAGTTTGAATTTGCTGTCTGTCTATCCAGGCCAGACTGATCCAAGAACAGAGAGCTCTGATGTATGCAGCTCTGATTAGGATCTCTCTCAGTCCAATATCTGATTTGAGCTCTATAAAACAGTATCACCCCCTGCAGATTGAGTTCATCACACACCATTACTGACCTGTGCAGTGTGGATCCAGAGGTTAACTGTCCACTGCTTCAGGTGGCAGCTCATTGTGGCAACAGAACTGACTTAGGCTGGAGGTACTAGTATGGTTAAAGCCTAATATTGTTATTGCTCTCTAAAGATTAGACTGGTTAATCACATTATTTACAAGACATACAAAATACAACACTGCAAATTGTTCTGATCCTTATAGTTACATAATAATGAAAATTAAAATGGAAAGATCATATTCAGATTGATGTGAAACCTGGGCTTGAACTTGTCCTCGAAGGTGACAAGCAATTTAGTATGTTTGGGAAAGCAGCGCAGCTCGTTTCAGACCTGTCTGGGTACATTATTAAACGGGAGCTGGCCCAGTCTTATTGGAAAGCCAGGAAGGTAGGTGCAGGATTCCCCAAAGACTAAATAATTTTTGTGATTATGATCTGTGGATATTCAGACATAGAGGTGATGCACCTCTTCCAGTCTTGCATATTTGAACATGGTATGAGTGAGCTGAATTAGCTGCTTAATGAAGGTAAGAGGGATATCAATCTTAGAGATAAGGTTTGTAGGAATTGTTGTGTCCAGTGTTGGTCAGAAATAAAGCAGAGACTCACACGGTCGAATAAAAGGTACAAGTAAAAAAGTTTACTGAGAGATACCAAGTACAACGATACAAAGGTAAAGTTGGAGAAGGCGCCTTCTGAAGAGAGGGCGGTTAGGCGGCCCTCTTATACTGTTGTGATCAAAGTGATTTTCCAACTTGCTTCAGGTGGGCCCTTTTTTGGTTGTCAGGCAGTTTCCATCAGATAGTTGTTGACCAAAAAGTGTCTGCTCGACAGTATTGACAGTTTTTATCCTTGCCCTCTGTTTGACCCTTTGGCACGTCTAATGTTCTAGAGACTTCAAAGGTCTCCACTGCCTCTACACTTCCTGTGCATGGGTGCGCCTGCTACAAGGGGGAACCCCCTGTTCCTATGTACCTTATACTGGCTTAATATTTTTCTATGCAGACTAAAAACTGACTACTCTTAATATTCTTACAGGTTTCAGATGAGTTATGGATATAAAAATTGTAATATTGTTATATCATATGGAATGTGGTTCACACATTCAGGAGAAGTTACAATTTACTATAACATTGTAGAATGAAACATTTTGGATGGATCATTGTGTACAGCTACTCAACACATTTTTGGGAAAAGCACAGGAAATAACGAGTAGTGGGGAACTTATTAGAACTTGGTAAAATAACTTAAACCCCCATTTCTCTGGACATCAGCGAGGGTAGATATGACGTCATCCCTCTAGTTCTTCTTTAAATGTATTATTTAAATGAACTCATGCGGCGTGACTGGTAGAGTAGAGTAGAGTGGAGTGGCACTAACAGCACCAAGATCACAGGATTGATTCCCACAGAGCACACATGGGCTACTGAGGGAAATGCACATCTCTTCTCTAAGTCCATTGATGTTAATGTACATCTCTTCTCTAAGTCCCTTGATGTTAATACATGTCTTCTCTAAATCCCTTGATGTTAATGTACATCTCTTCTCTAAGTCCCTTGATGTTAATACATCTCTTCTCTAAGTCCCTTGATGTTAATGTACTCTATATCTGTACTGTTAGTCCATTGATGTTAATGTAACTCTAAGTTTGACATGATTACTGGACCTTCCAGAGTTATTACCCTGTAAGCAAAATGACGTCCCCTAGACGTCCTGTAATGGTCTCTCTGAACGTTCTAAAAACGTAAATGTGTATGGTTCCCGTGACAACTTTAGGACGTTTTGCACGACGTTCCAAGACCGTCCCGAGGACGTTGCGGTGACAACTGGGAAACGTTTTCTATAGGTCATGGGGACGTTATGCAGGACGTTGCAAGCACCTTCCGAGGGCATTGTGGTTACGTCTGGGGAATGTGTTTCTATAGGTCCTGGGGACGTTCTGCAGGAAGTTGCAAGAACGTCCTGAGGGCATTGTGGTGACATCTGGGAAACGTGTTTTAGACGTCCTGGGTACGTTATTCAAGGATGCACCGCGGACGTAGCAGGCACGACCGTTTTTGCTGAGCTAAATGAAGAAAATAAAATAATAATAGATCGCGGAGCCGTCATTTTGTTTACAGGGCGCACACACACACAAGTTCAAGTTCATTTATTTTACGCATTTCATATGATATGCATAGACACATACACAGACACACACGATTACGGGCATGGGAATTGAACCGTAAACCTTCCTATTACTAAACGAGATCGCTACCTACTGTCCTTACACTGTCTGATTACGATTGTGTCACTTTAACAGGTTTATCACAGTGTGAGACAGCCAACAAACTTAGTCTTTTTTTCCGAGGGTTTGAGGAAAAGCATATTGTAGCAATCTCAGTCACTACGCATTGAGGGTTTTCCGTAATGATTACTTTTTAAATTAACATCCATGGCACATCACGGACGTGCGGGCAGGGAGGCAGAATAACTAGCCAAACTAAGAATGATGAAATAAAATAAATATGAATGCTTCTTTACTGATCTGTGCTATAAATGTAATGTCTGCATGATTCCAATACAATGCATACATAGGAAGGTGACCAAGTGTCTAGCTTTAACATATTGAGCTTTCCATAGGCCTTCAAAGATGCTGCAACAGAACGAAGAGCTCACCGGTCAAATTGTCTGATTGGAATTTCTTTAAAAATCCCGTCTCGCAAGCAGAATCTGGATTTGACAACAATTCTAATATTTAGGCCTATAAAGCAAACGTGCACTGCCCTTATTATGTTTTAAAGGAACAGCCTAAACTGCCGTTAGAAAGTTATTTAACAACACGCATATGCTGCATTTTAAATAAAGCGCAAACCCTCGGTTTCAAACGAGGAGCGAACTGAGTGAGAAGGATCCAACATGGCCAAGCAGACTAGCCTTAAAAGCTTTTTTTCAGAGGCCAACTGAACTGAACAACAGTGATGAGGGTAAACCTTCTGACGAGGATGAACCTGTCCTGTAATACCTGCAGTGTTGTGCGTTTCCTTTTATTATAGGCCTACTGCGCGCCGAAGAGCCGCTAGCGGTATTGCAGACAGATTTTGAAAAATTATAGCACTCGCAGCATATTGAAAATTGGAGCTTTGAACTTAGTTCAAAATTTTGAATTATGAACAATGAACTGAGCAAGTTCATGTAGAAAGTGAACTTTCCAAACACTGAATTGACTCATTGAACAGAGCAATGACCATGTTGCGGCGCTCATTTTAACGCCACAGCAGGTTGCGCTTAAAGGCCACTTATTGACGCGCATCAGACATAAATGTTTTTGTTTCCCATTGTAAACTTAGGAAAATAAACATGTTGCATTCTAAACTACCTGATTATGTTATTATTTAAGCTATGCAGGCGGTCAGTTTTCTTCAATAGGCTAATTTAGAAGCAGAAATAGGTTAGATATTTGGCCGGCTTTTCATTAAAATGTCGGTCAAATGAAAAACATTTTTCTGGTTCAGAGAGGACCATCAGAGGACGTCAAGGGGACGTTTTGGAAGGACCAAATGCGAATGTCCCGCAGAGGACCACAGGTAAAGGTTACGGGGACGTTTTTAAAGGACTTCCTGGGGACTTAAGCTGAGTGACCAAATTAATAGTCCGTTTTAAGGCTGATGCGAACGTCACGCAGAGGACCTGCAGGTAAAGGTTACGGGACGTTTTTAAATGACGTCCTAGGGACATGTGCTGATCAAATTATAACGTTCCTTAATAGTCCGTTTTAAGGCTCAGGCGAACGTCACGCAGAGGACCTGCAGGTAAAGGTTACGGGACGTTTTTAAATGACGTCCTGGGGACATGTGCTGATCAAATTATAACGTTCCTTAATAGTCCGTTTTAAGGCTGATGCGAACGTCACGCAGAGGACCTGCAGGTAAAGGTTACGGGACGTTTTTAAATGACGTCCTGGGGACATGTGCTGATCAAATTATAACGTTCCTTAATAGTCCGTATTAAGGCTCATGCGAACGTCGCGCAGAGGACCTGCAGGTAAAGGTTACGGGGACGTTTTTAAATGACGTCCTGGGGACGTGTGCTGAGTGACCAAATTATGACGTTCCTTAATAGTCAGTTTTAAGGCTCATGTGAACGTCACGCAGAGGACCTGCAGGTAAAGGTTATGGGGACGTTTTTAAATGACGTCCTGGGGACGTGTGCTGAGTGACCAAATTATAACGTTCCTTAATAGTCCGTTTTAAGGCTCATGCGAACGTCACGCAGAGGACCTGCAGGTAAAGGTTACGGGGACGTTTTTAAATGACGTCCTGGGTACGTGTGCTGAGTGACCAAATTATAACGTTCCTTAATAGTCCGTTTTAAGGCTGATGCGAACGTCACGCAGAGGACCTGCAGGTAAAGGTTACGGGGACGCTTTTAAATGACGTCCTGGGGAGGTGTGCTGACAGACCAAATTATAAGGTTCTCTAAAAGTCCGATTTAAGACTCATGCGAACGTCACAGAAGGACCAAACGTAGACTTGCTACGAACGTCAAAAACGTTCTGGTAACGTCCTCTAGCGAACGTTGTGGCGGGGACCAATTGGGGACGATTGGGGACCTTGTGAATGTCCTGTTAACGTCCTGGGGACGTTCCCTGTTTGCGGGGTAGTCACTTTCTCTAAAACCCACAAACTCAAAACAGAATTTGAAACTCTGATCTTCCTGTTGTTGTGAAAAAGAAGACAGACACAGATCACAGCGGTGACGTAGTGACACATGACTGCACTCTCAGAAATAACCATATGGGAACCACTAATGTTTTTTTAAGAAGTGAAATAATGTTTGTTTGAAAAAGACAAATTATATTAATGAATCCGCTGTCCTGGACTTTGACAGATGTGTTCCGTGTTCTGTTGGTATTTCTGTGACCTTGCAGGACATGAACTGTTCAATATGAGGCAGTGATGCTATCATGCCGAGACCCCGAGACCATTGGCAATACAACAGACAAAACTAGGATGATCAATCGTCAGATTACTCTGTGTACAGTTCGGTAGTGTTTGACCTGTTGAATGGTAATATAGTGGAAGAAGTTTTACTTCAGAGGTTTATACACCAGTTTTGTATGTGAAGTGTTAGTAACATGATCTGCACAGAAGCACTTGAGGATAAAGACTGAAACTAAAGCATCTAAAACTGCTCATCTTTGCTACCAATCCCTCTGAGATTAAAGACGCCATTTGAGTAATTACATTTTTTCCTCCTGGAATTTTACGTATGCAAATATTTTCATCTACCGTCCAAAACGCAGAGTCCTTCTTCTTCATTGTCTTCTTTTGTCGGTTCTAGTCCGAGAATTCTTTTTTGATTGGAAAAAGAACAAGATGAATGAGACCAATTATGTGTCTTTCAGAAAAGCCAGCCAGAGGAATGCTTTACTGGATTCAGACAATAGCACCAACTCCACAGGAAGAAGTTCTGATTCTTTTTATTTGGAGAGTTTCTTTTCTTTTCATTGTTGAGGAGTTCATTGTGCACAATGGGCACTTTTACATGGATAATCCTGATATTGTATTGTTAAAACAAATCTTGTTATTTGTAAGTCAGTCAATCAATCAACATATGTTTTCCACACGACAAACATTTCTCCATTTGCACTTAAAATGGGTTATCAATTTCAGCTCATTATTGTAATGATCTCCTCAAACTAAATTTGTGTGAGAGTGAGAACAGCCAGAGTGAGATTCTGATTTGCCATCAGCTCGACAGCTGAATAGATCACACAGTAATCCCACTCCTCCAGTCTTGAAATTGTAGGATGAGACGTTCTCTAGACATGATTTCAAATCTGGCAAACTTAGTGATAAATACACTTGAAATTGTTGTTTGGTTGATTATTTCTCTGTTGTTACAATGGTAATTGGCATTGGTTTTTATATTGTAGGAAAGCCTGTGTATTTACCTTTACAACGATGTCCAACTTGTAAGGATCATGCATTTGTGGGAGGAGCAGTGTTAATGAAGAAAGAGTAAAATTGCCAATATGTCTTGTTTTTACCTTGTTACTGATCGAGCTGTGCTGCTCATTCCACAAATGCATGATCCTTACAAATTGAACATCATAGTAAAAGTAAATAAACAGGCTTTCCAACGATATGAAATACAATGCCAACTAGCTTTGTAACAACACAGAAATAATCAACCAAACAACAATTTCAACTAGAATGCGTTTCGTGAATGAACTGCGAGAGTGTGCTTGCTCTGTTTTTCTCTCATGTTTGCTCGTTTATTGTGAAAGGGTCTAGTGTGTTCGTTGGCCTAAAAAGTTAGTCTTCTCTTATAAGCCTAGTTAGTACATCTGATTAGAGCTAGCAACCATGAATTGCAGATTAAGGGGTCCCCTATCAGTGTTCATTTTGGCAGCTATTTTAGATTCAGTCTTAAGACAAAAATGCACATTAGTTTTAGTCACATTTAGTCATAGTTATCCTTCTTAGTTTAAGTCTAGTTTTCGAAAACTGAGCACACTACAATAGCTACGCTGTGTCCAGGTATCCTCAAACGTTTTTCAGGTAACCTAATGGTTCAAGGTCTCTCATGAATCATTACTCCCAGGACACGGGTTAATGTTAACTCACGCTATCGGTCCTCTCCAACCACATTAGCAACAAAATAAACTGGTGAGCTAACAAGTTAACCATTCTTTCAGTATAAGCTACTTTTGCATATCTACAACGTATAGGTCTAGGTAGCTTACGTTTAGCCCCGTACTCAGATATTACAGCTGCTTAACACAGCTAGGATAGCTAACGTTACCGTAGTAGGAATACAAGCCTTAACCCACTATATCCACACAACTAAATTCATGAATTACTTCAAAGGTTTACTTCACAACTTGAATTAAGGAAAATTATCCCCTGTTACGGCTAGCTGAAACTGCCAGTGGATACTCCCATGGATGGGAGACGTTAGCTGCTACGGCTAACACTATCAGTTTCCATTAAAATTTCAGTCAGTACACTGAAAAGGCTGCCATTCAACTCACCTTAACGAAGTGGAAATACAGAGAAATACGGTTCCTCTTATTCTTTTTCAAAGTTGAATTGAGAGGGACAGAGAAAATGCGGTTCCTTGGATTTGGCGGAGGTGTCAGTGAGAAGCACAGGTGCAAGCCAGTTTAATGAGCCTATTATGATGTCATAATGCACAGAGTTCTGCCATGCAAGTCTATGGAGAAAAAAGGGGATGAAAAAGAGGAATAAAAAAGGAGTGACAAGGAGTACCGCCACGAAAAGTCATAGCGGCTTGCACCGGATCGAGCCGGACATTTCGGTGTTTGAATGGCGTCTCTATCTCAAACGGGCGAGGAGTAGTTAGCTGCAAGAAAAACGGGGAGAATAAATAAATAAAGAAAACTTGACGATAACAATACTGTGCTTCCCTTCGGGCAAGCACACTAACTAACAAAACGAACAAAACGAAATGTTTAGGATTGAACAAAAGAACAGAAGATTTACAACATTTTAAAACATTTCCTTTCTGGTTACTAAGTGGTACATGCCATGTAGAATTTCTTTATTATAATGTGGGTTTACGGTTAGTACACTTTAGTGTCCTTGTAATCAAGTGTCCGTGTGTGTGTGTCTTGTGTCAAGTGTCCGTGTGTGTGTGTTTGTGTGTGTGTGTCTGTGTGTGTGTGCGAGTGTCTGTGTGTGTGCGAGGGTCCGTGTGTGTGTGTGTGTGTGTGTGTTGTGTCTTGTGATTTTCCGTGTGTGTGTGTGCGAGTGTCCGTGTATGTGTGTGTCTTGGGTCGTGTTATTTTCCGTGTGTGTGTGTGTGTGTTAGTGTCTGTGTGAGTGTCTGTGTAAGTGTCTCCCTTCTTTGCTCCATATGGGGTCGTCCAGCCTATGCACTCCTTAGCATATCAGGAGATGGCTCTTGAGTGGTTCCTTCAGGGTGAGAGGTGTTGATCGTCTTTGAGTGGTTCCTTCAGGGGGGTTGATGTGTGAGAGTCCCGTCTGATGGTCCAATGGGTGTGTTCCTTCCCCTTTTGTTGTCTTAGTGTGATGTGGCTTCCTTCAGGTCGAGAAGTGTTGATCGTCTTTGATGGTTGAAGGTGTTGGCTGTCCCGAATGCTTTGTTCAAATGGTCCTGCTCTTCCAGAGGGGTTGATCTGGGTTGAATTGTCCCCCTTTCGCCACTTGGCATGACGCGATTTCCTTTTTGTCATCGTGACGAGGTTGAATGGGGCAGTTCTTCATCCGCTAATCTCCATATTCTGTAACAAGAATTGGGGGGGAGATAATACTGGACAACACTTGCATGAGGCAGGAAGTCTCTTAGCATACTCCACACATCAGACAATAGACATTTAGTATTGGGTGTGAAAGACTGTTGACAGCTGTGTCTGCGCCTAGATTCGTCATTTCGATGTTAATGACTGTGGCACCCTTGTGGTTATAGAGAAAAGCTGGTTTGCTTAAATCCCATTATTCTGTTATCTGAAAGGTTTGAGCATTTGTTAAGTTGAATGTTTGAAGGTAAATCAAACCTTTTCACCTGAAGACAAAAGCAGTGGTCACGTGTAGGGTTAACAGTTCTGTAACTTCATTCATTCGATGGCTGGCCAGCCCATTCACACATACACAGATTAATTTGCTTGCTCAGGAGACAATGTTTCCATTCCTAAAAGAAAAGAAGTGGTTTAGGGTTCCAGTTACAGTAGTTAAACATTTAGTTTAAGCATTATGTAATAAAAACCCTTCTTTCATCCAGATTTCAGGGGCCAGTGAAATGCCAAACCATCTAAGGCATTTAATTAATTCAGCGCCCCTGGCGTCATTTTGTTAAGGTCAGAATTCAGCAACTAAGACCTGCTTAAAAGACACACAAAAAAAAACTCAGGGATATGCTTGCAATTGTTGTAATTTTAATACATCATATAATGATTTTAACTTGGGTTAGATGTGCCCAGCGGTGTCGTCCATTTCTTAAGGACAGGAAGCCAAATGTTCCGGTTTGCATAATCAACATACAAGATCCTGTGAAATGACTTGAAAGCTCTTCAAATAGTTTACCCTGAAAAGAAGTTAGTGAGAAGTCATGGTAATTCATTCATAAAGCCGGCCGGCACACAGACACACACACACACACACACATTCATTTGCTTATTCCAGAGACGTATGTTCACGCCTAGAAAAAAGGAAAGAAGTGTCACAGAGTTACAGATACAAGATAGTTACAACAATGGTCTCATAAGATTCCGTTTTTCATCCAGACTGCAGTGGCCCGTATATGCAAAACCATTTAAGGCATCTAATTAATTTAGCGTTCTTGGCATCTTTTGATGTAGCCAGACATTCAGCAGCTTAAACCTGTTTAGATAAAATAAATTCTGCAGTTATCATCTTATTTATGGTATGTATTTAGTAGTAGGATAAGCCTTTTGTAAATCTTGCACCTGATTAAATTTGACAGAGAATGCAGTTATTGGGGAAACAAAATGGGTGAATATGATCAAGCCAGTGAGTCAAACATGTTCTATTGGTCAGTGAGGTTAGACTTTCTGAGAAGATTTAAGATCTCAGAGGTCGTGTCAGAGTCCATGCTTTTCTGCTGAGAGGGCACAGTTTTGTCTGTGTAGTTTCTGTCTCTTTCTACAATTCCTTGCCCAATGGCCTGACTTCCCAAATGTGTGACAATTTGAATTAGTGGTTGTATTCTGTCTTTTTCCTTGATAACTATTGGGAGAGGGTATGGTCTGTACGGCTGCTATGTGTTGTGTTGGTTCTTTACTTTTAGTCAGTGTATCTTGAGCAGTGTTGGGACTAACGCGTTACTAAGTAACGCGTTACTGTAATTCCACTACTTTTAGCGGTAACGAGCCGGTAACTAAGTATTCTTTTAAATCAAGTAACGCAGTTACAGTTACTGAAATTTAAATGAGTTCGTTACCCGCGTTACTATGCACAAGGCTGTACACAACTGTGTCTCCCATTTTCCAGGACCGCTAAAACACACACACACACACACACATTGCACTTGCATACAATCACGCACGCACACAAGGATATACAACCGCAATTATCTCCCATTCTCCACGGCCGTTAACACATGTAAATTGCTCTTGTATACAATCGCGCATACATATGGAAAGAAGGGTAGGACACCGATCGTGGTTTCCAACATTTATTGTTTAACCAGAAAACGCGTGGAATTAATTACCACCTGTTTACGGTGTTCGTGTCCTTATCTTGTCTGTCGGTGCAACGGGGAAAGAAGCGCTACCGGGACCAGTGGGAACTTATACAGTTCCTACCTTAATCAGGGTGGGGATTCCCTGTTGTGGCTATGGAGACAAGATAAATGGGTTGGCCAACTGCATTTGAGTACAATGTCGCATTTTACATGCCAGCGAGTAGGATGTATTATAAAGATATTATTCTAATGATATATTTAGCATATTGTGAATACTGTGTGGGTGTTTCAGGGTATTTGGTTAACTGAACCACTAATTGATTATTTTGTATCCCCCTACTTTTTATATGGTGTTAATACTGTAAGCCAATCACTTTAACTTCATTGGGCCTAATGGAGTAAAAAAAACACTGTTAAATGACTAAGACAGTTATTTTGTATTAAGTTAATTGTTAAAGGGGACTTTTGTACTACTGCTTGATTTGACTGTTCTGTAGTGTTCATATTCATGACTTTAAACGTAGATATAAAAAGTAACGTAAAAGTTACTTTCCCTAGTAACTAATTACTTTTGATATACAGTAACTGGTGAAGTAATTCAATTATATTTAAAATAAGTAACTAGTAACTGTAACTAAGTACTAATTTTCAGTAACTTGCCCAACACTGATCTTGAGTTTGTTCTCTCTGTCCTGTAACATTAGGGACAGAGCCTTTAGAATGTGTTAGCTGTGGCAGTGTGTCAGAGAGTGTGATAATCTCTGCCTGATGGGCCATTAGGGCTTCAGGACCTGAGGTGTGAGTTGCATGGGATGTGTAAAGACTGTCTGTGTAGATATGGACAGGAACGTCAAATTGTGAGGGAACAGCTGTAGGTACATCAATATTCATAACAGCAGACATTTTTAGAGACATTTCTTCAACCTGTGAGATGGCTTGAACCACACTGACCACCAGTACAGTTTTAAATTTGGCATAATCTGCATTGCATCTAGAATTGCACTAGCTTTTTTGATTCCCCAGATTAGCTGAAAACCATCTTTTATCATCTCAATTCTAATTTTGTCATGTTTGATATCATTTCCCACACTTGCCATTGCAATCTGGACGCTTAAAGAACCTTGTGGCTTGAATGTTGACTTTCCATCTCAACAGACTGAATCTCCACAATCTCATGTAAATAATTTACAAAATGCTTTTAGAAAAATACCTAAATTCAAAAATGTAAAATACCCGTTTCTGATCACAACACTTATAACCCCTTGGGACCTAACACCTTGAGCACTGAATGCGAGTCTTTGTAGCATGCCAAACCATCAGCTCAGGCAGCGATTGACACTAACTACCCTTGAGTCTTACCGGACCCCAAGCTCTTCTGTCTTAACACAGGACCTTGCTATCATATTATTCCCAAGGTTAGGTAAGCAAATTAATTAAAGTACTTACCAAGTGTTGTGTCAAAAACACAGGGTGTTGTAGGACTCTTACAGCAGAGCTGAAATCTCAGCAAAATCCAAGAAATTATCTCTCGGTCCGAACCTCCATCTGATAGAATTTAATTTTATACCATATATTGGAAGACCCAGTCGTGGATTTGTCAGTCATGATCCAGGTTTAATCTTGAAACAATGGCAGCCTACCATTGTGAGACAGAGCTTGAGCTCCACTCCCCCAGAGCCTCGCCTCAAGATAATCTACCTACTCCTTTAAGGACACGGTCTTATATACATCATGTTTACAGTGGTGGAAGAAGTACTGAACTACCCAGGAAAATTAAAGTAAAAGTAAAAGTAAAAGTACTACATCAACAATCCTACTTAAGTTAAAAGTAAAAAGTACTCACTTTTAAATTTACTTTAAAAGTAAAAGTACTCACGCAATGGGTTGTCTCTTAATGTCTAGGCTGTGCCATTTTGATAAAGAAATAGCGACTGGTAATAAATGCCTCTACATATGTCACTACTAGTAATAATTATAAGCAACAACATTTGTTAATTGGAAAGGTTGGTGTACTTATTGGGCCTATTGTCTGTAATACTGTTCACACTCTATCTTACAATTCTGCGGATGACAATTTATCTACCAGGGATTATTTGCAAAGTTAATACCATTAAGCCAAACCAATAAAGACACAATTGTTTATCTTTTAATCTTTTATTTAATTGTAAACGTGTAAAAAATGGAAATATGAAACATGAAAAACAAGTGGAGTCGTTAAACTGGTCAATGCAGAGTTTTATGATCTAAAAACATATGGAGTAACCCAAGACTAGGCATTAAGTTTGCATGCCAGGCAATAACCAGTCAATAAAAAAGGCAAATCTTCATGTTAGCTCTGAGCTGCCAACCCTCCCGTTTTTCCCGGGTTTCTCCTGTTTTCTGATCCATCTCCCGCCGCCCTCCCGTTTTGTCATTTCTCCCGGTAATCTCCCGAATTTCACGAGTTACAAATGTATTTTATTAATAATCCAATCAAAATGTGTGTCAATGGGCCTCATTCTCGACCTTTTTCTGTAATTCTTCAGAAATGTTTCTTACACGACTTCGCAAAAACAACGTAAGAGAAACGCTTCCGCTGCATTCCCGCACGCTTGAAAATGTGTTCATAAGCAGCCGAAGTCTTCTCAGCTGGGTTCCTTCCGATTAGCTTCTTAGATTGATGCGCGTTCTTGTGAAAGTGGATTTGCATACATACACGCCCTGCCAGCTCCTTATTAGGAGACGCAATTTTAGAAACCTGTGCTGTCGCAATCTCCCGAATCCACCTCGTAACAGGTGTTCATTAATAAGGTGGAGATATTGTATAACGTTGAACGTCCGAAGTCCGTAAAACACATTTAAGTAGTCACTTTTTTTTTTTATCGAAAAATAGGCATCACAGGTGTGAAGACCGGTCCCAAGTACGAGTATAAATTGTAGTCCGTCCTGTCGTTCGAAATGGCCACCATAGGGGTGAAGACTGGCCACCAGTAGTAGTATAAATTGCAATAAATTCATGCCTTAGTTCTTAGAGATTGAGCTTAGTGTTTATTTATTTATTCACTTACATTTGCAGTGTTCATGTCATTCACAATCAGTCTCTTAGCAGACGCGGCCTTTGTCCAAAGTGACGTACAAGGGAGAGAACAGTCAAGCTACGAGCCATATAGACCTAGTGTAACAATAAACACTACCTCGTATAATTATGACTATAAATGTGAAACGTAATTGTTAATGATACAAATATTCTCGTATTTATTATTATCATAATTATTTTAATCCGAGGATGTCTGTAGAGTTAACCCTTTTACTGTAATACGGATTTTTTTCAAATGTCATTCCTCAACGCGATTCCTCAAATAACCACAAGATGGCCCGTGGAATCCCATTTGAGAAGATTCCAGTAGAGTTACGACTGCTATTTCAAGTTCTGAAAGTTGTCTGAAGTTCAGAAGAAAGCACAGAAGAAAAAAATAACGAGAATGCAAATGTTTTCATAAATGTGGAGTTCCTTCTGAAATCCTTCGGAAAGTCTTCCCAACTGCTGTCGAGAATGAGGCCCAATGTTCTAAAGTTGCCATATCATGTATGAAACGCAAGCATGAGAGGCAAAGCAAGCGTCAGCCAATCAAATTGCTTTAAATGCAAAGACAACACAGGCTCTAGCCAATCAGATCAAGTTTATGGTCACGTCTCAAGAGACCGAAGCTAAAAAAAAAAAAAGCTGGTTTACCAAACTCCGTAGATGGTCGAATTTGTACCTAAAAGTTGTTTGTTTTACTTATATTTTTATAAAGTTACCGAGAAATAGACACTGAACAATGTAAAAAAAAACATTATTGTAACTGAAAAATACGTCTGAGAGGATTTGCGAGGTGTCTGAGGTTGCTATCATTCACTTTGAATAGGGGTCCGTCAACCTTGACGGATCACTGCATTCCAACGCACATATTATATTATACATATTTAATATAGAGTTGCCAACTTTCAAGACGGACCTGGCATGAGAATCGGTAAGATTGACTAAGATTGACCAAAACAGGTGTTTTTTTTTGCCGTGAGATGCATTGAAGTCAATGGATTTGTATGACATGCTAGCGTGAGACAGGACATAAAAGCGTGTGTTTCACGACAAAAGTGTGAGAGTTGGCATCCCAGATATTATATTAAATTATTCATATAGCACATTCAAAAACACCTAACGCTGATCAAAGTGCAGTTTAATTTAATCACAATACAATAAAATATCAGAACAAATAGGTTCACTATATGGCATAGTATATGCACAACATCCCAGTTAAAACCAACATTTGCCCCCGGCCCTGCCGAAATCTCCCGGATTTTGCTACTCAAATGTTGGCAGGCATGCTAACGGTTAGCTTGACATTGCTAAACTACCAGCTTTATCTTACCACTACATTAAATAAATAATCAAGGTACAATCTTGTTATTTTGATGCTACTGCTGTATGTCAACATGTATTTTGCTAGATAACAGTATAAAAACATGTCAGTAACCGCATACGATATGCAAAAGTCATATACATTAACTTAGCATAGCAAGAACTCCGCATAACTCGGCGGGTTCTCCATATTTGAAGGCGAATTTTGAAGGCTAACAACTCCTTTTTTGAGGTAGACAGGAAACGCACTGAAACCTCCACGAGTTATTCTTGAGGCTTCTGAACTTGAACATGTCCTCAGATGAGGCTGACTCTGAATCCATGCTGAAAAGTTGTTTGTTAGTCAGGCTGTTTGTCGAATGTTTAAGCAAAACAGGCAAGGCTACCGTAGTGTTGCTGTCAAATACACACTCTGCTGTCATTGGAGCTGATAGAGCCACCTGATTCGTTGAAACGTCCTAAAGCAACGCATTCCATATTTTTTGTGTAGGCAACAGTTTGGCGAAACTGTGTTCATAAAATGTAACGAATAACAACACATATTGTAGAAATGTAGCTGAGTAAAAGTTTAGATAATAGCTGCAAAATGTAACGAAGTAAAAGTAAAAAGTATGCACTATTATTTTTACTTAAGTAAAGTACAGATACGTAAAAATGTAACGAAGTACAGTAACGAAGTAAAAATACTTTGTTACATTCCACCACTGAATGTTTAGGGGTGTAACCATCTATTCAAATAGGCCATGGCTGCAGACACTCTGTCCCGACCCGGAGGGGGAAGGGATTTCTCACCTCCGTCCCGAGGTCAAGACAAAAGAGTCTCACCCAGGAATGCTCATATGCTAATAAAAGTAACATTAATACTAAGTACAAATAAGATGGAATTATTGACTATGGCATATCATTATTACATATGAATATCAAATAACCGATCCCTTCACCATTTACACTTATTTTGTCATATAAGGGAGAGTGGGGATTTTCTTTTCAATAAGCCAAATAAAAAAGGGCAATTCTATTACCAACGCGGCAGTTAAAGGGTGCAGATGACTCTGGGCCCAGGGGAGGCGGCGTGCCAAGGTCTATGAATAAATAGTGTGTTAGAGAGAAGAGCTGTTTTGATATGTGCAAATGGAGCATGAGTTGTGTGCGCATTGCGGTGTGCAAATGGCCAGTCAGGGATGGGTGTGTGTGTGTGTGGGGGGGGGGGGGGGGCTTGGAGATCATCTTGTCCCAAGACATTGAATCAGACACACAGTGGGCCTGCGGGAAGCCTCCTAGTTTTCCATCTGTTGTAATTGAAGTTATGCATAGGGAGATATGTTAGATTCCTTGGGCTATTGGTTGGGCCAAACCCCTCACTGTCACATGCAAGTACTCATACCCAACAACCTAGGGGGCACTACAACCGTCATACCAATACATATAACAATACTTAATAACAACAGCAACCAAGATGCCTTCGTGAGCATTTCACTTGGGTTGTCAAGTGCCTTCCTCAGTCAGTGTTCCTTTGAATAAGGCCCACCTAAAAGAATCAACAGTGGTGTTTGGTGTCCCAGGCCCACCCCCTTGCAACCTCTAGATGGATTAACCCAGAGACAGACCAATCTGGCATCAAAGAGCCAGCAGTGACGACGGCTGACTGTTGTGTCGCCTCACATCACCTGTGTCTGGGTCAAAAAGTTCAACTTCAACACACTGGAGATTTAGGGCTAACTAGCACACACCTACTCTGTGTGAGAAGAAATAACTCATTTTACTCATCTAACTCATCAGAACCATTTTAACACCGCTCTCACTCACCTCAGACGGTTTCTTAATATAGCTATTTCTAATCGGGGATATGTCTTATAAGAAGTTTAAAAAATAAAACATTTCAAACAGTGCATAGGAAATGGCTCAAACTGACCATATGTAAAGTGTGGGAGAATAAGATGTTTAATACATCGAAAGATGATGTGCCCTGTGATACAAAGGTTTTCAATTCATGTATTCTTTATTTCAGTAGGTCATTGAATATACATACAAATGCCTCTTATTCACTCATTTGATTTCTAATTCCCAGTTCATTTAACTTCTTTGAGTTTTTAACTCAGTACCCGTTATTCCCACATTGAATTATTTTTTCTGAGTGCAAAATCTGAAATGTATCTTCAGAGAAGATGAGGCTTTGGCTTCCTGGTAGTGCTTTTTTAATTAACACTGCTACAGCCTTCAGTCATCAGATGATAAGACCATTAACTTTGATATCAGACGGGTCGAGCATTAGGGAGTTCCATCAGTTCGGTCCTTGGAATCGTCACCTCTCTTTAGCTTTCACCGGATTGAGCTTGAGTTTGATGAGCACAGCTGTCCTCGCTGTGTTATCTTGATGTGAGTGCTTATTAATAAGGATTTAAGAAGGAAGTATTTAGAATGGGCCTCATTTAGTTTGGAATACTTTATGGCTATTCCGCTCATAAATCCCCTCTTGTGAATTTAGATGTATTATGTTTTTTAGTCTTTGGCGTGGAAATGTCCTCGTAGAGGTGGAGGGCTGATTTTATATTTAAAACACATCTTCCTGAGACCTGCTGAGGGCTACAAATTCCTCACTTCACAATATCTTAGAAAGACAGACTCAATTTGTTTCTGAATAATGTGTCCTGATTACATGTTCTGATTGTGATTATTCTGCCTTGAAGTTTAACCACTTTTCTTCTCCTGCTATCCTGTAGCTTCCCTGCGCAAGCACAGCGCCTCCCACTGGCGGATGCAGAACATCGCGCAGGAGTCCATCGACAGCTCTGACGATGAGTTCTTTGACGCTAGAGGTTGGTAGTACAGCATTTTCTTAAAAAAGACCTGACATCTCTTTCTCTGCCATCCTTTCTCCCTCTCTGTCTCTGTCTCTCTTTGTATGTCTCTTATTCACTCTCACAGTCTCAGACATTGTCTCTGGCATAAGGGTATTGTGTCTGATTGTTGTGGCTTTGTAACTGCACAGGGAAAGTTTTTTGCTGTCTTTCAGAGGTGTTTCATAAAGGACATGGAATTGCAATCAGACACGGTAGAATCACATCTGGGAATAGGGACTTTTGGGGGGGAAAGCCATGCTGTGGAGCTGTTGGCCTGATTGAGTTAAGAGGGGAGAACGTGATTGCTAATGCCAGACCCCTGCTGCAAAATTACCCCTCTGCGATAGGGGCCACACATACCAATCTTCAGTAAATGTATGTGTGTGTGCGTGTGCATGTGTGTGTGTGGTAATACCATAAACATGAAAAAATGCAACGTGCCATTTTCATCCAACTTGCCTACTGTGTCCCTGACATGCTAATGACAAAGTGACAGCCTGCCAAACCTCATGGTAACAACCTACTGATGTGCTCGACATGGGGGCGGTTTGCAGCAGATTGAACCGGCGTTCATCCCTGCTTTCAGCAGCCATAATCTCTCTCTCTCTCGGCCTGTCTGTTTTTCTGTGTCACAACACGAGAGAAAGACGCTGTCAAAAGAATCCCCCCATAGTTCCTCCTGTTGCTGCTCAGTGGGAGCTGTGAACGTGGGTGTGATGGAACAGTTGACTCGCCCCCGAAGCGGAGAGAAATATTTGGTAGATATTGTGTGTGTGCCTGTGCGCAGACTTTCATCAGGTCATAAAGATTGTACCGGTCGGGCCTGAGCGTGATCGGGGGAAGTGATGGATTGTGAAGGTCACTCACACCTCCTGGAGCAGAGGGGTTATCGGGGAGGGAGCAACTGTGACCAGCATAGCAACATCCGCAGGCTTGGTCCTATGCAGCTACACCGCTACAGTGCAGCCCTTCCCCTGACTATCACCCTCGCTTTCCACTGCAATGGAAACATCTTGGACATAATAATGCAGTGAATCCTGATTAGCATGTCCCTGACACTGACACTGCTGGAGGCCATTATGTGCCTTCTCACTGTGAGCAAAGATCTAAGCAGGACCGACCTTGGCACTGCACTGGTCTGAGATGTCTCTGTCTGCGCATGACACAGTAACGGTGTGGCACCGGAGTCTGGGGAAGGAATCAGAATTTACACCCCTGGAATGGCACTTGAAGTTTCTCATCCTGTGCAGAGATTCTCTCTAATGATCTATAACACACATGGGAATGGGAGGAAGTGTGTGTGTGTGTGTGTCACAGAGTGCATAAGTATCTGTGATCTATATCTGTATAGCTTAAGGTCTTTGCAGTCAGTGCAGTAAAACTTTAGTGTACAGTAAGTGTTGACATGAGGTACTTGTAGGGGAATGCTGTTTTACTGATGACCCTGTCACAAAGAGACAGGACATCTGTTCATCCTCCTGGCCTCACATAACAGATAAACACAGGGTGCATTATTCAGGGACTCTGGGTGAGTGTCCCAATCACTCCACTGTACAGTGTCTCCCCTGGCCAGACATGCTGCCAAAGGAGCTTGATGGATGGCTAAGTGACAGAGAAAGTACACGCGAGAGAGAGAAAGAGAAGTGAAGTCCGTTACCTGTGTGTTTCCACATCTATCTTTCATGAGACACGTTTGGTAGTCGTTGGTAATGAGATCACTGCAGCCCTGGCCACGCCGGAGGAGTTACATTAAAGTCCAGATGTTTGTGCTGAATAGAAATAGGGGGGAAAGTGGCAGCCAGTGGTCTCCTGTGCTTTCATGTCAACTTCCATTATTCTCCATCAGTGGAGCCTCATATTCCGGTGCCTGATTGGTGCATAATTGGGAGCGATTTGTTTTTCACCAGCTCAGGCAGATGCTGACTGCTCACAGGGACGTGCTGACGTTGCTGGATCAAATAGTGGAGGGAGTGTTTACTCCTGAACAAGTAAATAGAGTTCTCTTAATATAGCAACTTCATAACCACCTTCCTGTATTTGAACTGGTCCTGTGGCAGCCTTCTGCAAAGGAACTCTTACACGGTAAAGGCCTGAGGACCGTAATTGAGTTTGACCGCGTGCTTGCTCTCTAGCCTTGTCTGCCTTCGGTTTGGTGTGTAATGTTGTTGTCCCGGGGTCTGCTTCCCTGGTATGTGTCTGCTAAGGGCAGGGTCGGCTGCTGGTCAAGAGCATATGGGGAAAAGCACTGTCTTCTCCTTTCTCCCTACAAACACAGATATAACCATAAGATAAAGAAAGACTTTAGAGGGGAAAAAAGAAAGAGTGGGTGTGAGAGATAGACAGGTGGAGAGAGAGCAAGAAAAGAGAATAATAGTCAGGCTGGTTCATTCATCAGCCCACTGTGGTGAGTCTCCTGGAGGTTTATGTATCCTGAGGTGATTAATGTCATCTCTCGCACTATAAGCTGCACAAGGGTGCACAATTTAGCTGTGAAAATGTATTAGACTGTCAGAATAAGGGGATATGCTAAATGGATGATCTGTAGGGTATAGAATAACAGAATAAAATGTAATGCAGTGGTTAACTTTTAGGTTTCATCAGGCTTTGCAGTTGTAGCATTTCAGGGATGGGTTTTTAAAATGGGGAAAAAAACAGACATCATTTTTGAAGTTTTTTATCCCTGAAACAGTCAAGTATAGTATTCTGGACTGTGTTTGATAGGTGAAAAATCACCCTAGTTAGTTCAGGACTCCGGAGCTGCATGAAAGTATATTTATTAGACAGACAAACAACAACAATTGCAATTGGGCTCCCCTCCCAGCCGAGGCTGACAGTGAAGCCATGATAAACCCATTGCACAAGGTTTATATAGTCAGAAGTTTAGCTTTCAGCAGGGATGATCACGTGGTGGATTTCTCACGTCCGAGGCTCCCTGTCTTGCAAGGATGGCAGTTTTGCACAAGGTCGGAAGAAGCACAGTTCCTTTCTTATCTCCTCTGGTCTAAACATGCTCTTGTTCATATGCAGACTTAGTGGCACCTAATATTCTAGTTACACACAGAGAGAAAAGCCATGCTCCTGCTTTCATAAGCACATGATTCATACAAGAAACAATGAAGAGCTGGCTCCGCTGGACCGTAACACTGGTCAGTATGCGTTTGAGTTTGGGCACAACAGAGACAGAGCGAGAGGCTCATTTTGTTTGTGTGAATGCATGTGTGATTTCATCTGTGTGACTTTTTAAATAAGTCAGTGAAAGTATATGTGTGGAGATTACTGAGTGTTTGTTTGTGTTGTCCTGTGAGCTTTATTCATCTGTACGTGTTTATGGTTGAGTGCTTTCTGTTGTGCTGTGTGTACGTTTATGTGTGTTGTCTGTGTGTGTGTGTGTGTGTGTGTGTGTGTGTGTGTGTGTGTGTGTGTGTGCGTGTGTGTGTGGTTGTCTGTGTGTTTATGTGTTTGTCTCTCTGTGTTTTTGTCTGTGTGTTTGTGTGATGGGGATACCATAAACATGAAAAGTGCCATTTTCATTTTTGTGTTAGTTTCTCTGTGTGTTTGTGTTTGTGTGTGTGTGTGTGTGTGGGGGGGGGGGGGTTGTGTGTGTGTGTGTGTGAAAGGACAGGCAGTCAGGGGAGATGATCACAGGGGTGTGGTGCAGAGCGGTGTGGTGTGGACAGGCGTCTGGTTGTCACTCAGCACAGACCCCCAGACCCAGGGGAGGTGCCACCATTGTCTGATTGCCTCCATTCCCCCATCTGACCGTGGGCTGTGGCGGAGTGATAAGCTCACCGTCAGGCCAGAGATCGCCAGGGCCTCTCACGTCCACAGAGCAATTAGGCCTGGAATCCCCATGCTGTTGGCACCAGTCTGTTCAAGAACACTAGCTGTAGTGTGTGTGTGTGTGTGTGTGTGTGTGTGTGTGTATATGTGTGTTTGTGTGTCTGTGTCTGTGTGTGTGTGTATATGTGTCTCTGTGTGTGTGTGTGTGTGTGTGTGTGTGTGTGTTTTATCATGGTTGTTGGGTGGTACTACTAAAAGTCCAAATGTTGGGGGCGCTGTTGAGCATGCCTAGAGAGTAGACGTGTCTACTGCAGCTCCTGCAAAATCCTAAATATAATAAATATTTTGTGAACCTTTCAACTACCTAAACTCCAATATTTCGTTCACCAAACATTTAATATCTATATGATGTCGCACAAGACTACTAAAGACTCGAGAGAAAGTCGGTCAACCTCGAGAAACATGACGAACTTGGAGGAAGCTAATTCAAAAACTATGGATGCACTAGCAAAAGCCGTTGGTGGTATCCAAGCTTCCATCGACTCATTCCGAGAAGAAAACCGGGCGTCTATTTCATCTTTACACACAACACTTAATGCATTTGGCCTGAGGTTTACAAGTGTGGAGGAAGGACTTAATGAACTGAGTACAAGATTGGACGGTGTGGAGCTATCACAAACTTCATTAGATAAGGAAAATCGCGAGCTGAGGGACACAGTTTCATACCTAGAGAATTACACAAGACGGCAGAACATAAGAATCGTGGGGATAAAGGAAAACATCGAAGGAGCAAAGCCAACTGAGTTCATCGCTAAACTATTTGTGGATTTGTTTGGAGAGGAGAACTTTCAAATGTCACTGCCTGTGGATAGAGCTCATCGAAGCTTGGCTCCTAAACCGAGAGAGGGTGACAAACCACGACCGTTCATCGTAAAGCTACACCATTTCCAGACCAAAGAGCGGATCCTGTGCCTTGCGCGAGAGAAAGGTGCCCTTTCCTACAATGGATCGAGAATTCATATATTCCCCGACTTCAGCCCCGACATTAACAAGCGCCGCGCAGCCTTCTCCGATTGCAAGCAGATGCTCCATGCTGCACACATCAAATTTGGTATGTACTATCCAGCCACACTGCAGTTCATCCACGTCAAGAAGCGTGTGAAGTTCACCGACCCCGTAGAGGCACTTGCATTCATCAACCATCACATCGCTGGCCAATCTCCTACACGCTCCACATCGAACGATGATAATCAAGGTGACGAGACAAATCCAGAATGACTATGAACTACATATGAACAATTGCATTGCAGAATCCTAATGTTGATGAGCTTTTTTTTTCTTTTTTTCTCTATTACTCAATTACCTATCAATGCAGCTATACAACATATGATGGACAATCTTTTCCCCCCTACACCGTCAGTATAGTTTCAAGTATGTCTGAGGGCATGACCTATTTTGTATTTTTTTTTAAATATACAAACATAGAGGTTCACAAAGTGCAGGAGGGTTGCAAATGAGAGTTTGCGAAAAGTTAATGTGTTTCAGGGGGGGGATGCCATTGTCAGGCATTACCCTGTAAGCAAAATGACGTCCCCTCGACGTCCTGTAATGGTCTCTCTGAACGTTCTAAAAACGTGAATGTGTATGGTTCCCTTGACAACTCAAGGACGTTTTGCACGACGTTCCAAGACCGTCCCGAGGACGTTGCGGTGACAACTGGGAAACGTTTTCTATAGGTCCTGGGGACGTTCTGCAGGACGTTGCAAGCACGTCCCGAGGATGTTGTGGTGACAATTGGGAAACGTTTTCTATAAGTCCTGGGGACGTTATGCAGGACGTTGCAAGCACGTCCCGAGGGCATTGTGGTTACGTCTGGCGAACATGTTTCTATAGGTCCTGGGGACGTTCTGCAGGACGTTGCAAGAACGTCCTGAGGGCATTGTGGTGACTTCTGGGAAACGTGTTTTAGACGTCCTTGGGACGTTATTCAAGGACGCACCGCGGACGTAGCAGGCATGACCGTTTTTGCTGAGCTAAATGAATAAAATAAAATAATAATAGATCGCAGAGCCGCATTTTGCTTACAGGGCGCGCACACACACAAGTTCAAGTTCATTTATATTACACATTTCATATGATATACATAGACAAACACACAGACACACACGCGCTTACAAACTTGATTGCGAGGCATGGGAATTGAACCGTTAACCTTCCTATTACTAAACCACTTCGCTACCTACTGTACTACCACTGTCTGATTACTATTTTGTCACTTTAACATGTTTATCACAGTGTGAGACAGCCAACAAACTTAGTCATTTTTTCAGAGGGTTTGAGGAAAAGCATATTGTAGCGATCTCAGTCACTATGCATTGAGGGTTTTCCGTAATGATTCCTTTTTTAATTAACATCCATGGCACGTCACGGACGTGCGGGCAGGGAGGCAGAATAACTAGCCAAACTAAGAATGATGAAATAAAATAAATATGAATGCTTCTTTACTGATCTGTGCTATAAATGTAATGTCTGCATGATTCCAATACAATTCATACATAGGAAGGTCTATCAAGTCTCTAGCATTGAGCTTTCCACAGGCCTTCAAAGATGCTGCAACAGAACGTAGAGCTCACTGGTCAAATTGTCTGATTGGAATTTCTTAAAAATCCCGTCTCGCAAACACAATCTGGATTTGACGACAATCCTAATATTTAGGCCTATAAAGCAAACGTGCACTGCCCTTATTATGTTTTAAAGGAACAGGCTAATCTGCCGTTAGAAAGTTATTTAACAACACGCATATGCTGCATTTTAAATGCGCAAACCCTCGGTTTCAAACAAGGAGCGAACTGAGTGAGAAGGATCCAACATGGCCAAGCAGACTAGCCTTAAAAGCTTTTTTTCAGAGGCCAAACACAACTGATGAGGGTAAACCGTCTGACGAGGATGAACCTGTAATACCTACAGTGTTTCGTCTGAACGCGTTTCATTTCAGTATACTGTCTATGCCCGTGCATGAGCGCACCGAAGTTGCGTAGGAGCCGAGAGCGGTATTGCATACAGAGCTTTGGAAAAATTATAGCTCGCACTCGCAGCATATTGAAAATTGAAGCTGTGAACTTAGTTCAAAATTTTGAATTATGAACAATGAACTGAGCTAGTTCGTGTAGAAAGTGAACTTTTCAAACACTGAATACCTGAAGCCCTAGATGTTCGAACAGCATCACCAGAGAAAAAGCCGAAATGTCGGGCGTTTATGTCGTTATGGAGTGACAAGTTCTCTTGGCTAAGGTGGGAGGTAATTGATAGTCACAGTAAAATGTTCTGTTAGCACTGCGAAAAGGCGACGCAAAGGATTCACAAGAGGGTCGAATAATTTAAGAATCTCTGCTCTCATTGAACAGAGCAATGACCATGTTGCGGCGCTCATTTTCATGGCACAGCAGGTTGCGATTAAAGGCCACTTATTGACGCGCATCAGACATTAATGTTTTTGTTTCCCATTGTAAACTTAGGAAACTAAACATGTTGCATTCTAAACTACCTGATTATGTTATTATTTAAGCTACGCAGGCCATCAGTTTTCTTCAATAGGCTAATTTAGAAGCAGAAATAGATATTTGGCTGGCTTATCATTAAAATATCGGGGAAATGAAAAACATTTTTCTCTAACGGAACCTCTGGTTTAGAGAGGATCATCAGAGGACGTCAAGGGGACGTTTTGGAAGGAGCGAATGCGAACGTCCCGCAGAGGACCACAGGTAAAGGTTACGGGGACGTTTTTAAAGGACGTTCTGGGGACGTATGCTGAGAGACCAAATAAGAACGTTCCCTAAAAGTCTGTTTTAAGGCTCACGCGAACATCCCGCAGTGGACCACAGGTAAAGGTAACGGGGACGTTTTTGAAGGACGTCCTGGGGACGTATGCTGAGAGACCAAAAAAGAACGTTCCCTAAAAGTCCGTTTTAAGGCTCATGCGAACGTCCCGCAGTGGACCACAGGTAAAGGTTACGGGGACGTTTTTAAAGGACGTCCTGGGGACGTGTGCTGACAGACCAAATTATAAGGTTCCCTAAAAGTCCGATTTAAGGCTCATGCGAACGTCACGCAGAGGACGTGCAGGTAAAGGTTACGGGAACGTTTTAAAGGACGTCTGGGGACGTGTGCTGACAGACCAAATTATAAGGTTCCCTAAAAGTCCGATTTAAGGCTCATGCGAACGTCACGCAGAGGACCTGCAGGTAAAGGTTACGGGGACGTTTTTAAAGGACGTCCTGGGGACGTGTGCTGAGTGACCAAATTATAACGTTCCCTAATAGTCCGTTTTAAGGCTCATGCGAACGTCACGCAGAGGACCTGCAGGTAAAGGTTACGGGGACGTTTTTAAAGGACGTCCTGGGGACGTGTGCTGACAGACCAAATTATAAGGTTCCCTATAAGTCCGTTTTAAGGCTCATGCGAACGTCACGTATGAGGACCACAGGTAAAGGTAACGGGGACGTTTTTGAAGGACGTCCTGGGGACGTGTGCTGAGAGACCAAATTATAATGTTCCCTAAAAGTCCGATTTAAGACTCATGCGAACGTCACAGAAGAACCAAACGTAGTTCTGGTAACGTCCTCTAGCGAACGTTGTGGCGGGGACCAATTGGGGATGATTGGGGACCTTGCCAATGTCCTGTTAACGTCCTGGGGACGTTCCCTGTTTGCGGGGTAGGGCTCTGTTTACTATATATTAAGTGTAATTGTATGTGTATATATGTTTTTATTGTTTTTTGTGCATCCATTATCTTATACTGTTCAAGTAGGATAGACACAGGTATATTTGATATGTTTACTTGCAATGACACATAATACTTCTAATGCAATTCTAGGCAACAGGGATGTAAACATTATAAGTTGGAATGTAAAGGGTCTTAATCACAATGTTAAGAGGAAGAAGGTTCTCTCACACTTGCAACATCTTGAGGTAGGCATAGCAATGCTACAGGAAACTCATCTACGCAACAGGGATCATATTAGGATTCATAGAGACTGGGTGGGCCAAATGTTTCATTCAAAATTTGATGGCAAAAGTAGAGGAGCAACCATACTTATTCATAATATTCAATTTGATGCAACAAGTACCATCTCTGATCCAAATGGTAGGTATGTAATGGTTGTGGGAAAGTTATTTCAGATCCCTGTCATATTAGTTTGTATATATGCTCCTAATTTTGATGACCATTGTTTTTTTGAGAGGATGTTTAGCTCTATCCCTAATCTTGACAGTCATCGTCTTATTTTGTCTGGTGATTACAATCTAGTGATGGACCCTACATGGGATAGTTCGTCTCACTCTGTGTCACACCAACTAAATCAGCTCAAAAAGTGCAAGCATTCATAGATTTGCATAAACTGATCGACCCATGGAGATTTAAAAATCCCTCTAAAAGGGAATATTCTTTCTTTTCCAGGGTTCACAAATCATTTTCAAGAATAGACTTTTTTCTAGTTGATCCTTTTCTTTTAAATGTTATCACCAAATGCAAATATCACTCAATTATGATCTCTGATCATGCCCCTGTAGGTATGACAATAACACTTACAATCTCAGAGGTCCAAGCGGGCATGGCGACTTGATCCACTCTTGCTGGCTGACTCTAACTTTGCTGAGTTTGTCTCAGAACAAATAGATTTCTACCTGGAAACCAACAGAACAGATGACATATCAGCCTTAACTCTATGGGAAGCACTTAAGGCATATCTTAGAGGACAGATCATTTCTTATAATGCACGCACTGGGAAAACCCACCGTAATACTATTATAGATTTATCCTCCAGAATTAAGACTTTGGATAACCTCATATCAACGTCCCCCACCCATGACTTGGTCAAAACAAGAATTGGCTTAAAAACTGAAGCAGATCTTATATCTACCAATGAGGCAGAAAGGCTGATTCAAGTCACGTAGTTGATTTTATGAAGAGGGGGATAAACCTTCTAAACTACTGGCCAGCCAGCTTCGTCAGAAAGCAGCATCTCATATCATACCACAAATTAGACTTTCTGATGGTTTACTAAGCAAAGACCACCTAGCTATAAACGACCAATTTAAAGAGTTTTACTCAAAACTATATTCATCAGATTTAAAACCAGATCAACACCAATTTGATGCTTTTTTTCTCCAATTTAAACATGCCCACAGTTGATCCCGTCTGTAAGGCAAACTTAGACCAGCCCCTCACACAGGAAGAAATCATCACTGCAATAATGTCTTTACAAAGTGGTAAGGCTAGTGGCCCGGACAGGTTCTGTACTGAGTTCTATAAAAAAATCCAGGATCAACTAGCACCTCTCCTTCTTTCAGTGTATGAGGTAGCACTGAAAACCAAATTCCTCCCACCCACACTCCGACAAGCATCCATTACACTACTACTTAAGAAAAACAAAGATCCACTTGACTGCTCATCTTATAGACCCATCAGTTTGATGAACTGTGATGGTAAAGTGTTTTACAAAGTAATTGCCCTTCGTCTTGAGTCAGTCCTACCGGATTTGGTCTCTTATGATCAGACTGGATTTGTTCAAGACAGGCAGTCTTGTTTTAATTTGAGACGCCTGTTTAACATAATTTATACCAAATCTGATAAAATAGTCCCTGAAGCAGTCGTATCTCTTAACGCCGAAAAGGCATTTGATAGGGTTGAGTGGGACTATCTCTTTTATACACTACATAGATTTGGGTTTGGCCAAAAGTTCATTAAACTAATCAAATTAATATACACTGACCCTACTGCTTCAGTTTATACCAATTCTATCTCCTCTGATTATTTTCATCTACACAGAGGGACTAAACAAGGTGACCCATTAGGTCCACTACTTTTTGTTCTAACTATAGAGCCACTTTCAATTGCATTAAGAAACAATGGTAAAATAGAGGGTATTGTGCGTGGGGGCCTAACACATACTCTCTCACTATATGCTGATGATTTATTGTTATATGTTACTAACCCAGTTACCAGTGTACCTGAAGTCCTTGATGTTCTCGAACATTTTGGAAAAATATCAGGGTACAAGCTTAATTACAACAAAAGTGAATATTTTCCTATTAATGAAGCTGCTGAAATGTATCCCAACTTGCCCTGTAAACTCTCAGTTTACTCATTTACATACCTAGGTGTAAAGGTTACCGAGTCCAATCATCACTTATTTAAAAACAACTTTGCTTCTCTTCTGGAGCAGACCAAAAAAGATATTCAGCGGTGGTCCATTATACCATTATCCCTTATTGGGAGAGTAAATTCTATAAAGATTAATGTAGTACCCAAATACCTTTATTTATTCCAAGCTATACCTATATTCATACCAATGTCATTTTTCAAAGCCTTCAGCCAGTCAGTATCGTCTTTTATTTGGAATAGTAAGGCTGCACGTATAAGAAAAGAATTTATGGAGAGACCTAAAGCCTGTGGTGGATTGTCCCTGCCAAATCTCTGTTCATATTACTGGACTGCTAACTTAAATGCTATCTCTCAAGAGCCACCTCCCATGGCTAAAGGACTGGGATGACACAGCCCCTGCCTGGCTTCAAATTGAACTTGCTACAAGTAGGCCACACTCACTTCCTGCTTTACTCTGTGCATCTTTACCAACAATAGTGAATAATGTGAACGGAAATGTAATTGTGAATCAGTCTTTGCGCATCCTCAAACAATTCAAAAAAACTTTTAGGCATCCAAAACATCTCTATCTACTCTCCTTTAACAAATAATCATCTTTTCCAGCCCTCTCTGTTAGACAATGGCTTCAAGATCTGGCGTGATAAAGGTATACATAGCATAAGGGACCTATATTTTGAAAACACTTTTGCCAGCTTTAAACAGTTGTCCGCAAAATATGAACTGACAAATGCTCACATCTTACTACTTACAAATAAGAGACTTTGTGCGTAAGAAATGTCCTAACTTTCCAAACCTCCCTCCTTTATCCTGCTTGGACTCTTTGTTAAAGGTTAATTTGTTTAAAAGAGGTAGAGTATCAATGGTTTATGCAGAGATCATGAACATACTGAATCCCTCTGTATCCCATTTAAGGGAGGAGTGGGTTAATGATATTGGGGTAACACTTTCTGATGAAGAATGGGAGGTGGCTCTTTTCAGGGTACATGCCTCGTCTACTTGCTCAAGACATGCCTTAATACAGTTTAAAGTCTTGCACCGACTACACTATTCAAAAGTTAGGCTTGCAAGAATATTTCCAGATATAAATCCTGTCTGTGACGTGATGTAAACAGGCCCCTGCAACCAACGGCCATATGTTATGGTCTTGCTCAAAACTCACTGATTTCTGGGATTCCTATTTCAAAACCATTTCCCAAGTATATATACAGCCGCGGAAAAAATTAAGAGACCACTTCAAAATTATCAGTTTCTCTGGTTTTACTATTTATTGGTATGTTTTAAAGTAAAATGTACATTTTTGTTTTATTCTATAACCTACTGGCAACATTCCTACCAAATTTCAAATAAAAATATTGTCATTTAGATCATTTATTTGCAGAAAAATGACAATTGGTCAAAATAGCAAAAAAGATGCAGTGTCTTCAGATCTCGAATAATGCAAAGAAAACAAGCTCATATTCATTTTTAAACTACACAATACTAATGCTTACACTTAGGAAGAGTTCAGAAATCAATATTTGGTGGAATAACCTTGATTTAAAATCACAACTTTCACTTGTCTTGGCATGCTCTCCACCAGTCTTTCACATTGCCGTTGGGTGACTTTATGCTACTCCTGGCGCAAGAATTCAAGCAGCTCGGCTTCTTTTCATGGCTTGTGACCATCCATCTTCCTCTTGATCACATTTCAGAGGTTTTTTATGGGATTCAGGTCTCGAAATTGGGCTGGCCATGACAGGGTCCTGATCTGGTGGTACTCCATCCACACCTTTACTGGCCTGGTTGTGTGGCATGGAGCATTGCCCTGCTGGAAAAAACACTTCTCAGAGTTGGGGAACATTGTCAGAGCAAAAGGAAGCAAGTTTTTCTTCCTGGACAACGTTGTACTTTGCCTGGCTGAGGTTTGTAAAAGACCATAAGGATTGAAAAAGCGGACTGGAGGTTCTTCTAAGTTCGTCTTCTCTGATGAGTCTGATTTCACAGTAGGTGCAAGACTCTCTGGCTTGTAGGCCTCTCCAGGTCTCCGTCTAACCATCAGACGACCATGTGTTGGGCAAAGCTGAAAATTGGACTCATCAGAGAAGACGAACTAGAAGACCCTAGGACCATTTTCAATACTGATAATACTTTTCTATGTGTGATAATGCACTAACGATGTACCTGTTCCTTACTGTTCTTATTGCATGTCGTTGTTCTGTGTTGAGACTGAGTTTATACAGGTGTGTGACGGTAACACAGTCTATTTGCTGCGATCGTTGTGTTTATGTGAAATAATTGCAGTCTTACAAGGCAAAATAGCGTTTGAAAGTTGCAATGGGGGGGGGCCAGGAGTGAAGCTCGCCTAGAGCGCCTAATGTGCTAGGGCCGCCCCTGATTGTACATCATAAGTTCATATCCCTGCACCTCGCGAAGTTAGAACATCAATAATTTCCCCTGTCTGCAACGGTAAGGTGAGAAAATTGATGAACTCTGTAATCCGGCTCGCCTAGTTATGCACGCCGCTGGGGTTAAGCCTTTTCATAAGATACACACCCAATCGAACCGAATGCCTCGCTAAACTAGCATGTTCTGACAACACTAATGAAGAACATACCAATCCGTTTTCGATTTTTGGCTCATTTTACTCTAATGTTAGATTTATTTTTTTATGTCAAAATATTAGTTGGAGATATAGAAGGGGCGCCAACATATTCGTCCGGGGAAAAAAAAGAAAATTATTATTTGGCGCTCCCCCTCTAGATGGCGCTCTAGGCGGCCCGCCTATACCGCCTGTAGGAAAGGCCGCCACTGTGAACAACAAAGATGGAATAAAAAGTAATTAGTTTATGGTTACGACTGGCCATGGGGAAAACTTAAAGTGGTTTATCTTACCATCATTGTCAGACTGGATCACCTGGTCATTGTCAGATTGGATCAACATTGCAGGGTTCTCCTCTGGTGCAGTGTGCTGCTTTCTTTTGGTTTTGCGTGTGTTCGGCATGACTATAAGGGGTAAAGGACATAAATTAAGATACAATTTTCAGAAAGTAAAAAGACATTTTGGAAACATTGTCAAGAGAATTTCATCAAAAACCCTCCACTTTTAAGTAGTAGTGAAAACAGTCAGCTTGGCTACTCAATACTGACTGGCAAATAGATATATAGATGGATACTTTATTAATCTCAAGGGAAATTTAAGATTATTAATACACATTATATACATACGGTAGGATTGCTGGCCCCACCCTGATCACGTGCAGCCCTCGTGGCTATGAGAGGATTTGCACAGCATAGCTTCTACAAGCCTAACAATTAAACGGATGCATTTAACTAACACATACATCTGTGCATACATCTTCCATTTATCTTCCATCACAATATGGCTCTTTAACAGTGAATTATACACCATAAGCAACAAACTACAACATCACTGGGCAGATTTCAACAGAATTGACGTTGGGAATTTCGTTTACAATGTGCTACATTGTTAGATCAAATTGACATGAAATAATAAGGCACAAATGTGTGCTGGAAATTACCAAATTAAATAGTATTAAATAAACTAACATACAACAAAGTTGGTAGCGCTCACCATTAATTAATCACGCACAGTGGCACAAGGACACACCAACACACCAATGATGCTGACACAAAGCTAACGTCGCCCTGACTTTATCCCACGTGACTCTCCTCACTAACTGAATTGAAACTGAAACGGTGCAGAGCGCGCGTTCTCTCTCTCTCTCTGAGTGTGTTCCATGTCGACCACTTGAGCCCTTCGAGCCCCGACTTTCAGGGGTTAGGGGGCCACACTGACAAAATCAGCAGAATGCAGGGCACTGAAAATGCCCGTATCATACCCTGAATTCGGTCGATTTATGTAGGGTTATTTGATGGTCACTACTCGCCCTTAACGGCTACTTACGGAACAGGAGGAGCCAAAGCTAGCTTTTCAGTTTATAACAATAACAATGGCGGACATGATGGTTAGCGGTGGCTAAGGTGGCAGAGGCTGTAGATCACCAGGCTACAGACCGTAAATGTAGTAATTAAACAACTGTACTGATATTAAATGTACTACTAACATGCCATTATCAAATTAAAGCCAGTGACATCAGTATTTTGGTTGATTTCACGATGTATAGGCTACCGACAGTTAGCATACCAAGCTCGGTAGCATTACCATTCGAATTGCATGGCAGATATGCTAAGCTATCGGGCTATTCCCCCACCCAGTGCCTGTGGCTAGTCCGAAAAAAGGTGCATCTAAATAAACGACAGATGGTTATGTCAGTCATTGGACAGTGTTAAACAACTGTACTGATATTAAATGTACTACTAACATTAAAGCCAGTGACATCAGTGTTTTGGTTGATTTCACGATGTATAGGCTACCGGCAGTTAGCATACCAAGTTAGGTAGCATTACCATTAGAATTGCATGGCAGTTATGCAAGATAGCTGGCTATTTAGTTTTCCCGGGAATCGCGAGCAGATTTGCGTCCGTCACTTCCACCAGGTGCTTCTATTTGATAAAGCACCCCCTGAGCGATGAGGAGTGCACTGTAGATGTCAGGGCCCTGTACTTCAGGTCCCTGTATTACAGGGGTTAGTGCAAAGTGTAGGGTTGGAACACACTCTCTCTCTCTCTTCCTCACAAAGTCAATCAAGACTCTAAGAAGTACAATTTATCCAAAAAGTTCAAGCAAATGGATAAAAAGGGGGCCGCATGTCTTTCTTACCAAGGTGGAGGTATTGCAGAAGATTGCTGAAGATCTGTTGGTGGTGGTCCGACTGCATCAAAACGTATTTTGCATTCAAGTTGTTCTCCCATTGCCCCCTCACGTTTCCGTGTGCTACGTATCATGCGTCATTACGTATGCTTCGTTCAATGCCCGCGAAAAGACCCTCCGAGATGCTAGTCTGTGCAGTTTGAGACAGACTCACTACTCTGCAAAGCGTAATATGACTTTGATAAGAAGATTACTTGAGAGGACAGCGCAAGGACGTAAACAGTTGATAGGATGGCTCCAGGAGGAGAGGCTATTGGCAAAGAATAAAAGATGCCCTGTTTGCAACAGCAAAATGAAATTCAAAAGAACAAACACGACCAAGGATGGCTATCGGTGGTAAGGGATCATTACCACACATACTTACAATTATTATTATTATACATTGAAGTCAATGGCAAGTTGCATGTGTTTTCCCCCTAAAAATGACCATATTGACAATCTAATATACTATCATAATGTAAGTTAGGTGTTACTCCTTCTAACTATCTTTACAGTGCATACTTGCTATGTTGAATGAATGATTTTTTTTTTTTTTTTGCAAGAATAGTACAGCAAATACAGTTTAACAATTAATGTTAACCTCTTCAGCAATAGAGGCCCTGTATACGGGTCCTCTAGCACAAAAAGCCTGGGGCTTGTTTCACTTGTGGTCATGTATGTTATGTTACAGGAGCTGCAGAAAATCAATTCACAGGGGCAGGAATATCACAAGGTCCATCAGAGATGGCTCAATATTCTCCCGGTCTCACATGTCATTATCATCATGGATGAAAATTATGCACAGGTTGGTTGCTCTCTCTCCCTCTCACTTCAGTTCAAATAGCTTTGTAGGCATGATGTAACACTACATATTTTGACCAGTTAAACATTTATCTTTTATGCTCTCTCTCAAGATGCATTAATGTGTTTTGTTATGCAATAATAACGCAGAGTGAGAGCTGATTAAATCAACAATGCCATTGGCTTTTTCTTGCATCTTAGTTCATTTCATTTTATTTTTTAAGACCATTCCAATCAGGCTGACATGATACTGTACATGCAGATACCATGATATACACAATGTGTCTTAATATAGCTAAATGCAAACACACATACATAGTCAATCAAAAAAAAACAAGAAATCACACGTTCATCCATCCCAACATGTACAACATGCACAATGGCTATTGTAGGCACCAACCTAACTATAATTTCCCCTCCCTGACTCCAAAACTCTCCCATCCTTGTTGCTAATACATAGTTGTCCTCTTTTTTGGGTCAGTTTGTCACAGGGTTTGAGGTGCAGACATGTGGATATGCTAGAGGATGGAGTATGTGGGAGCAGCAAATCACTAACTAGGGTGACTACACTTCTACGTGAAATTTGCTGTGCAGCAGTCAGACGATTGGAGAGAAGAAGGGAAATGCAAATTGGAGGGAGAAGAGCTTTCGTAGCGATAGATGAGAGCAAGTTCAGACATAAAAGAAAGGTAAGCTTGTATTTTGTTCATTAAATATCAATTTCTGTTTTCTTGTATGGTGCAGTATTTAGTAGCTGTTAATACAAGGACAATAGGTTTTAAAGAAAAGGGATAGTCCACTCAAAAACCATCTACAATCTATAAAGCACCAATGTGATTGCGACTTTAACATTCTCAAATGTTGCATTTAAGTTGGACTGCCTTTAAGCATGACATTTTGTTTATTTTCAGTATGAACGTGGACGATTTGGAAACACCTGGCGACGTCGCTCGTGGGTCTTTGGGATGATGGAAGTCAGGCAGATGCCCTGTTTTAAAACTTGTTGAAAATCGATCCAGGAGGAGATTGCTCCCAATCATAAGGAAATATGTTAGACCTGGAAGTGAAATCATTAGTGATTGCTGTCGTTCCTACGACCGGTTGTCCCATGACGGCTACATACCAGAGATTCCGCTAGAGAAAAATGTTGCCGGTCAAAATGACTGGCAGAGTTTTCATTTGCCGGACATTTTAATGATAAGCCGGCCAAATATCTATTTCTGCTTCTAAATTAGCCTATTGAAGAAAACTGACGGCATGCGTAGCTTAAATAATAACATAATCAGGTAGTTTAGAATGCAACATGTTTATTTGCCTAAGTTTACAATGGGGAAAAAAAACATTATTGTCTGATGCGTGTTAATAAGTGTCCATTAATCGCAACCTGCTGTGGCGTTCAATTGTGAATCCTCTTGTGAATCCTTTGCGTCGCCTTTTCGCAGTGCTTACAGAACATTTTACTGTGACTATCAATTACCTTAGCTAAGAGAACTTGTCACTCCATAACGCTAAACGCCCGAATGTCGGCCTTTTCTCTGGTGAAGCTGTTCGAACATCTAGGGTTTCAGGTAGTCAGTGTTTGGAAAGTTCACTTTCTACATGAACTAGTTCAGTTCATAATTTATAATTCAAAAGTTCACAACTCCAAAAAATTAACTGTTTTTTCAATATGCTGCGAGCTATCATTTTTCCAAATCTCTATCTGTCTGCAATACCGCTCTCGGATCCTACACAACTTCGGCTCGCTCACGCACGGGCATAGACAGTAAAATGAAATGAAACGCGTTCAGACGCAACACTGCAGGTATTACAGGTTCATCCTCGTCAGACGGTTTACCCTCATCAGTTGCGTTTGGCCTTTGAAAAAAGCTTTTAAGGCTAGTCTGCTTGGCCATGTTCGCTCCTTGTTTGTTACCAACGGTTTGCGCTTTATTTAAAATGCAGCATTTGCGTGTTGTTTAATAACGGCAGATTAGCCTGTTCCTTTAACACATAATAAGGGCAGTGCACGTTTGCTTTATAGGCCTTAATATTAGGATCGTTGCCAAATTCAGATTGTGTTTGCGAAACGGAATTTTTAAGAAATTCCAATCAGACAATTTGACCGGTGAGCTCTATTTTCGGACATTTCAATTACCGGACAACGGAAACGCTGCTACATACACGACCAGGTAAATCATCAAAGGTATTTTGTCCACCCTGGGACTGATGCTCATACACAGCACGTTGAACGGGCATGGCGGACTTATAAGGAGGACATCTACAGGTACAGGGGGAACCTGACAGAGAAGGCCTTAAAGATGCACTTAAGGTTCATCGAGTGGAACCACTGGCTCGGGATAGAGCACAGGAAGGGCATTCTTGGACGCTTACTGAAAGACATAAGAGCATTTTACAAAGTGTAACCAGAAAAAATGAGGAAGGCCACAGAGCTGCTCCCTATCAAATATAAAATGCCAAAGTGATGTATCAAGCTCTAGAGTGCAGTAAAATCATGTCATTTCAAAAACAATTACATTTATTTTAATGTATTACTGCGCTGTTTTTTGTTTTGAGTTTGATACTGTTCAATAACCGTTATTTCTACCTCTTCTGACCCTGACACTTTTTTGGGTGTTAGATTCCATTTGGTGTTAGATTCCATTTGCACTTTTGCACTTTTTATTTACATGTCCCACTTGTTTTGCAATAAAAGTACACTAGAAAGCTATATGAAGGTTTATAGTCTACAATATGCAATTGCAGGATATCTACCAAGTAATTAATGGCTAAATACCATTAACTTGTTGGTATTTACCAGATAAATAAAAGGTAAATATTTTTAACTACCGGGTTTAAAATCTAGAATATACAATTACTGCGTATCTACCAGGTAATTATTGGGTAAATGCCTGGTAGTAGGAAAATGTCTTGTAAACACTGGGTAATTACCTGTTAATAACCTGGTATGTACTTGGTAATTACCTGGTAATTGTATTTAATTGAATGGTTATTACCTAGTAAATACATCTTATTACCAGGTATTTACCTGGTAATGACTTGGTTATTAAGGGACTGTAAAAGGAAGCGTTACCGAACAAGAATATATAACAATAATATATGAAATATTAGGATGCTGTTTTGTCTTTTTTTCTTTCTTGTTCCCTTAGGTCTGTCTGTCATTTGTCATGTGAGATGTCAATTGTTGTTGTATATATCATATTACTTATAAAATGTTTTGTCTGTAAAATGGTAAAAAATCTCAATAAATAAAGTGTTTAAAAAAAAAAAAAAGTCCAAATGTTATGGCCAGCCACTGTTAGGTAGGTCATGAAGGTAATAGATCACTATCCATACACTTAGTATTTCTAGTGGTCATTTCATCTCGATTCAATATTCATTTATATTTTTAGGATTATATGAGTGGAGAACAGCTATCCCTGATGAGACCATTGAATCCTGTTTGCTTCTGTGACGAATATCCACACACGTGAAGATTACATTTGAGCACTAGGCATATGTTAGCTCTATTTATAGTCAAATCCTATTTCAGCTTCTGTGTTGTAGAACAGAACAGAATAAGAGCGTTTCCAAAACATCACAAGCTGCAATTGCACAGTCGGCCAGATCATGAATTCATGGCAGAATGGGAGCTGCTCTCGTGAGGAAGTCAAAGTAAATCACCTCTTTTCACACGTTCACAAACATGACAGGGCTGGCATGGGATGCTTTAGCCTTGTGCGGTGATGCCGACTGTGGCTCATTAATATAGCCTGGATACCAGCCTGAACTCCGCCCACAAAATTTTTGGTCTGGGAGATTCAGTCTGGACTTGAGCTAGTTGGGAGAGATTAAACGTCTCGGAAAAGTGATCTGAACAATCAAATTGTAAGGGCGGGCTTTATACGTTGATGGACAGATGACCAACCAACGCTTGAGTTGATTAGATAGATAGAATATACATCGAACAAAGATGGCGCCGTCTCGGGAGCTTTGTGGGACATATTTTATATGATTTAAGCTATCTACACGACTTTTTTTATGTCTACATTGACTCGGTTAGTTGTGTATGTGCAACACGAATGTTGCCGAGGATTGTGGGTCTTAACTGAAGCACTCTAGACCATTATTGATAGGTTATGCTAACGCGTAGACAAAAAAAACATTGAAACAAATGGTAGCTTCTAGCCTTGAGTGCTAATTAAGTAACGTGAGCAGGCATATCTCAACAGATATTGACAGCGCATTCATTTTGAAAGAGGAACAGAGAAACGCGATCAAGGCATTTGTCGTTTGAAAAGATGTTTTTGCCGTCCTTCCTACGGTATCAGGTAAAAGTTGAATCTATCAGATGGTAATACTACGTTGCTGTGATTGGTTCTAGGTATCCAATTCAGCGAAGAGGCATTTTCTTTCCTGGTTCGTTGAAACACGCCCCATAATCACAGCCCAATGGTTCAGTATCAGACTCATATTCTGACTAGAATTATGAGTATGACATCGTCAGGCTATCATTAATGTGCTATTTATGCCCCCATGAAGAGCCACGGCCGCTCAGCCCTTCACTCTTATGGATACGGATGGCTGTAATATACGCTCTTAGCTGTGGAAAGGCTGGCCCAGGACTCACAACATCCCTAGCCTGACGCCCCAAGATAGTCAAGTGTTCCCGTCGGGCTGCCAAAATATCTATACCCTTCCAAATCAGACATCAGAAATTAAAAGTGAAATAGAAATCCTCCTTTTAGTCACCTTTCCTGCTCTTTTGACACTATTTGGAGGAAGAACTAGGAAGTGTCAGGTTATGTTTGATGCCAGTCCCAGCAGGAATGCCTGTTGCCCTGCCTCTCTCTCTCTCTCTCTTTCCCTCTCTCTCCCTGTCCCCCTTGTTCCCTCTCTCTCTATGTTTGTTTTCCAAAGGTCTATCTTCAGGTTCCCCCTGGAGGAAATGTTCCTTTACTTATTTGTTCCCCTCCATGTACAACCTTCACACCTCATCCTCCAAGGGTGAGAGTGAAAGAGAGTGGAAATGGCCACAGATTTCCTGATGAATGAGCCTGCGTCGACAAATCTCCATCACATTAATCCGATATCTGTTAACCGATGTAAAGAATCTCAATAAAGAGTGATAACTGATGGCGTGTTTGTAACCAAATCATATTTACAGCTTAATTTGAGCGCTCCCTTTGATTTAAAGCAACAAAACATTTGCCACCGGAGATAGATTGCTTTATTATATTTCAACAAAGGTGTCATGGTTGACCATTTGGATTCACATTTAAATTAATTGGAATAGTTGCTACCCCTCCACTTAGTTTTGTTTTGGTCACTTGCTTACTGTTGACTGACTTTAAACACACCTACCGATTTGAATTATGCCTTATTCAGTAGTAGCATATACGATAGATTCCAATGTGGAAAAAATACATAATAATAGTGCTGTTAGTTAACGCAACCCATTTTAACGCCGTTCATTTTTATATCACGAGATTAACAATGTTTTTTTTTTTTGGCCTCGCAAACTGTGAAGTAGGTTATGGTTTGAGTAAATGGTGAGAGCGATATGGAGAGCTACAGTGAAAACGTAGTTACAAAACATAGTTAAAGCAGCCTATAATAAAACATAATAGTAAAAAAAAAAAAACGTAGTTGAAAACATAGTTAACAAACATAGTTAAAGTAGCATATAATAAAACATAGGAAAATAGTTTTAAAAAAACATAGCTGAAAACATAGTTTAATAACATAGTTATTATGTGGGTTGCCATTGTGCTCCAGCTTCATTAGACGAGTAATGCTGATGGGGAAAGTCGGTTTGAATGATGGTAAGAATATGACAGTCTGGACTTCTACGCTGTTGATTTTTCCTGTGTCTCTCCTCCTCTCCACCCCTTCTCCTCTCCCTCTCTTCTTCTAAACTGTTTGGTCTGTCAGTCGGAAGGACATCCCAGCTCGTTTCTGTCGAGATTGTTTAAAGTGAGGGAGAAATTTCCCCTAAGAAAACACAACATTTGTCTTTGGATGTTCAAAAGAAAAGCTTTTACTTGCTTATACTTATATATTTAGCAGACGCTTTTATCCAAAGCGACTTACAAGGATGTATACACATTTAACATTTACACTGATGGAACACTGCACATCAGGAGCAATTAGGGGTTCAGTGTCTTGCTCAAGGACACTTTGACAGGGAATCGAACAAGCAACCTCCTGATTACTAAACAACTTCTCTATCTCCTGTACCACTGTCACCCATTTTATCTTTTTACTCTAATCCCTACTCTATTCAGGCCTCCCCCTGTCTCTCTCTCTCTTTCTCTCTCTTCTTCTCTCTCTTTCCTCAGGATGGTGTTGATATTTTATTTACTCAAAGCGATCTCTCCTCCTTTCCTCTCCGTCAGCGGGGGTTGGGGGTTAGCCTCCTCCCTATTCATCTGCTCCCACCTCATCAGATCTCAAATCACTTAGACTATGTGCACACGAAGTCTAGTTTGTCTGCCTCCGCAACGTGCAGAATACTGATAGCCCTATCATAAATACGAACACTCTCTATCCGCACACGGTTTCCGCAACGATCGCAGTCCGGGGTAGAAAGTGAGTAGATTTGAATCGGTATGGGGGCTGGTGTTCGTCTGCACGGTTTCACGCAACCTGATGACGTCATTGCCCCACGTGATCTTTTTGCGATCTCCAACCACTATATATATAACTTGTTCTCCCTCAAAATCTCATTTCGTGGTGGATCTCGAATTCACTAACATTAACCCAGTCTTCTGATTTTTGATTAGCCCCCTATCTTGATCTAATTCTTCTTATTCAGACGTAACATAACTTTCATGACCACAAATATGAATTGGCCAGCGATTTAATTTGCTTTTTTATTCATAAATGTATGTAAAATGCTCGGAGCAATGCCTCATGGGAAATGGGATGACAGACATGTCATGTTACTGTTCCAAACTCTTTATTATCAATAGAAAAAATAATTCATTTTCGCATATCCTTTAGTCTGACCACTGATTTTATTAACCATCATAATGTAATGTTGTTAATTGGAGCTTGAATGTCTTTTGTAATGTGTTTATCCTCGTGCTGTTAAGTCCCTTCTTCTAGGTTTTTCACGTTTTTCAGTTGTGTAAATAAAGCGCTAAAGTGCCACCCAAAGGCGTGAGTTATGTACTACAGCCCGTCCAACACAATCTGGTGGCTCCGTGTTTACGCAAATCTCTCGTTGCCAGCCTCCGTATTTACAAAATTAAAAGATTCGATTGGTGTGAAAAGTAAATCCGATTCGGAGGCCCTAGACTTCGTGTGCATAGCACCTAAGACGGGTTTTCACTCAGACGGGCTATTCAGGGTGTTATGCTAATCTGTAGTCTTATGCGTATTGAAGTATGAATTTGTGTTGGGTCACTGTAAATCTGTGTCATTCTCTGTATGACGTCTGTGTGTGTGTGTCTGTATGTGTGTATATGTCATACTTTTATGTATCTGTGTGGGTGGGTGAGTGGGTGGATATAAAATGTTTGAGAAGATGTGAAGAAACAGGCCGATTGTATTGAGTGTGTGTGTGTGTGTGTCTGTCTGTCTGTCTGTCTGTCTGTCTGTCTGTCTGTCTGTCTGTCTGTCTGTCTGTCTGTCTGTCTGTGTACCTGTGTGTCTGTCTCTGTCTGTCTCTGCCAGTGTCTGTTTTCCCTTCTCTGTCTTCCTGTTTATGTGTGCTGGTCTTTCCTTTTGTCTTATTTTCTTTCTCTTACACTCCAACTCTACCTTGCTGTCTGTCAATGGCTTTTTTCTGTCTCTCTGTCTCTCTTTGGCTTTCTTTCCATCTCTGTCTGACACACAGAACACACATACTGTGCAAACACTCCCACCCTCACTCACACACACATGCACACACACTTTTGTCTTGGTTCTCCACTCAAGTTAACTCCTGTACACTTCTACAATGATTCTGTTAGAACGTGTCTCTTGGAACATTAGCCACAGAACAGGAAATTGACAGCAGACATAAAACCTGGCCCCCCTTCAGGTGCAGCTATTGATCGTTGCCCTCTTTGTTACAGACCAATCTGTTTCTGTTATTGTGACCACTGAGTCACTCAGGTCAAAATAGTGTCATTGCTTTTTCGTCATCTCCTAAAAACACATTAATCCATTTTTTTCCACTTGTTTTTTCTATACTCTGCTTCAGGTAGTTTGATATTTGGAACACTGTACTCCCAGTAATGGCACCTGCATTCAAGTTTTTCTCAGGGCAAAGTAGTACTGTCTGAGGGAACTTCTCTGAAATTTGTGCTTGAGTAGCTTTCCTTGTTGAAATATTAACTATGGAAAGTGGGGTGCTTGTTGTTTCTGCTTCATTTGTAATTCCTCTGATGTGACGTACTCTTTTGCTGCGTGCCGGGATCTGTGTGTGTAGTATCGCACTCTGGAGCATTCCTGCGAGGCCGTCGGCAAATGTTGGCTTCGCCCGAGTAAACTCCTTTCTCGTGAAGTTTCACAGACTCGTGTTTTCACAAGGTAAACGAAAGGTTGACAACTTGGGAAGATATTGTAACAAATGTAAATATAGGGTTCTATCGCTAGGGATCTGGTACCTCGGTGGCCAATAAAACCCAGGCAGAAGGGGCAAGTACAATATTAATTGGAATTTATTAACGAACTAATGTTAAAAATGTATAAAACACTGCTTGCAGTACCAACAGCAAAGACACTGACTCCAAGCCCAGAAACAATGATGAAAGGAAAATAATCAAAGCAAGTAAATGAAAACCATCAACCGTCGGGGCTATGCGTCGCCGTTGCCTAGTCAATTTACAGCGACCTGTATCAATTGGTAACCTATATGCTATCTTTAATGTTACTAGTAGACACCGAATCTCACCTATCCACGTGCAATGGTTTGCTGGCTTGCTCTCCCGACTCCCGCAATTCCCAGACAAAAGCGACCGCCTTGTCACAAAGTTTCTCTTCCTTTTTAAAACATCATAATTGATTAAACCTCCCACTCATTCATCCCGCCGTGACCTCCCCTCCGAAGCCTGCAGGAAACTAGACGGATGCCGCCAGCCCATGTCAGGTTAAGAGTCTCATATAAATAAATGTAAATTAACACATCTCATTATTCTCAATAACACCCCATTCAGTGCCCCTTACATATTATTCTCAGCACCTCGGCACTGCTGCATGTTTTGTAGCATGCACGTTCACCATTTTAAATCTCCACCCATGTACACGCACTAAATGTCTCTACATGTCAGCAGTTTGCATATTGTCTGCAAATGTAATTCTGAGTGGGTGACTGGCCATAGAATAGGTGCTGTCACACAGCAGTTTAGTACCTGAGGGGGGACGGGCCCCGTGTGAATATCAATGGCAGAATATATTTATGAATGTAAATAGACATTAAAACAGGTATGAAGAACAGGTATGAAGAAGGGAGACTGTTGTGCCACGCAGAGCAAAAATCCAAAAGATGAGGAGAAGAAGATCAGGGTGAGAAGAAGAGAAAATCCAAAAGATGAGGAAAAGAAGATCAGGATGAGAAGAAGAGACAAACCAAAAGAGGAGAAGAAGAAGATCAGGATGAGAAGAAGAGACAAACCAAAAGAGGAGAAGAAGAAGATCAGGATGAGAAGAAGAGAAAATCTAAAAGAGAAGAAGATCAAAAAGAGAAGAAGAGAAAATCCAAAAGATGAAGAAAAGAAGAGAAAATCCAATAAATGCTTGAGGCAAGAGGACCTCTTCCCCCCTGTGTCATTCATAGGGAGCAGTTACCAGACATCTTCACTCCCACCAGGAGAAAGGAGGAGAGAGAGAGAGAGCGAGAGAGAGGGAGAGAGAGAGAGAGAGAGAGCTGCCACGACTCTCTTAGGATTCTTACTTCCTTACCCCAGCACAGCACACATAGTTAGTCTGAAGTCATCCTGGTTTCTACAGAGGCTGGAGCTCTTTACCAGAAACCCACTCTTGGATAATGAGACACATTCATCTGTAATGAGTGCATAATATGTCATTACTGCACCAGCTGAACACTTACAATTTACTTCTACAAAAATGTAAAGGATAAGATATGAGGGAAGAATGATAAATGAATAGAGTAATATTATTTGAACATAGGAATGTTTATGATTTGAAAGACATTGATGCTTCTGTATTTGCCGAATATAGTGTGCCACGTTGCTCATCAGCTCCTGAGGCCACAGAAAGTCCCTGAGTCTCCCAGGCCAGGGTACCGCTGATAAAACTGATTCACTCCATTATTTACTCCGCCTCAGACTTGCCTTCCCTTGAGAGAAAGACACTTCTGCTCCGGACCACATACTGTGGAGGGAGGGAGGGAAAAACTAGTATGCAGATGGAAGCACTCCTGACAGCGCTAAATAAGCAATCAGGGCTTTGTGAATCATCCACTATGTTCCTTTGACAAACCCAGAGAAAGAAACACAGACAATATTTGTCTTTATTGTATTTGTTTCTCGGCTCACTTTTTCCCCCATCTATTTTGTTGACTGTGGGTTTGTCATCTGGTTTGATTTGTATTTCGTCTAAAACCCAGGCAATATCACCAGTCTCTCTCTTCTCTCTCTCTCTCTCTCTCGCTCTCTCTCTCTCTCTCTCTCTCTCTCTCCAATGGTGGAGACTGGCTCTGGTGATCCTGTATAATGGGGACACGGCTCTGGTGAAATGAAGTTGAAGTATTTTTTGGGGGGGCACTGATGCTGAAGATAGGGCCACTTCTATTGCCTGGCAGCCAGCCGAGAGGAACGGTGGATGCGTGAGTGGGATGCGTGAGTGGGATGGCATGGTGTTCCTCAGGACCTATACGCAGGGCCGGATTAAGACATTTTGAGGCCTGGGGCTAATTACCAGGATGAGGCCCCTGTATTGCCCGACGCACATCATGCGACGCACACAAACCCACGCCAGGTGCACTGACAGATCAGTGCTTTAAAGTCCACAGAACCACTCTATAAATATGATCAGTTTAAAGCCAAGGAAAAAAATGTATGTGTGTAGTTGTGGGTGAGGGTTAATAGAGGGTAAAGCGCCAAGTGTCTTAAGCATACCCACCAGTGCCTGGATCTGAAGAGAGAATCTCTCGAAGGCGGCCACATCTCCACGCTTGATGTCGGATGAGTCCATTACTGTGGTGATTCGCTTCAGTGCTAACTGGTGTGGCTGGCCGAACTTCTCATTCAGAGCCATCATGGTGTCGGTAAACGCTGTCTGGGAGTGGAGGTAAGCGTCTTACAAATGTTAGTGAGCTAAGCTGTCAGTTACTCTGCCATTTAGTTACTTGATCAATGAAGCAGTGAAGCTACTGAAAAGTTATTTAATTCAGGAAGTAGTGAAGCTACCACCAAGCTACCGATAATTGTAGTACACTGAGTGACAAGACAGTCGTAGCCCAGACTTTTTTTTGCTTAATTAGCTTCAGCACACTGTGTTCGGTCATACTGGTGGTTCAGATGAAGACCAGATTCCATTTAGTGACTCATTTTTGCAGAAAATCAAATAATACCAAGGGCTTCACAAACTCTCAAGTAGGACTGTATACCACTTATCAAAGAAGATTCTAAAACAGAAGCAGAAATGTAATCCATGTGACATCATGCACTACTTCATGGGAGACACATTGAAAAGTTGCTGAAGAAAGAGTCATGAACATTTCAATTTGAATATTTTCGATGTAGTGCTATGCTGTTACATACACTTTTGTCTTGAACTATGTTCTACATTTCTACCAACAGAACCGTTGTCTACCGCTGATTGATGAGCTGAAGGAGATGGATCTGGCGTACCGCTTCAACGTACATCATTTAACTTTTAGTAGAACAATTAGAACCTGTTTTCTGTACACAGTTTTGGGTGCTGTGGGCCCCTGATGCAGTCCGTGCCATGATGCCTAGCGAGTTTTAAAGGTAATCTGACACACAGGTGATAGTAGACTACACTGAACTAAAATGTCAAACCCCTTCCTCACTCCTACTCAGGTTCTATTAGTGATACGAACTGTTTAAGCAATCTGAAATCATCCCTTTACTAGATGAAGAGATGGCTGTAATGGTTGATAAAGGCTTTACAATAGATGATTTAGTACTGGGCAACGTACACCAGGCACGTGCACAGATAGACCCCAACTGGTGCTCAAGCACCAGCCCTTGTGCCCTGGTTGAGAAAAAGTGCCCTTTTTTTCTGGAGACCAATTTTTTTTTTCAATCATCAATATTTCTAGAATAGAAATTAGTCTCTCGTCATCAATTTCCCCACATGTGTTTTGATATCTGAGGGGGTATTTATTTGGAGTTCTTGTGAGAATTTCGCCCCGACATGCTCCGCGGCATAGACATAGAATAAGTATTCTTTGCCTATGATCTGCGGTGCTCACAAGCCCCCTTCGCGCCCCTCCCTCCTCATCCCCCAAATCATTGTTGAGCGGCAGGCCAACAGGTGCAGCCTACTTCTTCACTGACCTGCATCAGACAAACAGGTAATGACGGTGTTTGTGCAATCCCCCGACGTTGTATAAATTAACAACATTAGTGCCGCTGAAAACAATAGGCCTACGTCTGAAAACCGGACTGGTCCGACGTTTCCTAAAAAAAACAACTAACTTGATTTCAAAGCATTGTCCAGCTGTTTACTGACGTTTGTCAGGTTTAATGACATTATTTGTCTGAAAGTGCATATTTTGTGTTGTATAAATGCAGTTTAAACAACTTCGAAATTATGTTGAATGTTTGTTTATAAATGTCACGAGAATTCACAGCTAGAAAATAGCAGGTAAACTATGCTAGCTCTCGGGGTCATGCTATCCTTGTCCCACATTGTTTAACGTGATATTTATGTATCTCTTCGTTTTGCCTGTTTTACAACGACAACCAGAATTTTTCCTCAAAAAAAATTATGAAGGGCGGTCATTCCAAAAGCATTGGTTTTCTAAAAATGGGTGGCTGGAGTATTCCCCAAGTTCAGATTTGATGCACAAGCATGGTGAGGTGGACCAATTACAGAAAAAAGGCACCCCAGACATCATTTGATGTATCAGACGTTAAGGGAGTGGAAGCCAGAGAGCGAGAGAGATTTAATTTCATTAATAATTTTGGTGATGGGCGGCCTTTTTTTTTTTTTGCCCCCCAAAATGTCTGTGCACGTGCCTGACGTACACAGACGATATTTTCTGGGAAAGAACTTTTGGTAACACTTTCTATGAAGCCCAGCGTTATAAGGCCCTATAAGGACATTATAAGGGCCTTAATAATGACTTATAGCGATTGATACGATGACTTATAGCTACTTTATAACTACGTATAATGTCTTCATGATGACTCATAATCACCCTCATGATACATTATATCAGTTCATTATGAATGGTTATAATTAAAGATGGAATAATGCATTATAAATATGTGACTGTCGGGTAACACTTGCTATGAAGCCTGCTTTTATAAGGTCCTATAAGGACATTAATGATGACGTTTTAAAAGTAGCTATAAGTCATTGTAGCACTCTTTATAACTATGTTTAGCATCTCCACAATGACTCATATCCACTGCTCTGAAACGTTATGTCAGTTAATTATAAATGGTTATAATCTAAGATAAAATTATGCATTATAAATATGTGATCATAGGTTTGTGTGGGTAATCATGAATCCTATGAAGCCTGCATATGAAGCACTATAAGAACATTCATAATACCTTTAAAAACTAGTTAAGTCATTGTGGCACTCATTCTTACCTTCTCAGTCCTCTGTCTTCTACCTTCTTGAGCGTGCTCTCGGCGCAGTGTCAAAGTTATGCTTTTATGTAGACAACTTTAATATTTCGTCGTTTCTGCAACTATCAGTATTTATTGTGTAGGGACATTGGGTTTGGATTAATAACAGCAACTCTGAAGTTCAAAAGTCTTAGCCCGAAATCTTTACAATGTGGTTTTGTATAGTCTGAGCACCTCCAGAAAGTTTTAAATAAAAGGGTTTTCATCTGTATCCTGTTGTATTTACTGTCAGCACTATTAACAAGTTCATAATGCCTTATCTTCTCTTCTCTTATCTTATAATAATCTTATATCTGTTTAAAACAACATTACCCTTTTGTCACTTTACTTAAAGGCACCCAGTGCAACTTTCGAGGCTTAAAAATAAACATTCAATTTCTAGTCTTTTTTACACGTAGTAAGTTTCAATAACTCCATACCATTACATACCGACATTCAAGCAGCAAAGATGAGACGTCGTTGTGTGGTGAGAACTGATAGAAAATCGATAACAACAACAATCGCCGCCATTTTCTTTATTTTTTGTAACCTACAATAAATAAAGCAGGCTTCCAGTCAATGGAAAAATGGCTTCTCCCCACCGGCGATTGTTGTTGTTTACGATTTTCTATCAGTTCTCACCACACAACGACGTCTCATCTTTGCTCCTTGAATGTCGATATGTAATGGTATGGAGTTATTGAAACTTACTACGTGTAAAAAAGACTAGAAATTGAATGTTTATTTTTCATTGAATGTTTACATAAAGTTGCACTGGGTGCCTTTAAAGCTGACAAAGTACACTTATAGAATCTTATATCTGTTCATAACAACACCACCCTTTTGTCACTTTACTTAAAGCTGACAAAGTCCACTTATAGGATCTTCTAAAAGTTTATAATATTCTATGTCTGTATAGCAGCCTAGTAACCATACTAATAACCATTAATGAATATGCATAATATATCACAAAGGTGGTTATGATGTGCCGTGAAGACCTATATACATAGTTATAATGAGTGCAACAATGACTTAACTAGTTTTTAAAGCTATTATGAATGTTCTTATAGTGCTTCATATATGCAGGCTTCATAGGATTCATGATTACCCACACAAACCTATGATCACATATTTATAATGCATCATTTTATCTTAGATTATAACCATTTATAATTAACTGACATAACGTTTCAGAGCAGTGGATATGAGTAATTGTGGAGATGCTAAACATAGTTATAAAGAGTGCTACAATGACTTATAGCTACTTTTAAACGTCATCATTAATGTCCTTATAGAACCTTATAAAGGCAGGCTTCATAGCAAGTGTTACCCGACAGTCACATATTTATAATGCATTATTCCGTCTTTAATTATAACCATTCATAATGAACTGATATAATGTATCATAAAGGTGATTATGAGTCATCATGAAGACATTATACGTAGTTATAAAGTAGCTATAAGTCATTGTAGCAATCGCTATAAGTCATTATTAAGGCCCTTATAATGTCCTTATAGGGCCTTATAACGCTGGGCTTCATAGAAAGTGTTACCGAACTTTTCAGCTGTCTCGTGAAGATGTTTAAGCTACTCAAGAAATTGCCCGGCTGAGAGTACACGTGGAGAGTGATTAGGCACATTAAAAAGAATAAATTGCTTGATTCCATCATCCCTCTGACTATTGCTGGTAGTATCAACCAGCTTTATGCAGTAGCCTACCTTCTGTCAAATTACCAGAACAAGCCACTGGTCAAGGCTTGGGCCAAATTAATTATCTATTGTGCCTATTGTAAACAAAACCATTGTACCTATTGTAAATACATGAGTAAATGAAATGAAATTGAAACATGTTTGCAGAAAATGATTTTAGTTTTGTCATTGAAATGTATTTAGTCAAATAAATGTCTGGGTCAACTATGATTCGTTGAACTAGCATGTCTTCTTGGGCACAAATTACAAAGTAATTCCTGTTAGCATAAGTAACCCCTGCACCTGCCAGTTATAGATGTGACTTTCGTTGAGAGCAGTGTGCCTTCTTTCATATTAAGGTACTTGCAGTCAACATAGCTGGTGACATTGGGGCACTTGACCTCTACTAGGCCAAAAGGTGGCTGTGCCAGGGGGTCGAATACAAGGTCATCTGGTGAGGTGCCAAGCCAAGGGTCGTCAGGATGAACAATTAGGCCACAGGTCATGTAGTTTATGTTCCTGATTTTGCTGTACTCTTGGGCTTCTGTAAACTCCATATCTGCCCATGTTTGAGTAAACGATGTTTCTAAATTTAAGTTGAATGATCGCAATATGGTGATCATAATGATAGATTATTGTAATTAGGCAATGAATGTCATTGCAAGGTAATAGTTAATTTCATTTCATTTAGAAATGGACAGTCATGTGTGTGTGCACCTCTTCATGTCAACTGTCTGCCTCGTTCCTTTCAGGATGCGTTCAGCCAGAGACTGTGCTGAACCGCCTCCCCTCACAAAGCACACCTCCCTAAAGTGGGATGGGCTTCAATTGCAACTGCAATGTGTGGAAAAAGTAGTAAGTGCTGTCTGAAAGAGCAGTGCAGCAGTGTGATTACACTTTGCTAGCTTTGCATGAACACTGACTGGAGTTCATGACTACAGGTTCTAAATCACAAAGCACTATCTGTGTAGAATACACAAAGAGACAATTGGAAAGTTGGCAGAACAGATACCACTGAATTAAGACTTCCTACAAGTCTACTACAATACAAATGTATTACACAGTATAACACTACCCAAACCCATCCCTGAACATTAGCCTACTCTAAAGCTGTGGGGTTTTTCCTTCTTCTGCAAGGACCTGTGACAAGCTGCTGCTCTGACACTCACAGTACCGTCAACCTGTCTTTGTTTGACACTGGTGGAAAAGAAGATACATCATCCATCCATTCATTCACTCATTAATTTATTCATCACATTTGTCATAATACAAAGCAATGTTTTAGAAATCTGAAACACCTGCCAGAACAGCAGACAGTAGACCTAGCACCGTCGACACATTAGACCAGCATAACACGTCGACACATTAGACGAACATAAACAGGACATTGTATTCATTATACTGTTAGTACTATAAAGCCACGGCTAAATGCAGTCTTCATTTGATTGTGTTAACCGTCTGTGATCAAAAATAAAAGGCTAAACTACAGATCGCATACAAGTCTACAACTGCTGTTAGCTAACGCTAACGGGTGCCATTAGCGAAAGCTACATAGCAGCTACATACCTTCATAATTATGAATAAATGAGGAGGCGGAAAACTTAAACCTTTTCTAACAGAGTATTTAGGGCTCTGGACGTCCGTTTGGCAATAGTATGTACATCGGAAATAGTCATTCGTGGTAGCTCCTGTAAACACCGGCTGTCACCATAATACGCTCGTCTGTATTTACCACAGCAGCAGAAGTAGATAACTCCGTCTAGCAGACCCCGGAAGAATGTTCCGCATAACGTCTATTGCTGAAAGAATTCACGTTTTATTAGGCCTATTTAGATGGAACCGGGAAGCCTGGCTTGTTACCTGCATCATCGTATTTGAAAGCACGTTATTAAAAGCGTTTATCCCTATCTTAATGCGATGTGGTGCGAACCAAAGCAAAGTTTAGAAATGTGAATTTATATCCTTCAGTCTTACTTTGCACTTGAGGCCTTTTGCGACTAGAGGGTCACGGTCCACGGACCATTTTTTTGGCCCCACTCTCGTACTTTCTTTGACCGGACATTTTCATGCATTATTATTTTTTCACTCTGAATGTTTCTAATGTTATGCGCAGTGCCATTGACTCACTCGACATCGGGCAACCTGAGGCCCCCTGGTGGCGAGGCCTAGGGCTGCAGCCCCTAAAGCCCATTGTCTTAATTCGGCCCTGGCTATACGGTCTCATGAGCAGCAGCCTCAGCATGCACACTCCCCTTCATTCATAGGCTTTATGAGAAGGGGGGCTTAGGTGGCCAGACGTCTGATTCATCACTGCGTGTTGGCATGGCAATCCAGAGAAGCTATTATATAACGCTTTATGGAGGCTTTCATTCATGATGGCAATTTCAGTTCAATTTCTCCTTTGAGTATTAACTACAGACACTTACTTCTCAGGGCAAGAGGTTTATGCCTGCTCTCATACACTGAGTCATGTCATCAACTTTTGACTCTCATACTCACTGATAAAGGCTTTACACATTTAGCCATTTAATGTATTACATCTATCATGCTAATAGCGTGGTAATAATAATGTCAGTTACTTATTGTCCATGTTGTTGGCAGCTTGATTGGTGAGTTTTCTTTTTCTTTTCTTTTTTAAAGATTTATTTATCGGCCCTTTAGCCTTTATTTGGATAGGACAGTGAAGTATTTTGGACAGGAAGTGAGGAGGAGTGAAGAGGTGTGGAGAGGATCGGGAAACGACAGCAGGCTGGAATCGAAGCTGTGTCCTCGTGGGAATTGTAGCCCGTAAATGGGGGGCTTATTGGCTCGTGCCACAGTGCCCCCCTGGGTTTGTTTACTTTTTACTTAATTTTCCCTCCTTGTGATGCAGATTCTGGTCTGCAGGTGATTTAGTTGACCTGATTGAGCTGTACTCACTGCTTACCTGGTGTGACGTTAATTAGTGCAGAATACAGGAAACGGTCTCTGAAGTGATGCCTGGCGCCCTTCCACAAAAACCACAGTGTTAATTTGTTTTCCTTTAGATAAGCAGATCTAAGCATGCCGCCCCCTTTGAGCTGTTCTCTTCATAAAACCAATACAGACAGCCCCCTCTGTTCTCTCCATATATAAAACCAATACAGACAGCCTCCTCTGTATGGGTCAAACTAGCTCTGGGCCTCCTGCTGTCCTTATTAGCCTTTTCATCAGCGAGAGGTGCAGCTGTCACTCAAAGCTCACATGCTTTGAAGCGAGGCCAGCGGGTGCAGCACTCCCCAGGTCCCCTGTTGGCAGATGATGATTATGGCACGTGTACACACGGGCATCTGATAATGATGCTGTAATTGTGTTTTTAGAGCACACAGGTTAGTGGATCCAATCAGCCTTGTGTGGCGGCAAAACGAAAGGTCTTCAAACGGGCTCTCCGTCCCTGTGTTTGGCATTCATAAAATTGCTTGATACATACAAGTTATGCATTAACAGTCAGACACACACACACACACACACACACACACACACACACACACACACACACACACACACATACACACACACACACAAGCGCAGTCTGTGCTCACTGGGAGTCTCATCAAACCTGTCATCAAGAGCGAAATGGGATTTAGCTAGCCGTCTTCCCAACAGACTTTTAATTAATGGTAATTAACGTGTGTGTATGTGTGAGGATGTCACCTTGCATATGCGCATTGACCCCCCCCCCCCCCACCTCTCTCTCCGCAGTGTTATGATAGGCAGCTGAAGCCGTTGTGGATAGTGGGGGATTACGGCAAGGGCGTAGGTTTGCATAGGGTTGGTAGGGACTAGTCACGACCAAAGTTTGGGAAAGACAAAAAAGTCCCTACCAATATTTTGTTAATTTGAGAAAAAATGATTTTGCACAATATATTTGCAAACTCATTCGTATTATTATCAATACAATGTTCGTCGCCCAGAAGAGTTATAAATACATTTCTAAGTTTTCCAATGCGCCCTCGAGCCTGTGAGACAAGATGCTGTCATTTAATTGGCTGAAGTGGCAGAGTCAGAAACACTACGTGAATCCTGAAAGAGTGCTGCTATTAGTCTGATACGGTAAGCTACTAAATACGCCAGGAAATAATAACGCCTCATATCAGTATTTCGTTTGGTCTCAGCATTGATATTTTTACTCTTTTGTGGTCTGTAGATAGGGAAAAGACACCTAAAAAGAAAAGAGATGCCAGAAGTGTCTTCCACCCATAGAGTAAGGAGCTATCAAAAAGCCCAGGTCGCTGTAGTTAGTCGGAAAACTTAAACTACCCACACTGCGAAGCTGCTAACCCTATATCGCCACCCATGGTACAATGGAAACATGTTTTGAAAGGTGTTAGTGTGTAGAGCATGTAACTTTTGCTTGCATTACATCTCGTCTTGTTGAAGCAAGAAGGATAAGCTACCCTACCCTACTAATTAAACCATGCTAGTTCAGTCTAGTACCAGCAGCCTAGCAACTCATAATAAGGGTGACCAGATGCCTTTTTACCTGGGCATCTCTTTTCGAGACTTAAAAAATGCGTCCGGCCGGGATTCTAAAAACGTCCGGGATTTTGCCTTAATAACAATCTAGTTTTTACGTCCTTACAAGTTTTGGAAAGGGTATCTTCCTTCTTCCGCGAGCTCTTACTGTAGAGAACTGTCATTGGTGGACTGCTTTCCCAGTGTTGTCAGATAGGATAATCATCCTCCAAATACGATCATTTTGAGTCTGATAAGATACGCCATTTCCAATTCCGTTGCGCGAGAGGAGTGGAAGTGTCCTCTTTTTGACAAACTCAAATCTGGTCACCCTATAAACTGGTAGGCCTATGATCCCTAGGATAGTAATAAAACTATCTCCGTTCCCTGTAATGTCTCGACCAATGTCAGCAGTCAACTAAGCTTGGTTAGTGTCTATTGAATTGATGAATTGTTGTGCAGGAAAAACAGCAGCCTGAAGCTACAGATGTAGAGCAGGGTGATGATTAATCAGCATAAGGGGTTCAGATGAGACGTTGAATTGTCCATTTTGGTAAAGATTGCATTCAAATGCTGTTTTTTAAAGGGATGTTTAGACAATTTTACCCATGAATGTTATCAATCACACTGGCTTTTTTGAGAATACATGTTATACTTGAAGGTAGTAAAAAGGTGCAATAAATTGGGATGCCCAAATGTATGTAGCATACAATTCATGAATACATTATTTCATTGCACTGCAATCCAGATGATGTAGGCTTAGTACAGCTCCATAAAACCTGAACCAATTACCTACATATTACAAATGAATTTCAGAACAAACGAATGCACTGCATGTACTTCTCATTAGGTAATTGTGTTCATTAAGGCAAGATTTGGAAATGCATTCAGGAAACTAAGAAATCCAGTGCAGATGTAGTGCAGGTTGAGGAAGAAGCAGCTGGACCATCAGGGCTTCAGATGAGGTCTTACTCATGTTTGGGATATCCAAAAAGGACAACAAAAACATGTGATGTCAAGAAATGTGGAGAACGTTTAGTTTTGTATTTAAACTAGGGTTTATTATTCTTGTTATGTTTAAATCAGTTCCAAGTTCCACAAGTTAGTACACAAATGTTAATATATTCTAATAAAGTTTGCCTGTTAAATATAACATCAACTACATTTTTTAATTTATGTTAGGGGTGGGGGGGTCTGCCGAGCAGTGTCCCTACCAATGCTGAGACCAAACCTACGCCCTTGAATTACGGCAGTGATGGAGTCCTCCTCTGGAGTTAAATGAAGTGTCTCTGGAATGCGCCAGCTCCCCCCCTCCACACCCCCCTCCACACCCCCCCCACCTCCCACAGCTCTGCCACCAGCTCCCTCACTGGACCACAGAGGCCATTGCCTAATCATTGTGATTACTCAGATAGGCTGTCCAAGGACGTGTCCCAGCGGTACTGTGTGAGTGGAGAACATTCTGTGATTTATGTCTGAGCGAGTGGCAGCGGAGGAAGACGTCCCCCAGGGAGGCGAGGGAGCATGGGTGACTTAGGGCTTTGCTGGAGATGGGAGTGTGTGAGAAGGTGAATCCTCCCCCTTCTCACCGTGGCAAAAAGGAATGGGGCCCTTTAAGACTTTTGGACTCCACCCCCATAATGGTTGTGGCTGGGCTCACCTGCTTCCAATGTTGGAGCCAATTAAGCCAACGAGGCTGTGCCCTATTTAAAGGGTGCCTCATTTTTAAACGAGAGACTGGCTGAGCAAGACTAAGAACGAGGACTAGCATTAAGGCATAAGGTAAAACACTTCCCTGATGTGAGGAGAAGTGTTTTGTAACTAGTTATGTGGTTACTGTTGGCCTTGTTTTGTGTCTGTTGTGCCTCTGTTCTGTGTTTGGTCTGTTTGCCTTGTCTGTGTGCCTAGTGTATGTGTTTGTTTTCTGTAAGGCCTGGTATGTACTTAGCTTCAGGCTGAGTCACTGCATGTTTTGGGGCTTGGCTTTGGTCGAGGAGGTTCCTGCGATTCAGCCTCAATTTGGACAAGTAGGTACCTGTCACGAAATATCACGGGACCACTGAAGGTTACTTGAATGTTTGCTTATTTTGCGAACGGATATACAGCACAGAGATACAGGGATACCGAACGACTAAACAAGGCACGTTCGCTCCGGGACAACAGTCCAGCCCAGGAGGGGCGCAGGCTCACAGCACTGCGTTAACTAAGGAACGTTTCACAAGAACACGAAAGCAAAACAAAGAGACAATCTCTGAAAGTAAATGGCTAACTAACAAAACCAGGAGGGTAAACAAAACACGAGTCTAACTTGGCTGGAACAAAACTAAACTAATGACAAACAAGAACAAACGGAATGTATGCAAAGCGAAGACAGGGTTTCTTACGATAAAGCAAGACGAGCTGAGACGTGTGATAACCTTGGAAGTGCGATACCAGACACCGAGTGCATTGTGAGTGGGGTATATGAAGGGACTCTGACAGGTGTATGTGATTAGTCCTCGGTGATCCTTAATGTGGTGCAGGTGAGTGAGAGTGCAGGTGCAAATGCTCAATACACCGGTGAGTGTGAGCGAGAGAGCGCTGAGGTGGGCGTGGCTGGTGCAGGTCTGGGATCTGACGTGACATTACCCCCCCCTCCAGGGACCGCTCCTAAGGGCCTTCGCCATGGTCTACCTCTGGGCGGAGTAGGTGGGCTCTATGGAACTCAGCGAGGAAGTTGGGGCCCATAATCTGGTCCCGGAGCACCCATGCTCTCTCCTCTGGCCCATACCCCTCCCAGTTGATGAGGTATTCGAGGTAACCTCAACGACGCTGTGAGTCCAGGATTTATCGGATGGCATAGACTGGCCCTTCTTCCAGCAGGAGCGGCGGCGGGGGTACGTCAGCGTCAGGCTGTAAAGGAAAAGAGGAGGAAGAGGTGACCGGTGGGTGGTAAGGTTTGAAAAGTGACATGTGAAATACAGGGTGAATACGAGGGTGCGGCGGAAGTTGAAGTTTAAAAGATACCGTGTTGATTTGCTTGATGATAACAAAGGGGTCAATAAAGCGAGGACTTAACTTGCGGGAGGGCAGCCACATCTGGATGTCCCGAGTGGAGAGCCAGACCTTCTGTCCAATAGTGTAGACGGGGTTCGATCTCCTTCAGACATCTACGTGATGCTGATGGAGGTGGACTGCCCTCTGGAGGTGACGGTGTGCCTCCCTCCAGACCCTCTCGATCTGCTGGAACCAGTGATTCACCGCGGGTTGGTTCCCGAGCACGCACTGTAAAGGGGGTGAGGCCCGTTGTGTCCTGGTGGAGGGAGTTCTGGGCGTTCTGGTTCGTAGGAACCGGCTGATCTCTTGCACCTTCCTCTCCGTCTGCCCATTGGTCTGAGGGTGGTAGCCCGAGAACAGGATGACTGTCACACCTAGGCCCGAGAGAAAAGCTTTCCAAAAGCGTGAGATGAATTGCGGACCCCGGTCCGAGACCACATTCTCCGGGATTCCGAAGTGTCGGAAGACGTGGTCGAACAGGGCCGTGGCGGTCTCAGCTGCTGTGGGGAGATGTAGCATGGGTATTAATTTGCATGACTTCGAGAAACGATCGACAACAATAAAAATGCAAGTGTAGCCCTCTGAGGCGGGCAGGATCGTGATAATATCGATGCCTAGGTGTGACCATGGTCTCTCGGGAATGGGCAGCGGTTGTAGTTTCCCTGTTGGTAGCTGTCTGGGTGTCTTTGCCCTGGCACAGGCAGCACAACCAGCCACGAACCTACGAACTGACTCAGCCATGCCACGCCACCAGAACCGCTCCTGAAGGAGCGAGATGGTCACATTGACCCCTGGGTGACCTGTGCCTAGTGAGGTGTGTGCCGATTCGATGACCTGATCCCGCAGGGATGCAGGGAGATATGTCTTTCCGGCGGGGGTGCCCAGCAGAGCAGGATCTTGCTGCAACGCGTCTGCCTGGATGTTCTTCGACCCGGGCCGGTACGAGAGAGAAAAGTCAAAGTGAGTGAAGAAGAGAGCACCTTCGTGAACACCTGAGCCCCCTGCAGCTGCTCCAACGCGGACGGAAGAGGGGAAGCGGGTAGCGATTCTTGACAGTAATGGTGTTGAGGGCACGGTAGTCGATGCAGGGCCGAAGTCCTCCCTCCCTCTTCTTCACAAAAAAGAAACTGGAGGCCGCCGGGGATGTGGAAGGCCGGATGTAACCCTGCTGAAGCGCCTCCTGCACGTAGCCGTCCATGGCCTTCCTCTCCGGAAGAGCGAGAGGGTAAACCCTTCCTCGCGGCACAGACTCACCGGGCAACAGCTCGATGCAGCAATCCTCCGGGCGAATGAGGGGGCAGGCAAGATGCCCGCTGGGGACAAAAAAACATCAGAAAAGGACGCGTACTGAGAGGGGAGCTGATGACTAACCTGCCTGGTGGTGCTCTCCACCGTGGTGGCATGAAGTGCAAGACGTGCTGGGGTAGAGATGGACTGATGAACACGAGGTGGCGCAGTGGTGGGTCGTGAGCTGTACCGGAGAGGTGAACTGCCGCACCTGCCGTCTCGTGAGCGGGTGACCTGTGATAGAGTGAAGACAAAAATAAGTGGTGCTCGGGATGCGTTGCAGACCAAGCCACTGACATAAAGACCCCGAAATTAAGTTGCCAGCGGACCCTGTGTCAATCAGGGCTTGGGCTGTGAGGGAAGTAGAAGGAGAAGTTAGTATGACAGGGGTAAATAAGAGATTACACTTGAATCTTTTCCGGATTCGAACTCACCCCGGATCGGGTGGGGCGAGTTGGACACTCTGGCACTGACACTGGCCAACGTGCGGAACTGTCGGGTGTATTCCTGAAAGGACATCCTGGAGCCCTGCCGCTCGTGAAGAGGCTGGACCTGGGAAGAAGAGTCTCCCTCAGGGACTGCAAGTAACAGGTTCACAAGAACACGAAAGCAGAACAAAGAGACAATCTCTGAAAGTAAATGGCTAACTAACAAAACCAGGAGGGTAACACGAGTCTAACTCGGCTGGAACAAAACTAAACTTGTGACAAACAAGAACAAACAATATGTATGCAAAGCAAGAGCAAGCGAAGACGAGCTGAGACGTGTGATAACCTTGGAAGTGCGATACCAGACACCGAGTGCATTGTGAGTGGGGTATCTGAAGGGACTGTGACAGGTGTATGTGATTAGTCCTCGGTGATCCTTAATGTGGTGCAGGTGAGTGACAGTGCAGGTGCGAGTGATCAATACACCGGTGAGTGTGAGCGAGAGAGCGCTGAGGTGGGCGTGGCTGGTGCAGGTCCGGGCTCTGATGTGACAGTACCCAAGTGCAGGTGATTTTAAAAGCCTTTGAGTACGGCCTGTATGTTTCTTTTGTATGTTTTATTTCATGGGCACATATGTTGGGGAATATATTTCCTCTGTTAATAAATAGAGCTATATTTTGTACAAAAGCCACCATCTTCTGTGCAGTGTTTTTTCCCAACCTCTTCACCCAGTCCAGTAGCCACATCCCAAAAATAACGTGGGGTGACCGTCCTGTTCTTCACAGAGTGTTTGTGTTGGAGAATGGTGTCTCTTTCCCACCGTCCCATAAGCTCCTTGGCAGAGAGGTGCCTCGGCTCTCGGTTCTTGGCACCACGCACTACTGGGATGGCACGAAGAGTGCCAGGATGATGCCAAACATGCCTGTGTACTCCTCTTCAGCCTGTTCGCTCTCGCTCTCTCTCTGCGTGTCCCCTAATCTCTCCCTAAATCTCCAACTCTCCTCTTCTTCTTACACACTCTACCTCTATTTCACCTTTCTCTCTCTCAATCCCTTTCTGTTCTTGTTCTCGTTTTACTCTTTGTTTTACCTTCTCAGTATTGTCTTCCAGGGCCTCCCTTCCCTCAATCTCCTCCCTGTCTTCCAGCCCCTGCCCTGGGCTTGTAACCTCTCCAAATGAGGCTGTTCAAAGAGCTGTCAGTTAAACAGCAGGGCCCGCAGATACAACACAAACTCACGGTCATATTTAAGCTCCCATTCTGCAGCCTGTCTCTGCCTCTCTCTCTCTCTCTCTCTCTCTCTCTCTCTGTCTGTCTCTCGCTCGCTTCCTGCCACTTTCTCCAGCTCACCATACTTTTGGGCCTTATACACCAGGCTGTGCTGTGAGCCTGAACAGCCAACAAAAGAAAAGGCAAAAGAAGTGCCTCTGATGATGCTTCCTAGAATTCTTATTTGTCAATTAAACGGTAATCTCCATTCTCAGCCCCTGGACAGTCACCTATTAAAGCGTCAAACTTAATGAGCAATTTTCTCCTCTCGTTTATCCATCTAATCAGTCCCTGGAGACCGGGCCGAGTAGACTGCTGGGGTGGGCCTGCATGCTGTCCTGTGCCCTCCTTTATCCAGGCCATCTCTCAGAAGCTGCTCCAAGGCCTTCGATCAACATAGCGTGGCTAGCCTCCGTAGTCCGAGGCAGCGTGCCCCTTGCCCTTCATCTGTATGCCGCCTCACACGGGTCCCCTGCCCAGCCGTCTTCACGCTAATTCCCGTTTAATTGCATTCTTTCCCTTTTTGCTTTTTCCCTCCATTTTCCTGTTTAAACACAAAGCGCCTAAAGCGGAAGAAGAGCGAGACAAAGCCTGCCTCTCTCTGGAATAATAATGTGGAACCAGAGAGAGAAAAACACAGAGAGATAGGGACAGAGATAGCGGGGGAGTGAGAGGGAGATAGTGAGAGGGAGAGGGAGAGGGAGAGAGAGAGAGAGAGAGAGCTGCAAGTATGGGAGCACATGAAAGGAACATGCTGCGCCATCTTGTATTCTCCCGTAGATCCAACACTCGATGATAACACGTCTGTGTGTGTGCCTGTGTGTGCTCGTGCGTTCCTGTGTGTGCTTATGTGTGTGTGTGTGTGTGTGTGTCTGTCTGTTGGCACATTGGTTGCAGATAAACATGCTGCTTAACGTCGCCTTTCAAATCCAGGAAACTAGAGGATAATAGATTCAGCAGATTGTGACCCGTTACACATGTGTTTGTTGTATGCATATAAACATAGAGAACATCGAGAGATCACAGCATTAGTGGCTCCGGCACCCTGGCATACATAGGGTGTACTCTTCTCAGTAGGATGCTGTGGAAACAAATCTAGTCATGGAACTGGGGCAGGTGTCTGTGTGTGTGTGTGTGTGTGTGTGTGTGTGTGTGTGTGTGTGTGTGTTTGAGTGTGAGTGAGTGAGTGTGTGTGTGTGTGTGTGTCAGTCACAGGTGTGTATCAGTCACAGGTGTTAGTGGCCCAGAGGTTTTGATGCATCTCAGCTTTACAGAGGCTGTGGCCTTGGAGAGCTAGTACTAGGTAAAGGCTCTCAAGCACAGGAGAACAGATGGAAAAAATGGTGACTCGCAAGACAGAGGTTTTCCTCTTCCAGTACTATGAAGTTGCCCTACATCTATATATAATATAGTCAGGTTTATAAATCATTGATGTTTTTGTGAACTCTTTGCTGATTAATAACCGGGGCAGTAGAATGTATTTTGTGCACATATGGGGCACAGGATCAGTACTCACTTATGGGGCAAAGCACAGGATCAGTTCTCACGTATGGGTATTAGTACAGGATCAGTACTCACATATGGGTATAAGCACAGAATCAGTACTCACATATGGGGCAAAGCACAGAATCAGTACTCACATATGGGGCACAGGATCAATACTCACATATGGGGCAAAGCACAGGATTGGAAACTGCTGGCTGGTGTCGGAAGGCAACTTCAAATTCTACGGTGTATTGTTGTGAGTGCTATGAGACCAGACATGGTGTTGTATTCAGAGCGTGAGCCATTGTTTACTTTATTGGGTTAATGATTCCCTTTGAAGATGTGATTGAGGAAGCCTTGGAAAAGAAGAAGTATGCAGAACTTGTAGAGATAGGTTGTTTACTGAGAATGAACGAACTCTATCTGACCTGATATACTGTATACGTCCACAAATTAAATAATATAAAATAATATGATTTGGTGCACTTGGTGTTTGAGGCTAAGCTAAATCAGCCACAACATTTCCGCTGGAATCGGGTTTTGGAGACAGTTACTCAAAGGACGTCTCAGGCTGCTGTAAGAGCGAGCCAGTGGTCATGGCCTGAGGCTTTCACAGATATGATCTGGACTCTTGAGGACATGTGAACTAAACTGTATTATACATGAAGAAGCTCACAGATATGGTCTGGACTCTTGAGGACATGTGAACTAAACTGTATTAAACATGAAGAAGCTCACAGATATGGTCTGGACTCTTGGGGACATGTGAACTAAACTGTATTATACATGAAGAAGCTCACAGATATGGTCTGGACTCTTGAGGACATGTGAACTAAACTGTATTATACATGAAGAAGCTCACAGATATGGTCTGGACTCTTGAGGACATGTGAACTAAACTGTATTATACATGAAGAAGCTCACAGATATGGTCTGGACCCTTAGGGATATGTGACCTAAACTGTATTATACATGAAGAAGCTCACAGATATGGTCTAGACTCTTGGGGACATGTGAACTAAACTGTATTATACATGAAGAAGCTCACAGATATGTGAGGACACTTGGGGACATGTGAACTAAACTGTATTTTACATGAAGAAGCCTGTTGTTGCAAAATGTTTGGATGCCCAAGGTGACCAGGGTTACCTTAGAACGAGGAAGTAAAAAAAAAAATTTCTGGGCAGTTTTTTTTGCGCCCCTTTCTATATTCCTAACCAATATTTTGACATTAAAAAAATAAAACTAACAGTAGGGTTAAATGAGCCAAAAATCGAAAACGGAGGCGTAGGTTCTTTATTGGTATTGTCAGAACATGCTAGCATAGCGAGGCATTTGGTTCCAATGTGTGTGTGTCTTATGAAGAGGCTTTTACATGACTAGACGGGCCGAAGTACAAACCTCATCAATGGGCCACCTTTACTGTCGTTACGATAGGTGAAATTAATGATATTGCAATTTCGCGAGGCGCAGGCAAATGTACTTATGATGTACAATACACATTAAGGGTTGCTACAATATGTTATCATGAAAACACTTATAAACACAGTATTTCAGAGATCAAACTGATTTTGGAGAAACAGTGTATAATGAGTAAATAGACAACACATGGGAAAACATTAATACAACTTCTTCAGGGGGTTATCAAACATGATTGTGAATGATGAACATTTACATGGATTTATGGGAACAGCCGCTCGACAGCGCCTCGTCTGCTGCAACCAATTACAAAACAAACTTGCTCCAACAATATCAAGTAGGCCTATGCGCAAAGTAACGTATTTTTTAACGACATTGAAGCGAAAAAAAAAATTGTCACAAAGCTACATTAAGCATACATACTGTAACGTGCCGGCATAGTCGCCCCATAATGCCGTGCGGCGGGCGCTTACTTTTCTATGTGTGATGCACTAACGATGTCCCCTAACAATGTTCCTTACTGTTCCTCATTGCATGTCGTTGTTCTGTATTGGGACTGAGTTTATACAGGTGTGTGACGGTAACACAGTCTATTTGCTGCGATCGTTGTTGTGTTTATGTGAAAGAATCGCAGTCTTACAAGGCAAAAAAGCTTTTTAAAGTTGTAATTCCGTTTTCGTGGAGAGAGGGGGCGGGGGGGGGGGGGGGTGTTGGGCGCCAGGAGTGAAGCTCGCCTAGAGCGCCAAATGTGCTAGGGCCGCCCCTGGCTGGTGGCGTCTGCTTCCTCCGGAGCTAGGGAAGTGCTGGAGGAGTAGGCCTACAATCAAACGCGAGAATGTAAAAGTCAAAATTAAGTTTGTCCACACACGCATAAGGCAATAGCAGGGCTACTTTCCTTGATGGTGTGGAGTTGAGTGCAGTGAACAAATCTCGTGGCTGATCGCTCAGGGTTCCGAGAAGAGTAGCTGACTCCGGATCTCGCCTCCGTGCGTAGAGTCGGTCGTCGTCCGTAGCCAGGTGCGAGCCCCGAGAAGAGATCTCAGTTAGTTCTTATGTGGTGACCCAGCCAATCCCGTAGGTTGTTAGTCAGCCCGCATATAGGGAGCACCTGTGGAGGAACGTCGCACAAGCACAACACGAACAAATACACAGATAGGGCTAGGTTGTCCCGCCCCCAAACATATGTTGAATGTGAGACATTTGCCCCGTTACATGTGTGTCAGGTGGGAACCTGCTAAGAATATAACATGCTTTCAACTGGCTTGGTCGGACAGATACTTACAACATCAAAGCCTCAAAGACTAATGATTTCTTAGGAGGGAGTTGTGTGATGGCATATAAACAATTAGTGAACATGCCTGTTTGATCTTTTTGATCTTTATCGTCTTAAGTGATCTGGGCTTTCAAACCCTAGGAATCTCTCCACAGAGTAGACTACCATCGTCCCTGTAATAATACATGGCCTGGTTCTGTTCAGTGGATGAAAGAGTTGTGACTGTCTGTCTGGAATAAAGTACATCCAAGTGTGTGTGTGTGTGTGTTTGTGTGTGTGTGTGTGTCAGTCAAAGCCTTTCCCTGTAAGCACACACCTTACTGTCTGCACATGTGTCTGATTCATTCTGATATGCCACAGATCACAGATTTAAGAGCAGCCTGCAGTCATATGCCGATATGCTGTGATGTTTTTGGCCCTGGCGTTTCTGCGATCATCACCGTATTCAGCACGTATCTGTATTCTGTAAACACATTGACACGGCCCATCTCCACCTCCCCTTGCTCCCTCCAATCTTGGTGCGCTTTGCAAGATGGCATAAATCAAACGTCAGAGACAGAAGTGGCGGCAGATACTGAAAGCTGGTAGAGGAATCAGAGAGACAGGGGTAGAGGCTGGAGAGAGACAGACACATCTCACGTCACCGGGAAGGGGTAGTGTGAACAGAATGTTTCCCTTCAGTTTTCTGAGCACTAACAACACAACAACTAACACTCCAAGGTGTCCCAGTAGAAGGAGAGAGTGAGAGAGAGAGAGAGAGAGAGAGAGAGAAAGACACATTAGGACCTAGATCAATATTCTTCTTTCTCTTCTTTTCAAGATTAATTCAGCACGAGGACTTTTGAATCCCAAGGATTGTCAGCAATTGTGGCGATTCATGTATTGAATGTGAATTAAAAACCCACACAAGCATAAATAACTGGACCTTATCAGAGGCTCCCAAACTCATGATGAATGATTACTTGTGGAAACCCACTCGGCAACGCTGGCTGCCCGTCTACTCGCCAGTTTAGAATCAAGAGCGACAGGAACTCAGAGGAATTCATCAGAGAAAGAACCTCTGGGTAGTCCATGCCAAGGGCAGGCAACTTCCGTGGCGGCCATGTTTGTGACTCCATTGCCTCGTTCTTTGAGGCAGTAGTTGACTTGAGCATGTGTTGACTTTGCACGTCTTCTCCAATAAGGAGTCAGCTACTAGTAAGCGCCTGTTGAAACTCGCATTATCATGGTGTAGAAGTGCTGCTTTTAGCTCCAGATAGACTCTCTGTTAGACTGCAGTGATTCACTGATACAAATAGTAAAAGAAGCTCCTGCTCTGAGCTCTGAACTCTGCCTGTCAGTCTCAGGAGGATAAGTGCCTCTCTGGTGCACACAGCACTACAGCCTCTACAGCTGACCAGACCCTGTTTCTCAGCTCACCTGACCCTGTTTCTCAGCTCACTAGATTCTGTTTCTCAGCTCACCAGATCCTGTTTCTCAGCTCACCAGATCCTGTTTCTCAGCTCACCAGATCCTGTTTCTCAGCTCACCAGATCCTGCTTCTCAGCTCACCAGATCCTGCTTCTCAGTTCATCAGATCCTGTTTCACAGCTCACTAGATCATGTTTCTCAGCTCACCAGATCCTGTTTCTCAGCTCACCAGATCCTTCCTCTCATCTCACTAGATCCTGTTTCTCAGCTCACTAGATCCTGTTTCTCAGCTCACCAGATCCTGCTTCTCAGCTCACCAGATCCTGTTTCTCAGCTCACCAGATCCTGCTTCTCAGCTCACCAGATCCTCTTTGATTATTTGTTGTTTGTTTAGGGCATACCTGGGCATTGTACGGCCCGCGGGCCAAATACGGCCCTCCGGGTGATTCTGACCGGCCCGCGAAAGATTACATGATAATTCCATTTTTTTTTTTTTTTTTACAAAAAAATCATTTTCATTTTCAAACTGTTTTCTTAAGGACTTCGGAATACCAGCTGTAAACACAGCTGAAGTGTTGAAATTGAACTTGAAATTGAATAAGGTGCCAGATATCTAGAGACTTCCAGGCGAAAAACACCTGTTGGTTTGCCCAACGATAGATGCTGCGTGTGCTTTCTATTACTGTGTATGCATGGCAAGTTTGAGAGCGCCGAAGTTGCGTAGTGGCCGCAAGCGGTATTGCAGACAGACAGAGATTTCAAATTGGATATGAAGATGAAATCTGACATATAGTTTCAGCGTTAAACTAATAACATAATTGCTGTCTGTGGTTCTATATGGGCTGTGGAAATAATTTAGAAAAATTATAGTTTGAGATGGATTGATAATTGATATAATTGAGAACCCCTGGTTAAATGTGTTCTTGGACACATCAATTTGAAAGCTGGACCAAAGTGTTTGATTTAATTCAATTACAACAAGGCCTAATACAAAGATAAGATGTAAGTACAGTTTGGAGTCTGGACAGTCTTTTTTACTCAACGCCTCAATAGGTAGATCTTGCCTTCACCAAGGCAAAGGTTGGTGATCTTAGGCCTAAAAAGTTTGGGGACCACTGATGTAGGCATATAAAGTCAAAAAGGCAACAAAACTGGGACAATTTTCTTAACACAGTTACACAGTTCAGTGACTTGTTGTCTTGTTTATTTTGGCTACAAAGATGATGTGATGTCTTTAGAAAGCTAAGAAAATCCTTGTTTCAATAGTATATGAAACTCAAAATGCCCTTTGTTATTAATGTGACTAAAAATGAGTCAAATGTTACACATTTTGTTTATCATTTTGGAAATTCAATTTGAATAAATTATATTTTTGAAAGCTAACATCACATTTGAAATGCCAAATAATAACATACACTCTTACTCTTATTATGCATAATTGAGTTCGGCATTTTGGCCCGGCCCTCCAAAATATTTTCAGTTGCTCATTTGGCCCCCTGGGGAAAATAATTGCCCACCCCTGGTTTAGGGAGCTCTGGATTTCTGCTTCTCCATGGCCCATTCTGGCTACATGGCCCATTCAAAATGCAAGCAGTGATTTCTCCCACAAGCCTGAGCCATCGTGTGAATACTGCTTCTAAGCTCAAGGGTGTTGAACATGAAAAGGGTGAAGATAAAAGGATCCACCTTTCAAACTATGGAACTGAAGTGCCTCTACTCCTTTCTCCAGTAGCAGTGGTTCACTGATACAAATAGTAAAAGAAGCTCCTGCTCTGAGCTCTGAACTCTGCCTGTCAGTCTCAGGAGGATAAGTGCCTCTCTAGTGCACACAGCACTACATCCTCTATCCTCTACAGCCTCGACAGCCTCTACAGCCTCAACAGCTCACCAGACCCTGTTTCTCAGCTCACCAGACCCTGTTTCTCAGCTCATCAGATCCTGTTTCTCAGCTCACAAGATCCTGTTTCTCAGCTCACCAGATCCTTCTTTTCAGCTCACTAGATCCTGTTTCTCAGCTTACCAGATCCTGCTTCTCAGCTCACCTGATCCTGTTTCTCATCTCACCAGATCCTGCTTCTCAGCTCACCAGATCCTCTTTTAAGATTTGTTGTTTGTTTAGGGAGTTCTGGATTTCTGCTTCTCCATGGCCCATTCTGGCTACATGGCCCATTCAAAATGCAAGCAGTGATTTCTCCCACAAGCCTGAGCCATTGTGTGAATACTGCTTCTAAGCTCAAGGGTGTTGAACATGAAAAGGGTGAAGATAAAAGGATCCACCTTTCAAACTATGGAACTGAAGTGCCTCTACTCCTTTCTCCAGTAGAACTAATGCCATGTTTATTATCCATCATAAGCTACATGTGTTTTTTCAGCTCCTCTTTTAGAGGGCTCCATTCAGTTGCAATGAGAAAAGACAGATGCCCTTATTATTCAGTTATTCATGGCTGGAGAGACGGAGGCTTTTTCACAGCATGCATTTTTAATCCCAACACACCAACATCAACAGCTCCCGCATCCGAGGCTGGTACCCCTTCTCTTCCCATCATCTGACTCTCATCCGAGGCTGGTACCCCCTCTCTTCCCATCATCTGACTCTCATCCGAGGCTGGTACCCCTTCTCTTCCCATCATCTGACTCGAACCCGAGGCTGGTACCCCTTCTCTTCCCATCATCTGACTCGAACCCGAGGCTGAGCATGGGCTGGCGCATTCATTCTCTCACTCTTGCACAGATAGGCTCCAGTGACTGCACTGCTGTGTGTCCAGGTGCAGGGAGAGGAAGAGAAAAGGAACAGTAACAGTGAAACTTCCCTCTCACTGCAAAGGGGTGTGTGTGTGTGTGTGTGTGTGTGTGTGTGTGTGTGTGTGTGTGTGTGTGTGTGTGTGTGTGTGTGTGTGTGTGTGTGTGTGTGTGTGTGTGTGTGTGGTGGAGGTTTAGGGAGAGAAGTTAAACAAGCAGTATATGAAGAGTGGGGCTGAGTGCCAAGCCCAGAGCTGGAGTGACAGGAAGGCAGAAGAGAGAGGTAATGGTTTTGGCCAGGAGCCTGCACTAGCTAGGCTACACCCCGCAGAGCTGCAGAGCCCAGGAAGCAGAAGAGAAAACAGTCCTCTTAATGCACAGTGTTTTTTCTTCTTCCTCCTCTTCCTCCTTGTCTCTCTCACTTCCTTTACCAGTCATGGTCTGGGAGGGAGAGGGCAGAGGGTGTGGCAGTAGCACTATGTCTTTGTTGTGCTAATATTGATTCTCTCCAGCAAGATGCTGGGCCTGAAGCACAGTGTGGTTGTTAGTGTCTAGTCTTGTCTTATAGTTTGTAAAAACCCAAATATAATCGAATGTACGGGCATTAAATGGTGAAACTGCAGAGATTCACAAGCTCATAAGATGAGCTCACTGCGTCGGATCAATAATCACTCCGTTGATTGATGGTCTCTATCCTTCTCTCTCTCTCTCTCTCTCTCATTCTCTCTTTCTTTCTTTCTTTCTTTCTCTCTCTCTCACAGAGAGCCTGTACCGCCATGGCCGTCGCCGATGCCACCCCCAGAGCAGCATTGATGGCCTGGAGGATATTGAGGTAGATTCCTCCACACTACAGCACACTCATGGCCAACCATTTACCTCTGCATGTGGCAGCAGAATGGTACTTATCTCTAAGCGCACAGTTTAAGGAGAAGTATTGTACTGTGCATCTAGGCTGATAAAACCAGATGAGAAAATATCTTAAGATGTCATATGTCAATTTGGATAGCCTGTTTGAAATACTTTACAGTTAGTGAATAATTTGTAAACTAAATTGCCTCTCAACCAGCCTTTAACATTTAGATGCTTGTAATCCCAACTGTCCTGTTTTGCTAACTGTAAACAGATCGTTTTTAAAAGATGGGCTGTGGAAATTAAGTGGGACTGTTTGTTGACTTGCTGTATGTACTTATAGTTCAGCCTGTGCTAGAGGCAGTCTCTCACAGCTGGGCTCTGCCCTTGTGCTACAAACAGAACTCTCTAGAAAAATCACTCCTCTTGCTCTCACTTGACCTTTGATGTTTCATCCTGACTTCACCTCTTCTCCTCTAACCCCCAGAGGAAGTGTAAGACTGAGGTTCTGATCTTGCTGGTGCACGGTGGGAACATCCTGGACACGGCCGGTGGTGACCCGGGCACCAAGGCGGGCGACGCGAGCACGCTGGCATCGGTGCTGGAGAAGGTGTCCAGGGCCCACTTCCAGGCAGCTGCAGAACATGTGCTCATCAAGATGGTGCCCTGCCCAGCGGTGTGCGCCAAAGCCTTCTCTCTCGTCTCCAAGTGAGTGATAAAGGGAAGACTAATAGTGTGTGTGTGTGTGTGTGTGTGTGTGTGTGTGTGTGTGTGTGTGTGTGTGTGTGTGTTGTATAATATCCTGAGGAAAATAGGAGTTCATGCATTAAAGAGACTTTTGCCTTCTGACCATATCCTCGGGAGCATTTGTAACAGAAGGTGACACTATGTATAGATATATTTGTGTTTATTAGACATATTGATGTGTTTGGATAGAGAAGAGCAACTATTGACAGCTTGTCCTATATATTCCTAAAGGTGGTCTGATTTAAGACTTAAAGCCGGGGGCTTTCTGTGTGTATCATGGAATTCAGGAGCACATGGTGAGCGGGTTGGAACAAGTGCATCTGTTTGGCATCCATACTAACTCAGGCTAATCAGTGGGACTGCCATTAGTGGGCCGCCCGCAGATGGCAGAAAAGATCTGGCCTCCCGCCGGAGTCAAATGTCTTGGCCAGACAGAGATGGCGCAGTGGCAGCGCTGATGAAGGTTAAACAGAGGAGAGCATCGCCCTCAGCATTTAGGAAGAGAACAAACACACCGCCGGAAAGACGCCGCCGCCACGCTAATTAGCATGCCACTGACATTTACCGCCCTATCAACCGCGAGCGGAATATGAAATTCATAACCTTTATGGCTACAGTTCTAGTCTCCTTTTTAATTGTCTTTTTTAAACAGTGTAAACCTCTGTAGACACTTTCCCGGCAGGCCGACATGAAAGAGCATCGATTCACAAGCAATCTATTAATTGCCTGGCTGTTCCTGCCTTTCTCTGGGGCTCAGAAAAGACAGAGTGATGGAGCACTGTGTTTACCTAACTAACTACCTCCGCACCGTCTCTCTCTCTCCCCGTCTCTTCTGTGATGGCGCCTCTTGACAAGGTTATGGGGGGGTGGGAGGGGGATGACAGCGGAGCAGATTTCTTGCCAGGGCCGGTTGAGGCAGGATGCACATGCACACCTGCACCGGATCCTCTCTGGGAGCCCTAGTCTTTGTGCACTCCCAGAATTGCGCGGCGTATGAATCTCCTTTTGATCACCGCGGGTGATGAAGGCTGAGGGGAGCTGCAGGACCTGTAGGAGCTGCTAGGTTCCTTTGGACGCCACGCCGCTTCAGACCCCATGCAGCAGGAGAGAAAGCTGGCGGCTCAGGCTTTTATCCCTGCACCAGGCCTCCACACACAAATACAAATAAAGGCTCACTGTGTGTGCAAGGTCTGGCCAGTCATATGCATTATTTTGAGATGGTTTTGATGAGTCATTACAAACATTTTAAGGTGCTTTGCTGATTTTGTTAGATGTTGTGATCTTTTGACTGGAAGACATTGGTGCACAGGGCGGAGAGGGAAATAAAAAGAGAAAGAAGCTAAGCTAAAAAAGGGACTGTAAATCGGGGTGGTAAGCAGAACTAAAGGTTGTGTCCTCAGCAGTTTGATTTCTGCCTTGCTGAAGCTCTCCATGATGAAAGTTTGGAAAGAAAAACATCCTTTTGGAGCACAGCAGAGCTGAGTTACTGCCACATCTCTCAATTCCCTGCTCTCTGACAGCCAAAACTCACGCACACACAAGCACCCCCCCCCCTTTCTCTGACACATACACATAAACACAGATAAACTAGGCCACATAAACACTCTGTCACACACACACACTCAAACAAGCTCACATTATCATGCTGTGGCACATATTCTCCAGCTCCCATGTAATTTAAACAGAGCAGCCTTCTGTAAACTCAGTGGCAGGAGAGAGGCGTCGCGACCCTGTTTATTTGCATGCCAATCAACAGTGACAACAACAACAACAACAACAACAGCAGCATTAAAGGAGTACGCATTGGGGAGGGAGGAAAAGATTGGCGGCACGGAGCAGCACATTTAATCTGCTGTGGTCGGCCAGCTTGTGGCAGTGAGAGCCAGCGAGGGGTGGAGGAGTGAGACGTGACGCAGGCTACCTAAGACAGCCGGCCGCCCGCAGCAAACAGGGCCACTGCAGGAGGGCCACAGCACAGCAGCCTCACAGTATGCCCACTCCCTTCCTCCATCGCTCCCTCCCTCCCTCCCTCAATCGCTCCCTCCCTCCATCGTTCCCTCCCTCCCTCAATCGCTCCCTCCCTCCATCGCTCACTCCCTCACTCCCTCCCACCCTCGCCGTGTGAAAGCAGTTTCACGCATTTTGTGCAGTCCTCCAAGTTAATAGCTCTTCATTGTTTCTCTACTATGCTTCCTCGTTCCTGGGTGACACAGGGGGTAAAGATGCCGGGTATAAAGTGTGTGTGTGTGTGTGTGTGTGTGTGTGTGTGTGTGTGTGTGTGTGTGTGTGTGTGTGAGTGTGTGTGTGTGCAGTGCCGCTGCAAGCCATTTTGATGCCCTAAGCATAACACCTTTATGATTCTCGTCTTAGTCCCGTGCTTCTCCTTGTACCTCAGAATAGACACGGCGAAAAAGGAACAGTAGCCTATAGAAAGAGACAAAATATTCAAACAAAGAAATACAAATTTAAAAAAAATGAACATTTTAAATCTGAAAGCAGGCAGCCAAGGTGCTCTCCCCCTTTGTTTATCAACTATATGATAAATCTAATCTAATATAAAATAATAGAATGTAAAGTAAAGTAACATCTAGCTGGCCTACTTGTTAGGCCTACTTGTAAAATGCATAACTTCCTCAACCCCAAATGAGTGACACTTTCTTTCAGGTACGCGTGCGCGCTATTTACCTCAGATTTTCCTTTAAATGAAATGATAGCTAGTTATAGTCTCCATGATTTAACTTCTACAATTATAATGGGTGCCTGTGACACTTCGTATGAACGAGTTCATATTCATGAGTTCATATTCACACATATTAACACCAGTTCTTCATGGGAAAAGAATGCTGATATGAAATACCCAACCCTTCTTGCACCTAAGTTAAGTTGTAACATATTTGAGTGTACTAACATTAGCAATAACGTCAGCTATTTTGAGGTGAATGCATAGGCTAACCATTAAATTAGCAGCACATTTTCCGTATTTAACAATGATTAAACATGGACTTATCTGAAAGTAATGGACGGGCATCATCTCGCAGTTTCTTTCTCTTTCTTTTTCCCGTTGTCATTTTGAGGCCATTTTCGGAAAGTTGACCTGGCCTCCTGCCAAAGTTCGTCCTTTCCACTGAGGAAAGTGCACCCACCACGGCGAGCTCGGGAATTGAGGGGGGGGGGACCATCGTAACTTTTTTTGAGCAATTAAATATATCTCTTGTTCTGCCTGTTTTGGGATATACATGCCTAAAAGGTGCCTAATATTTCTATACTGAAATAATACCGGCATTATAAGTCGCAGTCGCACCACAGGGGCGCAATGATCTCCTACGTGACTATCGAAGCAGTAATGAATTATTGCTCAAAGCCAGAGACAGCGCTCCTCAATGCTCAAGAATACACAAGTTCGTTCCCAGGTCTCCAGAAGGGGTAACGTCACAGGGGGAGAGTGTGAGAGTTCATTCCCAGGTCTCCAGAAGAGGTTTACGTCACAGGGGGAGAGCGTGAGAGTTCGTTCCCAGGTCTCCAGAAGGGGTAACGTCACAGGGGGTGAGAGGCTGAGAGTTCGTTCCCAGGTCTCCAGAAGGGGTAACGTCACACTCCCTCAGTCCCTATTGCATCTATACTCATTTAGACCAGGGCAAAATGTTTGAGCTGTAAAACCCACCATTAAGTCACAAGTGCAGCAATTAGTTGCGCCTCGTCTGGAGCGCCTCTTATCTGCCCTGTGTTGGGCTGTGCCATGCCTCTTATCTGCCCTGTGTTGGGCTGTGCCATGCCTCTTATCTGCCCTGTGTTGGGCTGTGCCATGCCTCTTATCTGCCCTGTGTTGGGCTGTGCCATGCCTCTTACCTGCACTGTGTTGGGCCGTGGAGTGCCTCTTAAGTGCACTGTATTGGGCTGGGGCGTGCCGCTTATGTGCACTGTGTTGGGCCGTGGAGTGCCTCTTTTGTGCACTGTGTTGGGCCGTGGAGTGCCTCTTATGTGCACTGTGTTGGGCCGTGGAGTGCCTCTTATGTGCACTGTGTTGGGCTGTGGCGTGCCTCTTGTCTGACCTGTGTTGGGCTGTGCCGTTCCGGCTGGGCAGCGGCGGTGGGGGAGGGAATGGGATATTGATGAGTCCTCAAGGTGGGGCCATCTTGTGTGGGCCTGGAGAGACTGCAGTGAGGGCTTTATCTGATTCCTTGCCCTTATCACCTGCCTGTCAGACCTAATAGGTTGGGAGCTTCCTATTATAATGACAGGCTCCTCTCGCTCTCTATCCCTGGGCTCACACAAATATGATGGAATACAACGGAGGATGAGAGCTATTTCTGGACGTTTGTCGAATACAAATAAGACTTAATCAAATCTGATCAATATTTTGTCTGCTAGAACTCGGCAGGTGTTTTCAGTGCTTCTGTTCTGCTTGCATGGTTAATGCTCGGGAGGGCTCAGGCTTACAAAAGGTGTTACAAAACTCCATCTCCCATGACCACTCCAGCATGTGTGCCTCTTTGAGCTCTGACAAGTGTTAAGTCCCACAGGAAGTGAGCAGCGACCGCAACACCACCGAGATCTGGCCGCGGCATCTGCTGTGGGAAAAGGAGGTCTTTGAAGCTTCCTCCTGCTCTTTGAAAAAGTTTAGTCCTCACTACTACTCTGGGGCCAGCCTCCCCGCGCGCTGACTCACCGGTGTACATTTCTAATGAGAACACGGATGCCAACGGGGTCAGCAGGAACAGTGGCAGCGCCGTCTGGTTGAGGTGACTCACCTAACGATGCCGCCAAGGCAGGAAGGGAGATGTATGCGGTGTGTGCGTTTTTGTGCCATAGTGAGGTAAACACTTGCGACGATGCAATCAACAATGTTATCATTTTGTTTAAATGGCTGGCGTTGTGTGTGTGTCTTTGGCAAAGTCCCAGGCTGAGCCCCCTCTATGTGTGTGTGTGTGTTGACGGAGGGGCACTGCAGCTGTTGGGGACGCCTCATTAGCTCGGTGGCCTCTTTATCTGCCGCTGTCTGCCACAGCCTTCCTTAATGAGGAGAAAAGCTAGGTCTGAAAATAGCCCATGATATGCCTCTGTTCCTTTCCATTACTGGCTAATATGGCTCCTTCCGCACCAAGAGCATCAAGCTAAATGACGTGAAACAACCTTATGTGTTGGAAATGAAACTGTATGAGACTGGGATATAATTGGAGATGGGTTGTTTTGATGACTGTGCTGGAACTCAGAGTATCAAGATGGGACACAGTTATGGGATTTACTAAAGACTGGATGGCCCAAATCATGCTCACTAAGTTGTCACTGCTTTCTGACTGTATCTTTGATGGCCATTGGCAGTCCTGCCAGCCTTAGGGAAGTTAAGCACTGAAGTGCTGGATGCGCATCAGACAAGATTCCTTTTTAAATCTCGCCCCTGTTATCAGGTCTCCAGTCCAATCTGTTTGCATGGCTTCCCTCCACCTTTCCGTTTGCTGATGTATAATTTGAGTCTATCTGACGACAGCAAATTAGTGCCTCAGCTTTCTGCAGCTGGCATTGGTTTGCATATGCACCGGCTATATTTGCCCAGATTATCCCAGACCGCAGGGATAAATAACCAAGGCACAATGGCAAGGGGGTTTCAGCAGCCCATGTGTGCTCCTTGAACTTGCTCCTGTCGCGATGTTTGCTTAATTGAGCAGGGGGCCATGTTGGCGAGGCTTGTTATGGTAATGCCCCTGTGTCTCGCCATGGGGAGTGGTTGGGGGGGTAGCAGGGTTGGCTGGGGCGTGGGTGGACCTGGTGTAAACATGACAGGAGGACAGGAGAGCGAGCTGCCCTCCGCTCTGCCCCGGGTACGCCCTTACAGCACCATGCCAGGCTCTCCACCGCTCCATGCTATGGCAGGGGGGCTCGGTGTGCCATCTGTGGCCAGGGAGGCGCCCAGACAGAGAGGAGGAGGGGCAGGATGGCTCTGCTATACTGGCACACTCCGTCTGATGAGCACCAACCGCTTCTAGTGCTTTCTTGAAATAGGGCCATTCTGTTTTTGGGAGTAATATGGGGCTATGAAGAAGCAGTGGGTTTGAAGTGGTATCGCCGGTATCAGCTGCTCCAGCATATGTGTGTTTCCACTTTGTGTCTGTCTCTCCCTCTCTCTCTCTCTCTCCTTCCCTCTTGTCCTTGCTTTCAAACATGTCCCCCTCAGCTGCTACACTGTAAACCCAGATAGTTCTACTAACTTATTAACATTATGAGTTAAGGTAGAGGAGTCGTTTAGTAATCGAAAGGTTGGAAGGTTGCTAGTTCGATTTCCCACTCCTCCTTACAAAGTGTTTAAGTGTGAACCCCTTAACTGCTCCTGATCTATAAATGCAAAATTCCTTGTAAATCGCTTAGGATAAAAGCATCTGCTGAATCACAGATGTAAATGTAAATGTACATCTGGCAACACTGGGAAGGCGGTCGAGCAATGACAGTTCTCTAAGAGCTTGTTCAAGAAGTTGGACATAAGGGAGATACCCTTTGAAAAACTTGTAAGGGCGTAATAACTACTTTGTGAAAGACCCAGAGAAACACAAATATCCGACGAGGCAAAATCCTGTATGATTTTGGAATAATATGAGTTCAGAGAAATTATGAAAATGATAACAAAATAAATCAGTATAGCCGATGTATAATTTTTTAAGTTAAGTTTGCTGGGCGTGGGGACGGGCCTTGACTGCGGCAGTATTTTAGCACGGGTGAGAGGGGTGGTGCCATGTGTTCTAATCAGAAAGATCGATAGCGTGGGGCTTGGCACAGCTGTTGAAGGAGACGGCACAGGGCCCAGGCAATCCTTCACTTAGCCAACCCCCCCCCCCCCCCCCCCCCTCACACACACACACACACACACACACACACACACACACACACCATTCCCTCTACATGCACACACACACTCACACAGACGCACATACACAAACCTCTCTCTCTCTCTGTCTCTGTGTTTGAGGGAGAGACAGACACACAGACACACGAACAGACACACACACACATACACACCTCATTCATCTCTCCTGACTCACACACAAACCCATGGTTGCTTCTCTTGCTAACTTTGTTACTTGCTTCTCCCTCACTCTCTCTCACACACACACACACACACACACACACACACACACACACACACACACACACAAACACTCTCTCTCTCTCTAGTTATATAAATAGAATCATCCTTATCATCCTTCTCCTCCCCACCCTGACAGGGGGCTCAGCCTCCTCCCTCCCGCTAGAGATGTCTGACAGGTGTCTGGTTGTGCTGGTGGCTGCTGCAGGTGTCTGGTTGTACTGGTGGCTGCTGCAGGTGTCTGGTTGTGCTGGTGGCTGCTGCAGGTCTCTGGTTGTGCTGGTGGCTGCTGCAGGGGACTGGTGGCTAAAAACAGGAGACAGAGCCCTGGGACCGCTGCCAGCTCAGCTACGCACAACACAGCTCCGCTTAGCACTGCCTGCCTGCCAAGCTGCCTCATCCTGACAGGAGGCAAAAAGTCACGCTGACGGCCACCGAGATGGTCTGATTCATGGGTTTGTTTGCCAAGGCACTTTATTGATGTTGAAATGAAATATGCCTCCTTGTTTGAAGTTGTTGGCCAAGTGCCCTGCGCCACAGGGCTGTCCGCCAGCAGGCTCATTTTAATTACGGCATATAATTACCCAGTGTGACCTCTTATCAGGGACCCATCACCAATACTGTACGGAGGATAACTGGTTCTGGTTTTACACCCAAGTGGTTTTAGTGTGAATGTATGTATAGAATGTCCTAGAAATAAATTATGAAAATATATATTTCATGTCTTTTATATTTGTCATGCTGGATTTGTATAGGAGCTGAACATATTGATGCTGAAGCTAAACCTTTATGTAGGTTGTAAAATCCTTCTGACAAATGAAGGGTGAATTTTGGCCAATAATTGATCTACTTCACTGTTTCCACATCCGGAACCTGAGCCACTAGTCTACATAGGCATTGATCTAATAAATGACATGTTTTGGAATGACTGATCAATCGCTATCATGTTTTTAGCCAGCCAGACAGAGGGTCAGTCAATCAGTATGATAATTGATCACAGATGAATTCCTCCTTAAGTCCTGTTTCAAGCTCTAGTCGATATGACAATCCATGTGGTAAGTGATTATGGACGAATGTAGAAAACACTAATAATGACAGGGCCTATCCACTCCTCTCTGTGTCACTAATCAGTTTGACAGTTGATTACATCTTGACTTGTCTCTGTGTCCCCACACTGAACCCCTACCCCTACACCTGCACCTGTTATCTATGACAATATGAATAATGGATTCTTCACCTCATCATGTCTCCATCAGCTTGAACCCGTACAGCTATGACGTGAGCTGCGTGTCTAGCAGCGTGGACCACCTCCCTCTGGCCGCACTCCCGCTCCTCGCCATCGCCGCCCCGCACTACCAGGACGCCGTGGCCACAGTCATCGCTCGTGCCAACCAGGTCTACCACAGCTTCTTGCAGTCCCCAGACGGCGAGGGCTTCAACGGCCAGGTGCCCCCCCCCCTCCCTTATTTAAAGAAAGAAAGAGAGAATAGATATGAGGTGCAAAGGCACCTGGTTCCCCCTCCACTGCTGAAAGGACTCTAACGGGGCTGGGCTGAGTCATCTGTTATGAGTCATCCCAAACCAGGCAGAGGGGGTCTCCAGTCTCCCACGTGCTACAGATAATCAGGAGCAGGGGCGTCGTTAGGCCTGTTTTAGGGGGGCTGAAGCCCCCCTAAAATGTTCTTCAGCCCCCCCAAAATGATTTGGCATGATTGGCTTAAAAAAAAAAAAAAAAAACATTTTTTTTTTTTTTTTTTTGGTGATGACATTAAATTAAACGATTGTGTCTCAAATGGACACGTTTTTTATAACTCTCAAATGCTACATATGTGCGTGCGTTCTGGTTTATAGGTTTTCTCCCCCTTAAAATTACAATCCAATAGCATATCATTCAGGGATTAAAATTAACGTCGTCCCGTCGTCCCGGGGCCGTATTAAATTGTCAATGGGACGATCAACAACTTAATTTGGGACGACAACGGGACGACAAGAATTTCAGCCCGTTTTTTATTGCACTTGCAACTCATTTAAACGAAAAAGAAACGCAATTTCAATGTCCTTGAATGAAGACATTAGACACTGACAATAAATCTGACTTGACTTGACTTGAAATGGACTCGCGCCTCACGTTTGTGTTCTATTAGTGACAATGTTTTCAGAATGTTTCAGAATGTTGCGCTTGCTTCCCGCTCAAGCTCTGTCATTTTCTCCAGTCTTTTTTAAAAAGCTCGTAGCCTCGAGAGCTAGCCTGCTAGCTAACTATCTTCTTCCAAATGCAGCTAGCCCATTCTCCTTAACACCTTATCTTTATTTATTTTTTTGAACATCCTCCGTGTTGCAACAAATAAAACACCAGCACTTGGACACTTCTGTGTGCTGTCCCTGTCTACATTGTGTACAGTTCGTTTTGTTTGGAACCATTGTCTCCAAGCAGTTTTGGAGGCACCGTATGTAGTTGCTCATAGAATTGCTAAGCTTGGCAAACCCCATACAATTGCCAAAACACAGATTTTACTGGCCACGCAAGATGTGTAGAATAATGATTACAGCTGCTAAACTCAGCGCAATAACTATGTCAAATGACACTGTATCACGCCGATTATCAGAAATCAGTTTGGGTCCTATTTTCAAAGAGGACTACCGTTCATTTGCCTGGGTTCGGGATCCATTTCTCTGCTCAGCAGACGGGCTGTCAATAGACATGCAAGATCAGCTTATTGAGCTGAAGAGTGACAGTAGACTTAATCATCTGTTTACCACCTCCCCTCTTTCGTCATTCTGGGTAGCAATGATAACGGAATACCATCAGCTTTGCGAGTTTGTCTTAAAAATGCACGTTCTTTTCGCGTCGCCATATTTGTGCGATGCAGGCTTTTCAAGCGCTCAAAACTAAATACCGTAACCGCGCACAGATCGAGGATGACCTGAGGATATGTTTGTCAAACATTGCCCCGAGATTTGAGGACCTTTGCCAGGCAAAGAAAGCTCATGTTTCACATTTACTGACCTGTAAGATTTGTTTTGTAAAGATCACAAGAGGCCCATAATAATAACAGTATCCTAATGATGGCAATAATAACACTTATTATTATTCTGACTATATTATGATTATGATAATACAAAAATACTAATTGGTCGACAAACATAAATTATAATAATAATGATGGTGATAATAATGATGATTATTATAATAAGAAAGCATGTAGGCTCACATAGCTGCTAATATTAATAGCCTACTAATAGGCCTGCTACTACTGAAAATAATAACAATAATGATAATAAATAGTTATAATAATTGCATGTATGGGCCTAACAATAACAATAGCCTAACCTTGACATGTCATGCATATCAATTACAATATGCTATCTATCTATAAATGGTGGTGTAGTTGAGGGCAGTGGCGGCGGGCGATGGGGGGGGGCCCAACTACCCCTAACCAGCTTTGGGGGGGCCCAGCTTGCAAAAGTTTGAGAACCCCTGATGTAGACCAAACAGTCCGCGTTTAATATCACCATTCAATCCCAACTACTACCAGTGATTATTACGTCCAGGTCCCATCTCTTAGTCTACTCAAATTAACAAATAAATACATAATCGTTTTTCATAAAATTCGGGACGGTTCCGGGACGTTTCGGGACGGTTGAAAATGATTTTCGGGACGATTCCGGGACAGTGGTGAAAAAAGTTAATTTTAATCCCTGATATCATTAACGATGTAAAGGGGATCTCGCGGAGGCTGCTGCGCTGGTTTTCTCACTCTGCCGAAGTAAGGTCTCTTCAACGACATCCAAGATTATAGCCAAGGAGTTTAGCTCGAAGTAAATGATGCATGGAGTGAAATGGTAAGTAAAGGTAGTTACAGAATGTGGCTATCTGTAGTTGTTAACGATTGTTAACTGCTTAAATTAGGGTTTACTTGAGAGAATTAGTAGTGGGCTATGTTTACACTAAGCTAGCTAGCTAGCTATTTTGTTAGAAACTGTCCCAGTGAGTGTGAACGAGCAAATTCGAAATACAAGAAATAACTATCGACACCTCTCCATTCTTTGCATTACGCAATATATATCTCTAGTATTTCGAAACAATAATATCAGTCCCTTTTGTTAGGTTAGCGGGGTCGGGATGTGAACCCAGGTCGCTGGCGTGGTAACCAGTGACTAACCCAGTAGGCTAGTGAGGACCCAGACGCAGAGATAAACTCAAAACTTTGCTTTATTAGTTTTCCGTCAAACAGTCAATAATAAGAAGGGAAGACGTCGACAGCAAAAATGAGGAGTGGAATACAAAACACAGAAGATCTCCAACAGGGAATAATCCAAACGCAAAAGTAGTTTCCAAACGGTAGTAATCCAAATCACAAAAGAACAGTCAGAATGGCAAAAGGCCTAACAAAGGAAGCTAACAAAAATGTAGCTCTAGCTCACCCACGGGAGAAAAAGAATTCCAGAGACCGCTGTTAGGAGAACAGCGAAATGTGGCGAGAACCACGCAAAAACCAGCACAGGAGATGTCTTACTTGGGAGTAGTGTTCACACGGGAGTGTCTGAGCAAACGTCGCAATGACATGACGAGCCAATACAGGGTTTTTATAGTCTAGCTACAAGGGTAATTGATTGACAACAATAATATAAATCAGGTGTGGCACAGGGGAACAAAGGAAAATAATAAAACAAGTCTTTAGGCCACTAGATGTCGCCAATGACAAAAATCGTGGCGACAGAAGTTCAAGGTCATGACAGTACCCCCCCCTTTAGGGGCGTCTCCCGACGACCCCTGGGCGATCAGGGTGCTCATGGTGAAAGTCTTTGATAAGTGAGTCATCAAAAATGTTCCGGGCCGGAACCCAAGAGCGCTCCTCTGCGTTATAACCCTCCCAGTCCACCAGGTACTGTAACCCGCGCCCAACCCGACGGGAGTCCAGCAACCGGCGAACTGTGAAGGCGGGCTGTCCACCCACGATGCGGGGGGTGGGAGGGGGCCTGGCAGCCGGAGCCAGAGGAGAGGTGAGAAGGGGTCGCAGCAGGGACACATGGAATGAGGGGTTGATCCTCAGGGTGCGAGGAAGCTGGAGCTTGTAGGTCACCGGGTTGATCCTCCGGACGATCTTGAATGGACCGATAAACCTGGGAGCCAGCTTGCGAGACTCCACTCGCAAGGGGATGTCCCGTGCAGATAACCACACCCTCTGCCCTGGACGGAAGGATGGAGCAGGTCTCCGGCGCCGGTTGGCCTGGGACTGTGTGGTCCTCGCGGTGCGGACCAGGTTCTGCCGGGCCTTCCTCCAGGTCCGTCTACACCTCCTCATGAAGTGCTGGACAGAGGGCACCCCAACGTCCTCCTCCTGCTCTACAAACAAGGGAGGCTGGAACCCGAACTGGCACTGAAAAGGAGACAGGTTAGTGGCAGAAGACTGGAGGGTGTTGTGGGCATATTCTGCCCACGGAAGGAAAGAGCTCCAGGAGGACGCGTTGTCTGCCACCAGTGCCCTCAGGGTGGTCTCGAGCTCCTGGTTCATCCTCTCCGTCTGTCCGTTAGACTGGGGATGGAAGCCCGAGGAGAGACTGGCAGTCGCCCCAATCATTTTGCAGAAGGCCCGCCACACCCTGGAGCAGAACTGGGGACCGCGGTCGGACACAATATCCTGTGGGAGACCAAACACTCGAAAAACAAAGTTAAAAGTGAGTCTTGCCGTTTCAAGTGCCGATGGTAGCTTGGGTAACGGCACAAAGCGACAGGCTTTAGAAAATCTGTCTACAATGACAAGAATTACCGTGTTACCCTCCGACACAGGAAGACCCGTCACGAAATCCATGGAGATGTGCGACCATGGCCGGTGTGGGATGGGGAGGGGGTGAAGCAACCCCTGAGGCCGTTGGTGAGGGTTCTTGCTTCGTGCACAGACAGCGCAGGCCCCGACAAAGGACTTGACATTCTCGGCCATGCCAGGCCACCAGAAATGTCTCTGCACAAACTCCAAAGTCCGTCGGACCCCAGGGTGTGCTGTGAGGCGCGAAGCATGGCCCCACTGGAGTAACTGAGACCGTACACCCCGCGGAACAAAGAGGAGACCAGGCCTCTCTGGACCCGGGTTGGGTTCGTCCTGTTGTGCCCTTCGGACCTTGTCCTCAATTCCCCAGCGGATGGATGCCACGATCCGGGAGGAAGGAATGACGCACCTCTCCTCTTCGTCCTGGCTAGCGGAAGGGAACTGCCGGGACAAGGCGTCAGGTTTGGCGTTCTTCGAGCCTGGACGGTAGGAGATGGTGAAGTCGAACCGCCCAAAGAACAGGGACCATCGAGACTGTCGGGGGTTGAGGTGCTTGGCGACCTGGAGGTACTCGAGATTCCTGTGATCCGTCCACACCAGGAACGGATGTTGAGCACCCTCCAGCCAGTGCCTCCACTCCTCGAGCGCCAGCTTGACGGCCAGCAACTCCCGGTCCCCCACGTCGTACCGGGATTCCGCAGGACTCAGCCGGTGGGAGAAGAAAGCGCAAGGGTGGATCTTGCCATCCTGAGCCCTCTGGGAGAGTATTGCCCCAACCCCTACCTCAGAGGCATCCACCTCCACAATGAACGGCAGGGACGGGTCAGGAAGGACGAGAATGGGGGCCGAAGAGAACCTTCTCTTCAGTTCGCAAAACGCCTTCTCTGCCTTAGGGGACCAGACAAAAGGACCCCGACCCTTCTTGGTAAGGGCGGAGATGGGTTCTGCAATAGAGCTGAAACCTCGGATGAACCTCCTATAAAAATTTGCGAACCCCAGAAACTGCTGCACACCCTTAACGGACTTAGGGGCCTCCCAGTCCCTCACTGCCTTGGTCTTCTTTTGGTCCATCTCAATCTGGCCCTCTCTGAGGATGTATCCCAGGAAGGTGACCTCAGGCCGGTGAAACTCGCACTTCTGGGGTTTAACGAATAAGTGGTTCTGAAGGAGTCTCTGGAGAACTCGTCGGACGTGTAGGCGATGATCCTGCAGAGACTTGGAAAAAATCAAGATATCATCCAGGTACACAAAAACAAAGTGGTTAATCATGTCCCGGAGACAGTCATTGATTAGAGCCTGGAAGACGGCTGGGGCATTAGTAAGGCCAAAGGGCATCACCTGGTACTCGTAGTGCCCCGTCGGGGTGTTGAATGCCGTCTTCCACTCGTCCCCCTTCCGGATGCGGATCAGGTGGTAGGCGCTTCGCAGGTCCAGTTTAGTAAAAATCCTAGCACCCTGAAGGAGGTCAAACGCTGTGGACATCAGTGGCAGGGGATAGCGGTTACGGATGGTTATCTTGTTTAGGCTCCGGTAATCGATACAGGGCCTCAGAGATCCATCCTTCTTGCCCACGAAGAAAAACCCCGCTCCAGCAGGGGAAGTGGACGGACGGATGAACCCCGATGCTAGGGCATCCCTGATGTACTCGTCCATGGCCTTCCTTTCTGGACGGGAAAGGGAGAAAATCCGCCCCTTGGTTGGACTGGTGTCGGGTTGCAGCTCGATAGAGCAGTCGTATGGCCGGTGAGGGGGAAGTGACGAGGCCCGCCTCTTGCTGAAGACCTCTTGCAGATCCAGATACTCCGCCGGCACCAGAGACAGTTCAGCAGGATCAGGAGGCTCGGGAAGGCAGTGAGGAGAATCGCTGAAGAGGCAGGTGGCGTGGCAGGTAGGACCCCACTCGAGGATGCGGCCTGTCACCCAGTCAAGATGGGGGTTGTGGCAGTTGAGCCACGGGAACCCCAAGACCACTGGAAAATCCGGGGAACGAATCAGGTTCAAGGAGATCTCCTCACGATGGTCTCCCAATTGTAGCCTCACCTTTGATGTGACCCGAGTCACATTTCCATCCCCCAGTGCTCGCCCATCCAGGGCAGTGACGGCAAGCGGCGTTTCAAGGGGAACCAGAGGGATCTTGAGCCTCAGTGCGAGACCCCGGTCAATGAAGTTTCCTGCCGCCCCGGAGTCTATCAGGGCCCTGTATGAATGTTCATTCTCCCCCCAGGAGATGGAGATGAGGAGATACACCGCTTGGTCAGGAAACTGGGAGGAAAGGGTTGCGCCCGTCACAACCCTCCCCTGGTTGGACGGACGACCCCTTTTCCCGAGAGCTCGGGACATGAGGATCGGAGATGACCTGTTTCGCCACAGTACAGGCAGAGACCCTCACGCATCCGCCGTTCCTTCTCTCGGGCTGATAGTCTGGTCCCTCCCAACTGCATAGGCTCAGTATCCTCACTCGACTTGGACCTCCAAGAGCCTGCCGGTAGAACCCAAGAGACCCCCTGGTCCCCACGGCGCTCGCTCATACGGTTGTCCAAACGCACGGCGTGGGAAATCAGAGGCTCTAGCTCAGTGGGGCACCCGATTGAGGCCAAGCCATCCTTCAGGACGTCCGACAACCCGTGGTGGAAGGCTGTTGCCAAAGACTTCTCGTTCCATCCACTCTCCTCTGCGAGAGTGCGGAACTCTATGGCGTAGTCCGATACCGAACGCCTCCCCTGCCGAATGGTCATCAGCTGCTTGGCAGTGTCTGGCCCAGTCGTTGATTGGTCAAAGACCATTAACATCTCCTGCTGGAAATCCCCAAAGGACGAGCAGACTGAGCCCTGCTTTGCCCAGACTGCAGTAGCCCATTTCAGGGCCTTGCCTGTTAGGAGGGTGATAATGTAAGCCACGCGGAGGCGGTCAGAGGAAAAGGCCCGGGGCTGGAGCTCGAAGATCAGGTCGCATTGGGTTAGGAAGCCTCGACAACCCCCCTTTTCACCGTCATAGCGTGGCGGCTGGGAAACCCGGGGTTCTGCAGAGGAATGTGGGACAGGGGCATCAGGTAGATGCTGTGCAGCGCCTCTCTGGTCCAGTTGTTGCAGGTGCTGGTTGTGGCGTAGTAAACCCTCCTGCTGGCATGCAATATCTGCCCTTTGGCGGCCAAGGTCCTCCTGCTGGCGAGCCATGCTGTCCTGCTGGGACGTAAGCAGTGCCTGCTGGTGGGCCATATTCTCACGCTGAGACGCCAGCTCTGCCTGCTGACGATTGACCTCCTCCTGCTGGCGAGCCGCTGCTTCCTTGTGCTGCACTAATGCTTGCTCGTGCTGGTCCAGACGGGTGTGGCTTGACTGTAGGTCTAAAGTTAAGGCCTGAAACATCTGCTCGATTCTGGACATTTGCTCTGCTAGGTCCATAATGCTCGCGACGTTCTGTTAGGTTAGCGGGGTCGGGATGTGAACCCAGGTCGCTGGCGTGGTAACCAGTGACTAACCCAGTGGGCTAGTGAGGACCCAGACGCAGAGATAAACTCAAAACTTTGCTTTATTAGTTTTCCGTCAAACAGTCAATAATAAGAAGGGAAGACGTCGACAGCAAAAATGAGGAGTGGAATACAAAACACAGAAGATCTCCAACAGGGAATAATCCAAACGCAAAAGTAGTTTCCAAACGGTAGTAATCCAAATCACAAAAGAACAGTCAGAATGGCAAAAGGCCTAACAAAGGAAGCTAACAAAAATGTAGCTCTAGCTCACCCACGGGAGAAAAAGAATTCCAGAGACCGCTGTTAGGAGAACAGCGAAATGTGGCGAGAACCACGCAAAAACCAGCACAGGAGATGTCTTACTTGGGAGTAGTGTTCACACGGGACAGGAGTGTCTGAGCAAACGTCGCAATGACATGACGAGCCAATACAGGGTTTTTATAGTCTAGCTACAAGGGTAATTGATTGACAACAATAATATAAATCAGGTGTGGCACAGGGGAACAAAGGAAAATAATAAAACAAGTCTTTAGGCCACTAGATGTCGCCAATGACAAAAATCGTGGCGACAGAAGTTCAAGGTCATGACACCTTTAGAATGATGGATTGAACAGAGTTTCAGGGGATGTTAAGTGCCTTGGACATTTTTTTGTATCCTTCCCCTGACTTATACTTTTCAATAACCTTTTCTCTGAGTTTCTTAGGGTGATCTGTGGTCTTCATGGTGTAACAGTAGCCAGGAATACTGATTACTGAATACTGACCAGTGAATAGACCTTCCAGACACAGGTGTCGTTATACTACAATCACTTGAGACACATTTACTGCACACTGATCCCCATATCACTAATTGTGAGACTTCTAGCACCAATTGGCTGGACCTCTGTTGAATTAGGTCAGTCTATATAAAGGGGGTGAATACTTATGCAATCACTTATTTTCATTACATATTTGTATTTAATTTACATAACTGTGTAGAAATATATTTTCACTTTGACATTAAAGAGAGCTATTTTGTGAATTTTTTTGTCCAAAAATCCAACTTATATTGACCATGACTGATTTATAAAAGCCATAAAAGGGTAAAACATCCAAGGGGGTGAATACTTACGCAAGGTACTGTACTAAATGCAAGCAAAACTAAAGAGCAAAATCACAATTTTTCTGATTAAACCGATCTATGAACTGTCTGAAACAATGGATATCTGCGGCCCCAAATGGGCCCCCCAAAAAATGTTGCGCGCTGGGCGTGTGTGTGTGTGTTTGTGTTTGTTTGTGTGTGTGTGTGTGTGTGTGTGTGTGTGTGTGTGTGATTGTGTGTGTGTGTGTGTGTGTGTGTGTGTGTGTGATTGTGTGTGTGTGTGAGCGCACATTAGGGTTGGGCGATGTCTCCTTATTTGGCAGAAGACGATGTTTACATTGAAACATCGTGATGGACGATGATATCGTCTCGTCGGGGGGGGGGGGGGGGGGGGGGGGGTTGTAGCCTACTACTCAGTCCCATTTATTTTTTTTAAATGCCGTTACGTTTACGAATGTTGAACAGTGACTAGCGGTGAGGTTCGTGGCTGCGGTGAAGGTTCGTGGCTGCACCGACTCTTGCAGTGTCAGATTTACAATAAATGAACCCATTCAATTGGTAGCTTGCACATTGACAACTTGTTTTTCATATTTCATATCAGCATTCTTAACATACACATTGGTAAGGTTCATACTGTTGGCAGTTGCTAGCTTGTGATGAATTCGTTTTAATATCTGGATATTTGAACTCGTGAATATGAACTGTTTCATACGAAGTTGCACAGGCACCCTGAGGGTTTCTACCAGTCTCCATTATAATTGTATAGTTAAGTCGAGGAGACTATAACATCAGCTAGATAACTAGCTGTCATTTCATGCAAATTGAACTCTTCCATTTAAATCGTTGAAGGTAACTTAAAGTGTCCTTAGCTAGCTAGTAAGCTAGCAGGTATTTAACCGTAACAACCAGGAAACAACTTCAGCTGGAGTTTAATTCCTCAAATCAGCTCACCAATAAAAGCAGTCTTTGGTTCAAGGTGATCACAACCACTTGTATGATGTTAAATGGCTTCACATAGATATGAAACAATCCTCAGATAAATGATGTGAAATCAACGGAGCAAGCTATTCTGATAACAATGTAATGTTAGCGAATGAGGGGTGAGAAGCTCCCCCTTGCTATATTTAGTCTCCGCTGTTCGTTCAAAGCCAAATATATCCTCGTGGTTCCAAATAGCAATTTGGCTTTCAATGTAAGAAGTTGATCGAGCTATCTTCTGTCCCTTCGTGTCTATTCTATTTTGTAGCCATTGAAGTTAATGCTTTCGCTAAGTTGAACGTCATATTTCTGTTGACAATAAGCAAGTTTCCCGACGCAGGAGCAGGCTTAGATAACGTGAATAACATGAAATGTTTGACGTGGGAAAAACGAAGAAAAGCTGTAACCTAGACATAATACCCTAATAATAATACATTGTATAAGAATAAGCCAATTAGGCATATTGTAGCACTAGCAGTAGCCTATTTAATTTTCATGCCTGACTTTAATTCATATGGGGGGGCGTGGCATCACGATGGTTACCGTCAAAAATGACGATGGACGATGATATCGTCCATCGGCACAACCCTAGCGCACATGCGTCTGTAGGGAGTCTTAATGCGCCTGTAGGGAGTCTCTCTCGCTCTCTCTCTGTAAATCTGCTGTTTCCTCCAAGGACTAAGACAGTCATGAAAAGCGCACACTTATACCAGAGACTGGGAATTCCATGCCACTGTGATAAGGCACTGGTGATTTAATCAGCCCCATCCGACTCTGAGGAGAGAGTATTTATGTCTAGGACTGCATTGTAAGGGCTAGCATTAGCAGTCGACAGCCTTTAAAGCGGCTTGGGCTTTGTGGTTTGGGAGATGTTGAAGGAGCCTGTGCACACACCATCACCCACATCAAACCTTGTAAGAGGCTCAGTTAGCAAGTGGGATGCCTTTGTTGTTGTTTTAAGTCCCAATTTACTGTGTGTTATTGACTGTGTGATCAAGCGGCATTGACAGTGTGATCAAGTTGGCAGCGTCTCCCTCTCACGGTCCTGTCAATGTGCTGTTGATTGAGCGCTGATGGAGTAAGGGCTAAATCAGTTGTGTGTGTGTGTGTGTGTGTGGGTGTTGGGTGTGGTGGGCCAGTTGTGTTTGTTGGGCGACTGTGTCGGGGGGTGCTGTGCTTCTAAATCAGTTGTGTGTGTGTTGGGTGTTGGGTGTGGTGGGCCAGGTGTGTTTGTTGGGCGACTGTGTCGGGGGGGGGGGGGGGGGGGGGGTGTTGCGGGGGGGGGGTGCTGTGCTTCGATGCCCTCTGCTTCAGCAACAGCACCGAGAGCCTCAAGGTATGGCACACACACACACACACACACAGATATACACACAGTTACACACACACGCACACACACGCACACACACACACACACACACACACACACACACACACACACACACACAGGTACACACACACACACACACACACAAACACACACACACACGCACACACACTCACACACACACACACACAGATACACACACACACACAGATACACACACAAACACACGCACCCGCAGAGATGGGCAAAAATACATCAAAATGTATTTTGATACAAAATACAAAATACCCTTCAAATAAATGTATCAAAATAAAATACCTAATACTGTTGCTAGAAAATGTAACAAAATACAATACATAAATACTTTATCTGAATACTTTATCTGAATTTTCAGTTTTCTCTCAATTTGGTATAGCAGAACATTCAGGTTTGGGCTATTCAGTGGAGCATTACCCAAAGCCATCCTGGACAGCTATCCGAAATGGTTGTGGGCAATGACGTCCCTTGCAGCCGGTCCAGTCAGATCCTGATTCGGGAGAGGCTCCAGCAGATCGTCCTCATGAGGGCCGACTATCACTGGGAGCCTCTCCCTCCTCAGTGTGGCCACATTGTGGAGCACGGCGCACGCCACTGTGATGGCAATGGCCCTTTCCGGTGCCACCCTCAGCCCCCGTAGGCAATGAAAGCGCCCCTTGAGTCGTCCGAAGGTCATTTCAATGCGACCCCTCGTCCGAGCAAGGGCACCATTGAAGCGTAGCTCAGGGCCTGGGGCTGGATCTATATAGGGGGTCATGAACCAAGGCCGGCATGCGTACCCCCTATCCCCAATCAGGAGGCCATCATAATTCCCTAGTATATGATATGAACAAAGTTGGATCACCTCTACATAAAATAATCCATTTCTGAATGTCATGAGATTTGCTATACCTTGTTCAAAGCTGTGGCACAATGTAGACTGCCTGAATATACGGGAGTCGTGAACGGAGCCCGGCCACTTGGCCTCAACATGTGTGATCAGGCAGGTGGAGTCACAGATCATCTAAGATGAATTGCATTCAAGTCATGGGTATTGTACAGTACATGGGTAGCCTACAGCAGGCAATTGCAAAGTCCATGACCCCTATGGTCAAAGACAAATTATTGTTTATTGTTTTAATTTTAGGAAAATTATCTCATAAATACCACATTAAGGCTGTGAAAGCCCTTCCTGTTCACAAAATCGGCCTCATTTGGGCCACTGCACCAATCACATTCGGAAACTCTGCATAATGATAAACTCCGTAATGAATAGTGATAGAAATGCATTTTCATTAAATGGTAAAATAGCATAAATAGCATAAAATCCCTCGTTGATATTATTGGCAGGGATAAATCCAGGGAATTTAATGAAATTATTCATTAATCCCTGCAGCGCCAGGTACACTTTGCGTATAGCAACGCAGGTTGCGGCTTTGCCAATGCATTCAGCATCTCCTACAATGTACAAAAAGGTCCCCCACGCAAAATATCTCAGGGCTATGCAGAGCGTCTGAGGCACAGTAAGCGCTCTGCTGCGGCGTGTACTGTTTGCGATGTACGGCGACAGAAGGTCCTGCAAATAGATCAGTCCCTGTCTGCTGAACCTGTACCGCTCGTACTTAAACTTGTCACTTTGAAGCAATGGATCTTGGCGATCGCGAAATACAACTACGTTTCTGAAAGCTTGTCTTACTAGGATTGCTCCTATGTCCACAGGGTCTCTCAAAAAGGGAGCTGCCATTTTTTTCCAGGGGTGGGGCAAGCTTAATCCAGGTACTCTCATATTAGCCTGCACTGGAGCAGGTTAGTGCTAAGCGATTAATTACCATGGTTATTGATCAAAAGTTGGTTCGCCGAACTCGCTAAAGGGGCGTTGTCTTTTTTTGGCCTGGAATTTAGCTTGCTAAACCGATTAGTGAGCGTCGCCGAACAGTACCCTGGACAGAAAAGGCCCCTGTGATGAAAGTAACAGTCTCCCCACAACACAACAGGCAGCGTGTAGCAACTGATAACTACTTAAAGTATAAAGGGTGGGGTGATTCCTCTCACTCACTCTCAAGTCCTGCATGAGTGTCCTAACTCAGATGCACACTTCAATATAAACAGAAAAAGTAATTCCATTTATTTTCATTAGCATGGAAAGGGATTGATGTCTGCGTGTTGAAGGCGGTGTGTCAGGTGGCGTCTGGCCCTTGTCCAGGTTATCATGGAATGTGTCACTCGCCCTTCTCCTGCTATTTATCAGCATTTGTTGTGTGACAGCCTCGTCTCTCTGCCTACCTGCCTGTCTGCCAGCGGCGCAGCTAAAAATAGTCTGTGTTTGTGCAGGCAAGGAAAACAACAACAACAACAACAGAATGCCGCAGGTAAATAGCAGCGCAATTTTTGGAAGACGTGTCCTCACCATGGTAGCACAGAGCAGCACCGTGACGGGGTCTCACTACAGCCTGAAGGGGTTCCATCAACACCTCCCAGCAACCCTCCTCCATCTTTAACCCAACCCCACCCCTCACCCCCCACCCCCCACCCGACCATGGTGCCTCTCTGTGTCTGATGACTCACTGTAGTTAGATGCTCCATCCTGCTTCCTGTGAGGCCAGCTGTGGAGGAGATGCCCCCCAGCTTGGGTGTGCAGTCACTGGGAGGGCACGGTGTGGAGGAGATGCCCCCCAGCCTGGGTGTGCAGTCACTGGGAGGGCACGGTGTGTAGGGCTGGGTAAAAGCTCCACTCGTGCCCCCAGCAAGGGCGTTTAGCAGCTGCACCAACAACTCCCGCTCAGGTTCCACTTCTATAACCACTCCGGTGATTATACTTTACAGTACACACTCTGTGTTTAACCACCCAACATACAGGCTATCATACATATGCTAACTCCTCATAGAATATGTACTGTAGACACACTTCTGTTTCGACCCTGCCTGGCATTCCTTGGCCCTGCCCACCTAGTGTAGCTGTGCTCTCTCTCCAGCAGGTTCATTGGTGCTTAGTTGTGGTTGGTTGGTTCTTCCGAATTGGCAGGGTGATTAAAGGCCTGCTCTCTCCACTCTTGCTGTTCTCCCCTCCTCTGAGGCCATTTGGCTGTTGTTTTCCGATTAGCTTGACACCCCCTTGTGCTACAGTGTTGTTTTTCATGTATCTTCCACTAAACGGATGGATTCATTCCTTATTCATTCTATTCATCAATGTACTTCATTATTAACAACCTGCGTGTGGCCTCCCCCTCATGTTAGAGTGCTCTGAGCCAAGAGTGAGTAACATCTGTCATACATGAATATGTTCTCCTTGACACACTCTCACTCACACACACACACTCCCCGAAGATGTCTTGCCAACATGACTTGCCTTTTCACACCTTATTTGAGCTGTCTGTGTAAGCCGGTTAGGGGGAGCAACAGTGGAAGGCAGGGGTGATTGTTTAGATGTATGCCTCTCTTCGTGAGGACAATAAACCAAACATACATCTATACACACCAACCAAGCAATATGCAGACTCATCCCATTAAGCAATGACTTAAAGAATAGAAAGTCAGCTGTAAGTCATAATTGTCTTTCAGTCTACAAAGTAGTTTATTTGTCCCCCAGATATGAATGAACCCTAGATGTTGCTCAGGGTTTCTATTTAATGCGTACAAAACAAATGTAAACACATTAATGTGGTGATGACTCATCAGTGGCTCTTCCTTCTCTCTGCTGGGTATCAGTGATTACTTTTGAACAACGTTTCTCTTGTTCTTGTTCTCCATGCATCTTATCATGCATTTAGAAAGGTTTTTAACCTTTGATCAAGTCAAGGCCTCTGGCGGGCTCTGATGGTTTGTCGTAATATGGAAAACAATGTCAAATTGATTAAATGACGCACATCACTGAAGCTTTTTTTCTATACTATCTGAACCCCCTCCCCCAACATTATGTCAGCTTTGTTTGGTTCAGTGTAAACAAGCATAGCTGGCATAATGAGGGGTCTCCATAATGTCAGTATAGTGGGTTTGTGTTTAAAAGGGGTTAGAATGAGCTGGGCAGAGCGGCAGAGGCAAACAGAAGAGGTGCTTCGATGGAGGAGAGGAACGGAGACATCCATTAGTGGGAAGGGGCGATTCTCTCCTCCCCTCACTCCCCCGGGACGGTGCAGGCGTTAGAAGGCTACTGCTAGTGGTAAGTGGGCCTGTGTTTAAGGGACACGCCACCGCTCAGACAGTTAGGAGCTCCACGCGTGTCGGGCTGAAGCCTGGGCAACCAGGTCAGCACCACTGCCTGAGTTTCTGTCTCCCCAGGCACCCAGCTCTGATCTGATGCTCTGATTCAACACAGCCTTGAACATGCCGGAAGGTGGAGGAGAGGCTGGGAACAGCTCAAGGCTCTGGCCTCAGGCTCTGCCCCAATCACAAAACCAATTGGCCAGTGCAGAGGAGCGCACTGACAGTGAACAAGCTGCACGCCTCACAATTACTTACACTCACACACTCACACACACACACAAACCAACACTTTCCCTGATCAATGCCAAGAGGATTAAGGATATACAGTCGTGATTTGTTGTTGAGTCTATTTTTTATGCCTTTTTTATGCCTTATTCAGGACGGTGCGGACCTACGGCCAGGCAGCAACCTTGTTCTAGGCGGCTGCATATATGAAAAAATAACACCTAACCCTAAAAAAATTCTAACAAAAGGTTTCTCAGCTATTTCTTGTAGTATTAGGTGTCCTTAGTAACATACTAAAAGTTTACCAAAGTTTGACCACTAGAAAGGTGTCATTTTCAAGATGGCGTCCAAGATGGGCAGGAAGTCCTTAAAATAAAAAAAAAAAAACATTTTTTGACGTTGCCAAGTAATTTTGGTTTCTAACCCCATGTTTTCTGGGTCTATGAATTCATTGGACTTGTTTAAATTGCACTGGCATAATTACATACTTATGGAATACATGATTTTATGAGATTAGCAGGGCTGAAACGGTACACCAAACTCACAATTTGGTTTTTATAACAATGTTTGACCCACGGTTCGATACATAGGCCTACCTTGATGTTTTTGGGTGCAAGACTTTTGAGTCTTGAAAAACATTGATATTGAGATTATCAGTCAACTTGAACGCAAGAGTTTTAAACAAATGCTAATGATGCTAACCGGATTTAATAGCAATTTAGATAGTCGTCTTCTATGCGTTCATTGGTGGGTTAGGGTTAGCACTAAAAGGGTAAGGGTTAGGTGCTTAATGTAATTTGGATTGATACCAAATGATTAATCCCCCTGAGGCCCTGCCTTTGCGCACTGTACTCATTTCTGAGAGGGTAGTACGATCTCTCTGTAGTGAGGAGGACAGTGAGTACCTTATCTCCTGCAACTTACTATGTTTTCAACATAGTTTTGGAAGTCCTTATTGAGGCTTACCAAAGGTTGATGAACTTAACCCCTGTATGTTCCACATACTAATTGAAAGAGAATCCATTTGGCTTAATTGTTTTTTGTTGCTGGTCTGGCCACGATCCACTGCCCATTAGGTGAGAACAGATGAGGCTGAGCATCTGCTGAATCTCTCGGAGTTCTCTGCCGGCAGAGCGTCCTGTACCACTGAGCGCCTGGGCATAGATGAGTGTCCCTGGTCGAGAGGGCCGGAGTCGATGGGGTGGTGAAGCTGCACCATGTTACAGTGTAGGCACATGTCCATTCACAGAAGGTGGTCCAGGCCTCTCCTGGGGCCTCCTCTGTTTTCCGGGGCGTGGCGAACTGTGTGGGCCATGTGTTATTGGTGGAGGGGTGGTTGTGTTTCCCCTGCTGTGTGTTTGGGGGGTGGTTGTCTGTGTGAAGGCAGCATCTTTCAGGGTTTTAGCTAACAAAGGGACTACGTTTATGCAGATGGACGTGGTCATAGAGATATTTTGTGTTCATGGTAGAGTTATGGGCGAGGTGGGCGTTTGACCGAAGTGCACAGTCCCTTGAGATGCTGGCATTGATCTTGTGGATGGTGAGGGGGTGGTCATCTTTTCTGGGCAGCAGCGTGGAGAACACAATCCTTGCTTGTGGAAATGTGCTGGAGGCCCGTTCTATTACTGCTCTCAGCGAAACTGCCGCTCTGTCTTGCTGCCTCCTTAGGTCATTTGTGCCAGTGTGGATGATGATGTGACTTGGTGATCCAAGTTGTCTCTCATCCAGAAGAAAGGGCTTTTGAGTAGTGGGGCACCATATCTTGGTTGCATGGTGGTTTGGGAACAGCTTTTTTGCATTGATGAATATACCGTTTGAGTCCATGAGAAGAACAATGTATACTCGCTTTGGATTTTCTGTGTCCTGTTCCTAGATGATGGATTTGGTGAATGTTGTCTGGCTAGTGGGGGTGGCCTGAGTGCTGGTAGGTGCTGAGGGAGACTGTTTCTTTCGGCTGGTATGGGCTGCAGGGGGTGTTGATTGGCTGCTGGTGGTGGTGGCCTGTGAGATGGTATGGGCTGCAGGGGGTGTTGATTGGCTGCTGGTGGTGGTGGCCTGTGAGATGGTATGGGCTGCAGGGGGTGTTGATTGGCTGCTGGTGGTGGCCTGTGGGTTGGTATGAGCGTGGTTGGTCTGGTCAGGAGTTTTAGGTGTTGTTGGGTGATGGTGGTTGATGGAAAACAGCTGTTTCTAGAGGCTCTGCACTGTGGGGTCTCTGGCCCTCAGCTCTACTCTGAGTGCTGCCAGCTCTCTCCTGTGGTTGTCCTGGGCTTGCTGCAGCTTTGACCTGCCCTCTTTGCCTATACAGCTCCTCCTTGTAGTTTTCTCTGTCCCTCTGCAGTTCTGTCACTTGGTCTGTTAAGACACAGAGATCTTGCCTTAAGCCATCCCTTCTCTGTTGTGGCTCTCTTTTGGACTGTAGCCTGAAAACAGTCTCCTTGAGTTTAATTATTTCAATTTCGAGTTGTGTGAATTGTTCCTTTATGAGGGAGTTTTGTAGTGGTTGGTCCTGTTCTGAAGAGGGGGAATCAGCTGTGTCCTCTGCTCTGCTATTGACAGTGGGGGCACACTCGGTCTCTCTCTCTGAGGATTCTCGTTATCAAGAGGCTTCTCAATCTCAGCCATTTCTTTCAATTTTTTAAAGGCAACTTGGAATTCTTTTAGGTTTCCCTGTATCATGACAGTTCCATTCTTGTATATGTTCACCGTTGTCATTATAGTGACATGGTCATTTGGGTCTTTAATTTTTACTTTCCACCCATTGCATATTCCCTCTTTCTTTACAGATAGGTAGTGCTTGCATATTTCTCCTTTTTCAATCACTTAAGGGGAATTTTAATTCCTTTTAGCATATATATGCTTGTAACCAATTACTTTAATATATAATTATACTTGAATTATCACTTATCTATCTTGCAATATGCTTATTAAAATATTACATGGCTAAAACATGTATCCGGCACCAGTATTCCTGGTCTTGGAGGTGGACAAAGGACTAATGGTCATTTTAAGGACCTGACGGCCGCCATTTTGAAAATGGGGTCTTTCTTGGAGTCAAACTTTGGTAAACTTTTAGTATGTTTTTAAGTACAACTGATACTAGTGTAAACCACTGAAAAACCTTTTGTTAGAATTTTTTTGGGGTCAAGTCATATTTGCAGCTGTCTATTCTGAATCCGGGGCGTTTTGACTTCGAGGTGTCAGACTGTTTCCTCCTGGGCTGTCCACTGGGCCTGGTGCTGGCCATGAGGAGGACTGTGCTCCCAGCTGCCCAAGGTGAGGCTGCGGACGCCTCTGGCTTTGACCTTCAGTCCATCTCTCTCTCTCTCTTTCTCTCTCTCTCTCACACACACACACATGCACACACACAGACTGCACAGCACCCTCACCTCTCCCTCTTCTTCATGCCCCACCCATAGTGACACAGCTGAGGCCAGCCTGCTCTCAGATCTGCAACCTCTTCTTTCCGTCGGACCCCTCTGCCTCTCGTCTGGAGCCCCTGCTCAACAGCGACTTCCACCGACTCCCGCCCTCCGCCGTGCCCCGCTACCAGCGCTACCCCCTGGGAGATAGCCGCTCAGCGCTCATCGGTGAGTGAGAAATCATCATCATCATCATCCACCGTCATCCACCATCATGGGGAACACCCCCGCTGCTCTGAATTATTAATTTAGCTTCACTGGTCCTGGACTAACATTCTCTCAAATCTAATTTCACTTTTTTTTGTTCCATCTGCTCTGTGTGTGATTGAATTGAGTTAATAATGACTTGCCCTGGTGTGGGAATCTGAAATGTTTCACTTACCACTTTGTGTCCCAGGCTGTGAGAAATAGTGTGGTTTATCTCAAATAACAAGCACACAAATAAGAAGTGTGACTCTCACACACACACACACCCACACACACATCTGTTACCTGTGAAAGGTATGTGCTGACGTGAGAGCACACACATGCACACACACACAGACACACACACACAAAGGCACAAACACCCTCGGTAGACACAGGGTGGTGGTGGGGTGTTGGTGTACTGGGGATGCTTGTCGGGGGTTTCTCCGCTCCCTAACGAGGTTGTTATTTATTTTCAGGACATTTTTCCCTCCTTTTGGGACGTCGCCACACAGTTGAATTTTTTTTTTTTTGTGATTGCTGCTGCTTTTATAGCCACAGCTCACACACACACACACACACTAGCTGGTGTTGTGGTGTTTTGAAGCTAGGCGTTTAAGAAAGTAACACACACACACTAGCTGGTGGTGTGGTGTTTGAAGCTATGCGTTTAGGAAAGTAACAAAGTCCACTGAGCCTGCAGAACAGAGGGTGAGCAGCTCAGCAAGACCCCGAGAGATTTACCAGGGAACAGATTTCATTCTCTGTTTGCTATCAGTGATTGAAACCCCCACCAATGAAGCGTATGGTTTTATTCCAAGCTGCCATCGCATCTGAAAGCCTTCTCCTCATTAAAAAACAGAGTGTGATGTCTTAGCAACATTTGGGAGCGGAAGAAAGTAAAGAGTGAGTGATGGAGAGAGAGGGGAAGTGGAGCGAGAGGGAGGGACGGTATGAGATGGAAAGTTAGAGAGCGAGGGAAAGGACTGAGATGGAGAGACACAGAGAGAGAGCGAGAGAGAGAGAAAAAGTGAAGAGAGAGAGGGGAAAAGAGAGAATGTGTGTGAAGGAGAGAGGGGAGGGAAAAGAGGAGGAAAATCACAGGCTGCCAGCAGAGTGTTTGTCTGAGTTTTAATTATGTGAGTTAAGTCACACTCCACCAATCATGGGTAAAAACACATCACAATATTATGGAAGTGAGAAGCAACGACAGGTGCACACCCACATGTACACATGGCAACACACACACACAAACACACACACACACACACAAACGCACACATGTACCCATACACAAGCCCATCCATGCATACACACACACACCAAATCCTCAGACAGTTATTTTGCAGTGCTGCAATTAATAGTTGGATCCCCAGCTCATAGACATGCACTGAGGGAGCTTCTCCATACCTCCAGCCTCTCAATCATCCCAGCCATTCTAGACCTACCTCCCTGGGCCTCCTGTGGTGAATGCATCTGAAACAGCAGTCTGCCCCCCCTACCCATTATGAAGGCTTGTGTTTCTACAGCATATAGATTCTTCACAGGGTGGGAGGCCAACCATTTCTCCAGCTCCTGGGCACATTACACTGTGTTGAAACTTCCATCGCTCAGATGCTTTTCTGCAGTGCGTTCTTCTTGACTTTTGTGCCAGTGCTGGTGTTGCTTAGGATATTGTGTTCTTCTTGACTTTTGTGCCGGTGCTGGTGTTGTTTAGGATGTTGTGTTATTGTTGCTCTGCTGCCAAGTGTTTTGAATTCTGCAGCCGTTACCTGAAGTCTTTTATTGTAGTGCACACTCTGTCTCCCACTCTGTGTCTCACATTCTCTCTGTCTGTGCCACACACTCTCTGTCTGTATCCCACTCTCTCTGTCTGAACCCCCCACTCTCTCTGTCTGTGCCCCACTCTCTCTCTGTCTGTGCCCCACTCTCTCTCTGTCTGTGCCCCACTCTCTCTCTGTCTGTGCCCCACTGTGAGGGACCGGACGGTCACCCCACGTTGTTTGGGGATGTGGCGACTGGACTGGGTGGTGAAGTGCAAAAGAACAGTGCAGCAGATGGTGGTTTCATATACAAATATATATACACATTTATTAACACGGGGACTCACCCCTACAGTGCCATCAAATTAAACAAAACAAGATCACTCAGGCCGTACTCACTGGGACTCCAGTGCCTGGCACCCTGGGCACCTGCTTGGCCGATTAGGCCCAAATAATGGCACCTTCTCTCAAGGCCACAAGCCAGGCCCCAAACTAGGCCCAGGCACTCAGCCTGCAGCCAAGTACATAGCTAGCCCTTGAAACTAAATCCTTACATACACTAAGCAGAAAACACAAGGCACACAAACATGCTACAGAGACAAGGAACACAGAAAAGGCACACAGAACAAGGCATACAAAACAAGGGAACAAAACAAAGCTAAAAGTGTCCACATATCTAGACACGTACTGACTTCACCTCACACCGGTAAACAGGGAAAGCAGTACACCCGTTCCTCCCCCAAAGTTCTGCAGCTGTGCTGTTGAATGCCTTTCTGGACAAAGTCTCTCCCAGCCAACCTCCCTCTTGAGAATGAGGCACCCTTTAAATAGGGCACAGCAAAGTTAGCTTCATTAGCTCCAACATTGGAATCAGGTGCGCCATCCCCAACCATTATGGGGGTGGAGTCCAAAAGTCTTAAAGGGCACCATCCCTTTTTGCCATGGTGAGGAGGGGGAGAATTCACCTTCACATTTCCTTCCCCTTCTGGAGTCACGCCACCAGGTGGCGGGACAAGCCGGCCACACTGCTCTGCGCCGCTGCGGGATGGATCCTCCTCCAGGGCTGTTGTTGGCTGGCCACAGGTAGGCCATCTCCTGCCGGTGCTGGTCTTGTGCTCCCCCTCTCGGTCAGCGTCACATCCCACCACTGCCACCAAATGTGAGGGACCGACCGGTCACCCCATGTTATTTGGGATTGTGGCGACTGGACTTTGTGGTGTAGTGGGGAAAGAAGGGCAGGAGATGGTGGTGTTTCCGTAAAAAAAAAATGATTTATTAACAAGGGCTCTATAGCACCCCAACACATGTGATAAATGAAATAAAATAAATCAAAAACAAACATACCGGCCGTACTCACAGGCACTTCAGTCCTCTGCACCCTGGGCACTTGCCTGTCCTACTTAGGCCCAAATCACAGGCACCTGTTCGGCCCAAGCCAGGCCCCAAACCTAGGCACAGAGACTAACCTTTAGCTAAGTACATATACTGGCCGTATAGCAAACACACACACACACACACACACACACACACACACACACACACACACACACACACACACACACACACACACACGGCACAAAGACAAGGCACACAAAACAAGGCAAACGGTGTCCACACACCTTGACCCAAAACACTTCTCCTCACATCAGGGAAGTGTTTTACCTTCTTGCCTCAACACGTTCTCTTTGGTGCTCTTTGCTGCCTCTGTCCATTTGTCTCTCTCAGCCAGTCCTTCCCTCATGAAAATGAGGCACCTGTTAAATAGGGCACAACCATAGATATCTTAGATAAAGGCTAGATGGATTATGGCGGACTCTTGAATGTCCGCACAGGAGGCCATTTTGAGGACAGTATGCTTCCGGTAGGGATCAGTGGTACGTTAGGTAACGTCAGTGATCTTCACAATCGTTTACACTCTTATCTCGCGGAAATTTTGACGGATTTACATATGACTTGATTTACAATCGTCATTACCTTGGTAATAATTCTGGATGCTTGAACATGTTGAAATGTGCAGCTTAATTGTGTATCACGGCTATTGTGTATCAGTCATTTTACATCAATTGGCGAGTAATTGTTCTTTCTTTTCAATATAACTTAAGTTGCACATAATAAAACTGAAGTTGCACATGATTTCCAATTGGGTTGGTTTGTTAAACATCTTACATTATGATTTCGACAGGAAATTGCTGACTATTGCCAATGAAGATGCCAGAATTTTGTGCAACCTGCTCTATTGAACACTCCCTTGAAACGAGACCTGTCAGAGACCTGTCAATGTTATTTTCATATGAAAACCCATGTTTATAATTCTTCATAAGTATGTAGTGCCATAAGAAATATCTTACGTTTATAACAAACCAACCTGTTTGAAAATCGGTTGAAAATTGAGCAAGTTCTGGTTATTTAAAAAGTCCACTACCAACACAATGTTAAGGGGAGTGAGCTATACTGTCCTCAAAATGGCCGAAATGTGCGGACATTCGACTCCGTCGGCCAGAAACGCAGGCAGGATATCTAGCCTTTATTATATATATCTATGGGCACAACCGCTTTGGCTTAATTAGGTCCACCATTGGCTTCAGGTGAGCCCAGCCACAACCATTATGGGGGTGGAGTCGAAAAGTCTTAAAGGGCACCATCCCTTTTTGCCACAGTGAGGAGGGGGAGAATTCACCTTCTCACACCTACACTCTCTCTGTCTGTGACCCACTCTCTCTCTGTCTGTGCCCTACACTCTCTCTGTCTGTGACCCACTCTCTCTGTCTGTGCCCCACTCTCTCTGTCTGTGACCCACTCTCTCTCTGTCTGTGCCCCACTCTCTCTGTCTGTGCCCCACTCTCTCTGTCTGTGACCCACTCTCTCTCTGTCTGTGCCCACTCTCTCTGTCTGTGCCCACTCTCTCTCTCTGTGCCCACTCTCTCTGTCTGTGCCCCACTCTCTCTGTCTGTGCCCACTCTCTCTCTGTCTGTGACCAACACTGCCTGCTATTTTTTAGTCACTGTTTTCGCTCTTTGTTTTGTCTCTCTTTGTTTCTCTTATCATACTGTATGTTACATTACCTTTCTCACTTTCTATTTCCTCTTGTCTCTCTTGCCATCCGTATCTCTATCTTCCCGCCTGTATACCTCTCTTTCCCTCTCTCTCTCTCTCCATCTCTCTCTTTCTCTCTCTAACCATTTTTATCTATGTCTGTCTTCTTGTCTCTCTGTCTCTCTTTCTCTCTGTCTGTTTCTCTTACAATCCATATCTCTACCTTCCAGTCTGTTTCTCTCACACAAACACACCTGCCATCTGGATCTCTAGCTTCTCTAGTCTATCCATCTTTCTCTCTATTTCTATACATATATATATATATATTTAAAGTGTGTGTGTGTGTGTGTGCGTATGTGTGTGTTTCTCATACTACTCTTTCTTCAGAGATTTGTGTGTTTTCTCAGGCAGAGTACGCTGTCTGTGCACATGTGTGCATCTGTGTGTTTGTTTGTGTTTGTGTGTATGTACGTGTGTGCATGTGTGTGTGCGTGCATGTGTGTGTGTGTGTACATGTATGTCTTTGTGTTTTTCTTCATTCAGTGTATTTGTTAATTTGAAATATGTGATTTCTCCATTATCCATATAAAAAGCACAACCCCATGAAAAAGCATGGATATCAATACTTGTTTTCAGCTGAAACCCAAAGCTCTAATGTCAATGTTTACAGATGCAATCCCACCCCCATTGTCTCTGTTGGTGTAGTGCACTCAGCCAGGCTGCGTGAGTGAATAGGCATCTTACACATGTCACCACAGGCTTCATCAAAACATCATCAAAATAATTACCTGCCTACACAAACAAATACTGTGGCTCAGAGGGAAAGCAGTAATCCTCAGAAAAGAAACAGTCTCCGATGAACGCTTGTTTTTTCTGAGCTCCTTCTGGGTCCCTGGATTACCCATCGCTGATTCAGGATGATGCGCTTTCAAAGTGGGCTGGCATTTGTATTCCACTGAAGGCTCCTGCTCTCACAAACCTGGGGGGGGGGGGGGGGGGGGGGGGGGTCAGCGCTGGGGTGTATCCTCTCTCTCGCTCTCTCTCCTGTGATTTGGTAGTCCACGGGCAAAGGTCAGGTGTGACCAGAGTAAGGGCTAAATGCTCACACACATTACTAGAAGTGCATGTAGAGTGTGAGCCTTGTGAATTCACATGATCCGTCCTCATGGTAGGGGTGAAGGGGGCAGATGCAGTCCGTACCTCAGGTAAAAGGTACAAAAGGTTGCTAGAGGGCTAAAAGGCTGTAGTGCACTGGGCTGTTTATTTAGCTATTTCTATGTTTCCATATTACCAGAACCCTCCAATGTCTCCCTCTCCCTTAGCAGAGCCTGAGGAGAAATTGGTTTAGAGGAGGAATTTTGGGGGGGTGGGGGGGGGGGGAGAGGGGTGGCAGCGCCCAGGCGGCAGCCTGACACCAGCCCACTGCATGCCAACAGAGGAGAGAGGGACACGCTGAGTAAAGGCAGACCTGCCACTAAGAGGGGGAGAGAGAGAGAGAGGAAGGAGGGAGTGGGAAATGATGAGTGCACTTTGTCCCAGCAATCAAGCCTCCACTGGCCCCATGCAGGCAGGCTGTGGGCACTGTGGGCTAGGGCCAGCCCACACCAATCCTACACAGGCCCGGTGTGGGCACTGTGGGCTAGGGCCAGCCCACACCAATCCTACACAGGCCCGGTGTGGGCACTGTGGGCTAGGGCCAGCCCACACCAATCCTACACAGGCCCGGTGTGGGCACTGTGGGCTAGGGCCAGCCCACACCAATCCTACACAGGCCCGGTTTGGGCTTGCCCAAGCGGGGCCCGCAGCTTTGGGTTCACTGCGGGCTGTCACCGGATAGCCCAACAAAAGATTCTAAAGTCTAAGCTGCCCAGAAAACCCATGCTGGGCCTGTGCGGGCTGCCACCTATGGTCCCCCTTAGGGCTGGCACAAGGGCCCTTTGAGGTCTGCCCACGCAGGGCCCTTTGAGGGCTGCCCGCACAGTGCCCTTTGAGGGCTACCCACACAGGGCCCTTTGAGGGCTGCCCACACAGGGCCCTTTGAGGCCTGCCCACACAGGGCCCTTTGAGGGCTGCCCGCACAGGGCCCTTTGAGGCCTGCCTACACAGGGCCTTTGAGGGTTGCCCACACAGGGCCCTTTGAGGCCTGCCTACACAGGGCCTTTGAGGGCTGCCTACACAGGGCTTTTGAGAGCAGCCCTAACATGGCCTTTGAGGGCAGCCCTAACATGGCCCACAGCAAGCAAGCCTCCACATGCCCTGTACGGGCCCCCCTTAGAGTGGCCCAAGGGCCCTTTGAGGGCTGCCCACGCAGGCCCCTGAGCTTTTGCTCATTGGCAAAATGCTGGCCCCACAGTGCTGGCCCTGCATAACATAGCCCACAGGAGCCCTCACTAAGCTGCCCAGAAAACCCATGTTGGGCCTGTGCAGGCTGCCACATTCGGGCCCAGTGTAGCTTTTCGACCTTGGAGTTTGGTTTGACAAAGCTCAATCATAACAATAATTCATTTTTTTATAGCGCTTTTCTGAATACACAAAGACGCATGGTTTTAAAACCCATTAAAATGCATTTCTGAAAACAACTTTGTTGTTAATGAATAGATAGATAGATACTTTATTAATCCGAGAATAAACAAACTTCATTAAGACAAATGGAAATGTGGTGCAAGGTTGTAACACAGCAAAAGAGAAGTTTATTTGAAATAAACTAACATACATGTACAGCAAATGGAGGGAGACGGAATACAGTATACCAAGCTTTGATGGCTTAAAATCAAGTTAATCAAAAATGTCAGTGAAAGTCACTTTTATGGCAGAGGTGGTGTAGACACACACACTCTGAAATCCACCTCTGCATTTGACCCATCCAGGGTAGTGACACACACACAGCACCCAGTGGAGAGCAGGGCTCTACCACTTCCCACATTTTTCCTATTGGTCGGGGATTGAACCGGCTACCTTCCGGTTTCCAGCCTGAACCTTAACCAGTTACCAAAGAATGCTGAATAACTGTGCCAAGAAATCGCCTGGTAGCAACCTGGGTGTTGTTGTTCCAAGGTAAATGGTCTAACAGGAACGAAAAGAGGCCATTTTAGAACTGATTATATGAAGTTGGAGCACCGTGAAGGAGAAGTCTCAGCAAACATTTCGACAGAGAGAAAGAAACAAGGTAGTGAAAGAAAAAGAAGAAGAAAGAAGAAAGAAGCAAACCAAAGAAAGAACAAAAGAAGCCACTGGTACAGTAACTTATTGAGTGTTTTATTGCGATGATTATTACAGTGCATGAAATGCCCTGTATTGTTATTCCTAGGCTTCTTCTTCTTCTTCTTCTTCTTCTTATTCTTGTTACCTTTTTCTGCGATTAATTCAGCCCGAACCGCTTAACGTAGAAACTTCATTCAAACTTTGTCGCGTAGGTCTTGTAAAGGACACTTATGCTATGTATTTTGCACTTTTCTAAACTTTATACTTTTTAAGATATTAAATAAAAACTAATCTAAATTTTCCCATTGACTTACATTGGGCCATTATGACATCATAATAGGGTCTTTAAACTGGCTTGCACCTGTGCTTCACTGACAGCTGCACCAAATCAAAGGAACCTCTTCTCTGTCCCTCTCAATTTAACTGTAACTAGGAACATTAAGACACCTTCCATTCTCTACTTTTTTTTTCTCTCCATCTTTCTCTCTATCCCTCTCAGTCTACTTTCTCTCACACTCAATCTCTCTTCTTCACTCCATTTTTATCTCCTTTTTTCAATATTTTCACTCTCTTTTTCTCTTCCACTCTTCTTTCCTTTCTTCTTTCCTTCTTCCACTCTTCTTTCCTTTCTTCTTTCCTTCTTCAACTATTATTTCCTTCTTTCACTCTTCTTTCCTTTCTTCACTCTTGTTACAGTGCATGAAATGCCCTGTATTGTTATTCCTAGGCTTCTTCTTCTTCTTCTTCTTCTTCTTCTTCTTCTTCTTCTTATTCTTGTTACCTTTTTCTGCAATTAATTCAGCCCGAACCGCTTAACGTAGAAACTTCATTCAAACTTTGTCGCGTAGGTCTTGTAAAGGACACTTATGCTATGTATTTTTCACTTTTCTAAACTTTATACTTTTTAAGTTATTAAAGAAAAACGAATCTAAATGTTCCCATTGACTTACATTGGGCCATTATGACATCATAATAGGGTAATTAAACTGGCTTGCACCTGTGCTTCACTGACACCTGCGGCAAGCCTCCAAGGGTCCTCTTCTCTCTGTACCTCTCCATTCAACTGTATAACTAGGAATATTAATAGACACCTTCCATACTGTACTTTTTTTCTCTCTCTCCTTCTTTCTCTCCATCACTCTCACTCTACTTTCTCTCACACTCCATCTCTCTGCTTCACTCTTTTTTCTCCTTCTTTCAATATTTTCACTCTCTCTTTACTGTCTTTATCCAGAGCCACTCTTGTTCACTCTTCTTTCCTTACTTTGTTTCTTCCTCTCTTCTTTCCTTTCTTCTTTCCTTCTTTCTACTCTTCTTTACTTTTTTCTTTCCTTCTTCCACTCTTCTTTCCTTTCTTCTTCCCTTCTTCCACTCTTCTTACCTTTTTCTTTTCTTCTTTCCTTCTTTCACTCTTCTTTCTTTTCTTCTTATCTTCTTCGGCTCTAGGAAAGAAGAAAGGAAAGAAGAGTGAAGAAAGAGAAGAAGAGTGGAAGAAGGGATTCTTCCACTCTTCTTCTCTTTCTTCACTCTTCTTTCCTTTCTTCTTTCCTTCTTCCACTCTAATTTCCTTTCTTCACTCTTCTTTCCTTTCTTTTTCCCTTCTTCCACTCTTCTTTCTTTCTTCCACTCTTCTTTCCTTTCTTCACTCTTATTTCCTTTCTTCTTCTCTTTCTTCACTCTTCTTTCCTTTCTTCTTTCCTTCTTCCACTCTAATTTCCTTTCTTCACTCTTCTTTCCTTTCTTCTTCCCTTCTTCCACTCTTCTTTCTTTCTTCCACTCTTCTTTCCTTTCTTCTTCTCTTTCTTCACTCTTCTTTCCTTTCTTCTTTCCTTCTTCCACTCTAATTTCCTTTCTTCTTCCCTTCTTCCACTCTTCTTTCTTTCTTCCACTCTTCTTTCCTTTCTTCACTCTTCTTTCCTTTCTTCTTTCCTTCTTCCACTCTTCTTTCCTTCTTTTACTGTTCTTTCCTTTCTTCCTTCCTTCTTTCACTTTTCTTTTCTTTTATTCGTTCTTTCTTAACTTTTGCATTTCATGCACTGGTATTTCCTTCAGGAAATGCATTTTCTAGTTTGCTGTTGGTAGTTGATTGTTGATGATGGTAGTATTAATTGTTTGATTTTTGTAATGATACCAACCAAGCAGCATAAAGCATACAGGCAGCATGCATATCAGTTTGCTGCATGCATATGAGTTTGTTTTTGTGTTTTTGTGTATTTTGGTGATTATAAATTGAACAATGACGTTTGAAGTTGTTTTCTTAAACACCTATGTTGCATACTGTCACTCTGTCATTAGTTAGTTATTGTCATCAAAACTAACTTTGTTGGGGGACACAATACCCAGGTTGTTACCAGGCGAATTTTAGGCACAGTCATTGGGCATTCTTTGGCCGTTTTGATGAACTGGAATGGAACCCATGACAAAAGGGCATTTCAGAACTTGGTGTTAAGGAGCGTTGTAACAGGTAACTTACATTTATAGTATTACAAATATTAAATGTTAAACATTAAATATAAAAAGACACCATTTGACCTGGTTAACATGGTTGTTGGATATGAGCCTATTTGCTTTTTGCTTTGCAGAAGCTTAGAAAATGTTGCCCTCAACCCAGTCCAAAAATGTCTGAAATTGAGGAAGAAATAAAGGCCTGGCTGCGGAACTCACGCAACAGAGGGGGAGGACGGAAGGAGCGTTTTCAACTACAGTTAACAAGGGGGGGAGAGGATTAGCACACACACACACACACACACACACTTCTATTTAATAAAGTCTTTCATTTGAATTCCTTTTGGCTATTGTACATTTCTGCCTAGTTATGATGTGAAAGTGAAGTGAAAGTCCTCTCTATGGCAGAGGTGGTGTAGACACACACTCTGAAATCCACCTCTGCATTTAACCCATCCAGTGAAGTGACACACACACAGTGAAGTGATGTTTCACACTAACCACGGAGCAGTGGGCTGCCATTGGCGGCGCCCGGGGAGCAGTGATCGGGGTTAGGTGCCTTGCTCAATGTGGGCATGGGAGAGCAGTGCTCTACCACTTCCCCCGCCCACATTTTTCCTACTGGTCGGGGATCGAACCTGCCACCTTCCGGTCACCAACAGGAAACCCTAACCAGTAGGCCACGGCTGCCCCATTTAGATTTGCAACACAACATGTTGTACTATTATATATAAATATATTCAATAAATAAATTAGCAAAAAATTAGTGCAGGCTCTGTGTGGGCCTAGTGAGGGCTCCTGTGGGCTATGTTAGGGCTGCCCACGAAGGGCCAGCACGGCAAAAGCTTGGGGGCCCTGCGTGGGCAGCCCTGAAAGGGCCCTTGTGCCAGCCCTAAGGGGGCCCGTACAGGGTCTGTGGAGGCTTGCTTGCTGTGGGCTATGTTAGGGCTGCCCATGCAGGGCCAGCGCTGAGGGGCCTGCATTTTGCCCATGACCAAAAGCTTGGGGGCCCTGTGTGGGCAGCCCTCAAACGGCCCTTGTGCCAGCCCTAAGGGGGCCCGTACAGGGCCTGTGGAGGCTTGCTGTGGGCTATGTTAGGGCTGCCCACGCAGGGCCAGCATCGAGGGGCCAGCATTTTGCCAATGAGCAAAAGCTCAGGGGCCCTGCATGGGCAGCCCTCAAAGGGCCCTTGTGCCGGCCCTAAGGGGGCCCGTACAGGGCCTGTGGAGGCTTGCTTGCTGGGTTTCATCCACTCCAAAGGCTTGGGAAGATGCAACTCAAAGTGCTTGTGCAGAGTCTTACAGAAGGTGAACCCATCTCTGCCATACACACTCCTAGGTTACACACACACACACACACACAAACACACACACACACACACACAGACGCATATAAACATGCGCACACTCACATGTACACACACAAACACACCAGCACTCATGTACAAGTAAACACACACACACACACAGATATTCAGCACCCACATTCATATCCCAGGTGGAGAGCATATTGTAAGATAGGTGGCAGTACAAATGTAGGTGCTTTTCTTAAGGACCACAGCAGATAGGGGGGAGCCGTTTAGCGTTCCCCCATCACCTCTCTTTTCACATTGCTCCATCCTCACCCACTCATCTCTCTCTCTCTCTCTCTCTCTCTCTTCATCTGTTTCGAGTAGTCCCCCGTCCCCTCTTGCTCCCGCCATCATCCCTGGTAATCAAACTGAGGTCCTTGTCCACGCTTCCTGCTGCCTCTCATCTTAATGGCCCAATGCCAGGCCACTCACGCGTCCAGCCTTCAGGAGCCGACCAGGCCCATTGTTGAAGAGGCATCAAGCAGGACAAGACATGCCAGCCATCTGCAGAGGCTGGATTTAGGAGCAGCAGTTAACACACATGTATGCACACACACGTGTGCACACTCAGGCATGCACACACACAGAAACACACACAGAAACACACACACACACACACACACACACACACACTTGCACAGGCATTCACATGCACAGATCCCCCATTGAGCCCATAACGTGTCTGGGTGTAATGGGCTGTATTGTGGACAAACCTCTGATGGAAAGAAATCAGATTCAATTTGGTTTGGCCAAAAATACCGTCTAGGGTCTAAAGGACTGGTCCTCATCACTGCCCTGCTGACATGCGCTCAGTCAGGCAAATCATAATGGGCACTGCCAATATATGTGGTCTGCAGAGCGTGTATGTGAACAGCATCATTGTGTTTGATGTGGTGCTTCAATCAAGGTGCTCCAAGTAAGTATTTGTGTGTGTGTGTGTGTGTGTGTGTGTGTGTGTGTGTGTACGTGCGTTCGTGCGTGAAGCGTGGCTGAATTATTTAGAGGTCGTAGTGATTTAGCGCCTTCACCAACCAGAGTTGGTCGGCATAGAGAGGGAGATGAATATGATAACGACGAGGGTGACACTAGGCAGTTGGCCCAAGGGAGCGGCAGTTGGCGGTTATCTGGGAGAGGCTCTGCGCCAATCTGCTCCACTCTGTGTCTGACTTCTGCTCGTATCTGCCTTCCTCCGCCTGACCCGCGGACTCAGGACCAGGGCTTAGCTATTGTCTTAGCCGGGAGAGCTGATAGGTCCGCCATCTTCAGAGCCATTTGAACCATTCTGAGCTGAAGTCTCACTGCTGGCAGTCCCGTGACCATCTCTCAGCACACAGGCATGAATCTGGCGGTGGCAGCGCACTCCCAACACACACACACATTAAGATGGCTGGATAAAGAAAGGGATCATGGAAAAGCAGGCTTTGAAATTCAGGTAAAAGGTACAACAGGTTGCCATAGGGCTGAAAGGCTGTAGTGCACTGACCTATTTCTTTAGCTATTTATATGTTTCCATATGGGAAGGAACCATCCCATGTCTGGGCAAAAAGTCCTGGGAAGATGCAAGTGCTTGTGCAGAGTCTGACAGAATTAAACACAGCATTTGGAAAAGAATGTCAAATCAAGCCAAAGTTGAAGGCCTTCTTTGTTGCACTGAAATTGGTATAATCTCCCTCCCCTGATGCTATGTGATTTTAGCCTGTTTAGCTTATCAGATAAACTAACAGCATTTCACATTCCATGAGCACTGGATGTGTTTGAAACAGGCACGCCACTCGTTTATTCTTCTCATCCTACTCAACCATCTCTCTCTTTCTTTCTGCGCTTTCTGCTTCTTTTCCGTTTGTCTCCTCTCTCTTTCTCACTTCCTTCCAGTTCCTCTCATCGTCCATCCCGTCATTCCCTCTCTTTTTCTCTTCCCTTCCCCTCAGCAGACAACATCCGCGCCCATCCAGAGGTGTTCCTGGACGCTAGCAGCGCCCCCCTGCCCTGCTCCCCCCCACCAGACCGAGGCAGCAGGGCAGGAGCAGGCAGTGCCGCAGGAGGAGGAGGAGGAGGAGGAGGAGCAGGCAGTGCCGCAGGAGGAGGAGGAGGAGGAGGAGAAGGAGGAGGAGGACCGGGTGGAGGTGAGGTCCGGCAATCCAGCCTGACGAGTGTGGACAGCGAGGACATCTGGCATCTGAGCAGCACCGTGGCTACCAGTGAGTGTTGAACTGAGTGTTGAGTGTGAGCCCTTCCCTCTTCCCTCCAGTACACAACTCTACACTACAGCTCTCCAGCAGCAATTACACACTCTGAATCACTATCACTATCACACTATCAATGGCACATTAAGTCAAGTTGTTTAAGGACAAACAGTTGAGATCCTGGGATTCAATGCTGACCTCCTTACTCCCCAAGGAGATACATTCAAAAAGTAATCTAATTTCAAGGTTCACTAACAGAAAATACTAGAGCTCTCCCATGATGCGGTCGTGACTTTCAAGCCAAACGTGAGTTACTCGCAATTACGCAATTACTCCGCCACGCTCTTCCACTATGCGCTGAAGGCAAGGCACTCTATTTCTGGCCCTCTTTTCATAAGAAACCTTCAGCTTTTATTTAGCACACAGTTTTCTCCTTGCTGACCTTGTGTCGTCGCCATGTTTCAAAGAATGTGTGTCAATATTCACAGCGTCACCAAGCCTGAAAGCTGCATCAGAGTGTGGTCTGTGATGTTTGTCTTTGTATAGCAGCGATGGCATTCTCGAGGATAAAGCTCTTTATTCTCTCTCACTTGGCCCGGGCTCTTCTGGATTGGCTGTATCTCACATTCAGAATGTCAGTGAGAAATCACCACGGCGACTGCTTTAAAGGCACTCCGCCTTAACAAGCATCCCCGAGCAGCAGGCGTCTCTCCCTCAGATCAACGTATGTCACAGCGAATTGAAGTGGCGGTCTGCAGCGCTCCTCACACCCTGAGCTCGCAGATGGGTTTTGGTGATGGCAGATCTGTCATAAAGAACTGCCCTGTCACCTCTCATACAGAGTGATGGCGGTGCGGCAAATGGCATGTTTTCTAAAAACCTCCACCGCCTTTGAAAGCGTAGTGTCAACCACGCATTTGTCATTGTGTGCCGTAACTGCCCTGTTGAGCGAATCGCCACAACACTGTCTGTGTGTCACACCCCAATCTGTCTGAGGGCTGGCTGAAATTGATTATTGACCGGCATAATCAATATGCAAATAGCCGAGCGCCCGTAAATGTTTAAATGCTTCATTAAATGACAAATCTGCTAAATCACGTTCATTAGCTTGTATGGGCTTACAAATTTACAGTGCTGAGCAAGCATGTCAAATCCACAGAATGGCCATGACTGCTAGGATGTGTGCAGGAAACAGACTGCAAATCACCGCTAATGAAAGCCAGGAACGGTCAACACACAAACTGAATGCACTCTGCTAATGTCACATCATGCCTCATCATGCAGCATATGTCAATCAAATCAAGAACATTGCATTACATGTATTAAGTAAGTTTCATAGATGCATCACACTGTATAGTGGTGATAGTACTCCTTCATTGATTCTAACAATTATGAATAAAATAATACTGATATACCCTACACTTTCCTCTCATTCACTATTATGAATGTAACTAGTATTCAGTACACAGTACTAGTAAGTATGGAACTATGGCCTTAATTAGCTTTGATAATCAACAGGGGAAGACTGATGCAACAGCAGTGTAGCTACTGTGATATTAATATTACTTTTAAAGGCTCCTTATTGCTAACAGGTTGCCCAGCTTATTAGTGTAACCAGCATGTAGAACAACCTTGAAATGCCTCCGTTCTGGTAGCTTTAATTGTATACATTATAAAACCAAAGCCCCATCTCATCTGCAGTGATTTGGGAATGCATTCTGTGGTGCTCTAGCCTTCTCACTGAAGCAGAAAAAGGACCGTAGGGAAACTGAATGGAAAGGAGGAGGAGGGAGGGAGACAGGACATCCTCTATTGCCTTCCCTTCTCTGTAAAGAGAACACGTAAAGGGAACAAGTAAAGAGAACACGTAAAGGGAACACGTAAAGAGAACACTTAAAGGGAACACGTAAAGAGAACACTTAAAGGGAACACAAAGAGAACACATAAAGGGAACACAAAGAGAACACATAAAGGGAACACAAAGAGAACACATAAAGGGAACACAAAGAGAACACGTAAGGGGAACTGATTTTTCTCTTTTCCTTCTAGCAGACCGTCACAGCCAACCACCGGGTGAATGATGTCATCGCGTCCGAGGACGGGCAGCAGACGCTGGTGGGGCACTTCATGTACGGGCCACTGGACATGGTCACACTGACTGGAGAGAAGGTGGGTGGAGGACATGGTCACACTGACATGAGAGAAGGTGGAGGACATGGCCACACTGACATGAGAGAAGGTGGAGGACATGGTCACACTGACTGGAGAGAAGGTGGGTGGAGGACATGGTCACACTGACATGAGAGAAGGTGGAGGACATGGCCACACTGACATGAGAGAAGGTGGAGGACATGGCCACACTGACATGAGAGAAGGTGGAGGACATGGTCACACTGACCGGAGAGAAGGTGGGTGGAGGACATGGCCACACTGACATGAGAGAAGGTGGAGGACATGGTCACACTGACATGCCAGAAGGTAGGTGGAGGACATGGCCACACTGACATGAGAGAAGGTGGAGGACATGGTCACACTGACATGCCAGAAGGTAGGTGGAGGACATGGTCACACTGACATGCCAGAAGGTGGGTGGAGGACATGGCCACACTGACATGAGAGAAGGTGGGTGGAGGACATGGTCACACTGACATGAGAGAAGGTGAGTGGGGGACATGGTCACACTGACCGGAGAGAAGGTGGGTGGAGGACATGGCCACACTGACATGAGAGAAGGTGAGTGGGGGACACAGTGGAGGAGGAACGTGGGAGGCCTCCAGCGGGTGCACCCGCTCAAGTCTGTCCCCAGGTCCTCCTCCACACACCCTGTCTCTATTTTTAATTCAATAATCCTCCATCTTCTTCCATCCTGCCCATTATTAGAAGGAGAATGAATTCACATTATTAGAAGTCTGCAGCACAGCCACCTGCCAGGCTGCTCTCTGCTTCCCTCCCCTGTGTGTCCATCTTAACGTCTTCAAATCCCTGCTCTTTCTTTCTTTCTTGCCTTCTTTTTTCCTCCCTCTCTCCCCTCTCTTTTTCACTTGGTCTCGCTCACTCTGTTTTTCCTCTCCCCCTCCCTGTCTCTCTCTCTTTAAAAGGTGGATGTCTTTCTGATGACCCAGCCGAAGTCAGGCCGCTGGGTGCACTTTGACACAGAGGTGACCAACAGCAGCGGTCGCATCGCCTACACCGTCCCCAAGCACAAGAGGCTGGCCGTAGGGGTTTACCCCATCAAAATGGTGGTCAAGTGAATCTCGATATCTTGATATCTAGCCTTTCAACTGCTCCATCTCTCTCTCTCTCTCTCTCTCTCTCTCTCTCTCTCTCTCCTTCTCCTCCTCCATCAGGAAACCTCCACAGCTTCCCAGTAATGTAAGCCTTATTTTCCGTAACTATGGTGCTGTGATTACAGTTGCCCTTGAGCAGGTGCAGCAAGTGAAGCCATTTTCTTGGAAATCACTCCACTCAGAATTAGCTACAGTGGGTGTCGCTAGATCTCCCTGTTCACTCTTCACTCTTCACTCTCCCTCTCTCTCTCTCTTTCTCTCACTATCTTTCTCCATCTCACCCGGCTGTGAAGTAAATTGAATACATTGCAATTTGGAGAGTCGTGAGCCTTGGTCGCAACCCTACTCGCCTTTTCTCCTTCTTTCGCACTCTTTCTTACACCTACCCTCTCTCTCTCTCTCTCTATCTACTTCTAGGGGTGACCAGACGAGTGCAGAGGCCTTTCTCACTGTGTTGCCGCGGGGGATGGAGTGTGTGGTGTTCAGCATTGATGGCTCCTTTGCTGCCAGCGTCTCCATCATGGGCAGCGACCCCAAAGTGCGCCCAGGGGCGGTGGATGTTGTTAGGTAACTTACACCTCACCTGTGAACTGATATTTATTGGTGTTGTTGAAGTGTGTGTGTGTGTGTGTGTGTGTAGGTGAGTGTGCATGTTGATGGCTTTTTCAGTGAAGGGAGTAGTTTAACAGAGTAGAATTTTGAAGATATTATGTGAAACAGTATTTCCTTGCAATGTTTCCCGGGGGACTCACATACAAATGCACCAAATCAGTCATACACGGTAACATGGATCAGACTCGCTGCAGTGGTCAGGGAGAGGTTTCTTCCCATTCAGATGCCTCCTTCTGTGAACACATCTCTGGGACTGGCTCCACCATAAGTAGCATGACAGATGAAATCAAAAAGCAGCAGTGCTGAACCACAGGAGCCAAACAGGTTTTCCTTCCCTCCCATGGGCAGGCACTGGCAGGACCTGGGCTTCCTGATCATCTACATCACAGGCAGGCCAGACATGCAGAAGCAGCGCGTGGTCTCCTGGCTCTCTCAGCACAACTTCCCCCAGGGCATGATCTTCTTCTCCGAGGGCCTGGTGCACGACCCCCTGCGGCAGAAAGCTCATGCAGGAGGTGAGCGCCCCCGCGCCGTCTTTCAATGACAAATCTGCACTTGATGAATGTCCTTCTCCCTTTCCTGTCTTTCTCTTTTCTTTTCTTCACAGTTATTTCACCCTCTTACTGTCTTACAGTGTTCTTGCCTCTTTACCCTCTTTGTCTTTCTTCCTTTTGCAAATCATTTCAAACATCTGTGCTTGATAGACTGCCTCTACCATGTTTGTTAAAGACTTTGCACCATCTTGCCACATTAAGATCAACTCAGCCTACGGCTCCATGAAGGACATCTCTCTCTATAACATGCTGGGACTCGTCCCGTCCCAAATTTGCATCGTCGGCAGGCCGTCCAAGAAGTACCAGAACCAGTGCCAGGTATGCAGGCAATCCTGTCACGTCACGTCACGTCTCCAGCTTCACCTCAAGCTGTTTCTCTCTGATTCAATGAATATTGATCCTGTTCCGCTAGACCTACTCACCTCTGTTTCTTTTCTTCTCCCTTTCTCCCTCTATCCATCTCTCCTTCTATCCCTCTACATCATCACTCCACTGCTCTCATGGCATCATCCTCTCATTCGTGGTTTGCATGTGTGTGTGTGTGTGTGTGTGTGTGTGTGTGTGTGTGTGTGTGTGTGTGTGTGTGTGTGTGTGTGTGTGTGTGTGTGTGTGTGTGTGTGTGTGTTGGGGGGGGGTGGTATAGTTTCTGAGCGAGGGGTACGCCGTGCCGGTGCAGTGCAGCTCAGCCATATGCTGGCATCGTGGTTAGTCCCCCGTGCCTCAGCCCCCGCTGCCTCCAGCCCAGAGACCCACTTTGACCTTGAGGACATCGACAGAATCATAATGTCTAACGGAACAACATGTTCATGTAAATCACTGGTGAATGTCAAATGTGGATATTGTTGAAGAGGCTAGAGTGGGGTCAAATGTTTATTTAATGCATCCTCGTCCCATAGTAGGGTTGACTACTGACTTTAAGCTTCTAGCCATGGGCTTTTGCTGCCATCAGAACGTTTCTGATTTATACAAATAATAATGAGTTAAGACTTCAGGATTGGTCTGGTGTGCCCTCAATGTTATTCTACAGTTAGATAGTCAATGAGATCTGAAGATATTTTATACAAGAGCTCATAAAATTCACCAGTATTCCCTTCATCAGCCATGCAGGTAAAGCACATTTGTTGTTGAATTTTTCCGTAGGGCCGTATCAACGCGTGCAGAGCCCAGGTGCCTCTTCTCTACCCTCCACAGCGCAGCAGGCCCACAGTAAGGCCCTCAGGTCTGCCTGTCATACACACACCTCAAACATCTTGCACTTTATATAAGCTTCCTCTAAATACAGAGGCATGCATCCTTGGTAAAAAAATATTTTACTGTGAATAGCTTAGTGAGTAAAAGATCATTACTTTTGATTTATTTTACAGTTTAAAAAAGGAAAAGGGCCTGAGGCAAAGTTTGGGCGCTCTGCATCGTCCGTACTTAGTAACATTTCCTCTGGCACAGTTTGCAGTAAGTCCAAAATGCATGTTTTGATGTTTGCAAACTTCTCACACTGATTCTTTTGGTGAGGACACAGGAAAGGTTTTCTTGTGATGACTTTTCCATGAAGCTCATAATTGTGCAGGTGTCACTGTACAGTAGAAAAGTGCACTTCCCCTCCAGAGTCTGCTAAATCTTCTTGAAGGTCTTTTGCAGTCCAAGAGCAGTTATCTCAAAGTTCTCTTGGTCTTCCAGACCTCATCTTGACCTCCACAATTCCTGTTAACTGCCATTTCTTAATTACATTACAAATGAATGATACATTTTGAATTCTTCTTATACCTTTTTCCTGCTTTGTGGCCATCAATTTAGTATTTATAAAGCTTTGAAATTGGTATCTCCTGGCCTTGCCTTACGAACAAGCTATAGCAAACAAGCCAAAGCCCTTACAAGCTAATTAACATATGAGAGCTCAAATATCTTCGGGTGCCAACACTTTACTGAACAAATCAAGTCATCTTGCTTAAAAGGTTTAAAAGAGTGTTTCATTTTTAACATTATGCTTTTTGGAGACCTCAATCTTATCCTCACATTACTAATTCACACTAACAGACATTTTGGCCAGGGGTGTCCAAACTTGTGTATGCCACTGTATATCAAAAGTATATAGGCTTTTTAGTGGTCTGAGCTGTTTCTTCTTTCGAACAAGAGAAACTGGACAAGGCATGTCATAATGGCAAACAGTGGACAGAAATAATGTGAACGTTGTGATCATACTTATTGATGTTGTCATAGCAACAGTGTGTTTTACATGCGGCAAAGCCTAACAGTTAACCCGTCAAAGCCATGAGTAGTGATGGTGTTTGTGTAAGCCAACCAGTCATGGCGAAAAGATGTTTTTGCCGTCCTTCCTACGGGATCCGGTAAAAGTTTAATGTTTCAGATGGTCATACTACGTTGCTCTGATTCTCTGGTTCTAGTATCCAATGTATCTGTATCTCAATGGAGCAGTAGCAGACTCATATTCTGACTAGAGTATGACATCGTCAGGCTACAGTCTTCCCCCACTGTTCCAGTTTGGGGTGTGATTTGGCTTAGATTGGCCAAACAAATGAGTTGAGACACCACACTGGAAGCTGGGTGTTTGCAATGGATTTCTCTACCCCTCTGCCTCATAGTAATTAATCCATTTAAAACCTCCTGACAAACTGTATTTGCAGAGAGCTACGGGCACCACTTTGATTTGAATTCAAACCTAATCTCTCCCAAATTGATTTAACACTGGTGCCCGTCAAATTCGGGACTTTTGTTTCGCCCTGATACACAAGTTCATTCAAAAACAGTGCAGGCCCTCTTAATCAAGCCGCATAATGAAGTTTTAATGAAATTATGCGCTGAACAATTTTCCTTCTATTAATGAAATAAAGCTCATAATTTTGCTTTGTGCACCATAAAGAAAAAAGCGGACTGGAGGTTCTTCTAAGTTCGTCTTCTCTGATGAGTCCAATTTTCAGCTTTGCCCAACACATGGTCGTCTGATGGTTAGACGGAGACCTGGAGAGGCCTACAAGTCTTGCACCTACTGTGAAATTGGACTCATCAGAGAAGACGAACTTAGAAGAACCTCCAGTCCGCTTTGGTTCAATCCTTATGGTCTTTTACAAACCTCAGCCAGGCAAAGTACAACGTTGTCCCGGAAGAAAAACTTGCTTCCTTTTGCTCTGACAATGTTCCCCAACTCTGAGAAGTGTTTTTTCCAGCAGGGCAATGCTCCATGCCACACAGCCAGGCCAGTAAAGGTGTGGATGGAGTACCACCAGATCAGGACCCTGTCATGGCCAGCCCAATTTCGCGACCTGAATCCCATAAAAAACCTCTGAAATGTGATCAAGAGGAAGATGGATGGTCACAAGCCATGAAAAGAAGCCGAGCTGCTTGAATTCTTGCGCCAGGTGTAGCATAAAGTCACCCAACGGCAATGTGAAAGACTGGTGGAGAGCATGCCAAGACACATGAAAGTTGTGATTTTAAATCAAGGTTATTCCACCAAATTTTGATTTCTAAACTCTTCCTAAGTTAAAGCATTAGTATTGTGTAGTTTAAAAATGAATATGAGCTTGTTTTCTTTGCATTATTCGAGATCTGAAGACACTGTATCTTTTTTGCTATTTTGACCAATTGTCATTTTTCTGCAAATAAATGATCTAAATGACAATATTTTTTATTTGAAATTTGGTAGGAATGTTGCCAGTAGGTTATAGAATAAAACAAAAATGTACATTTTACTTTAACACATACCAATAAATAGTAAAACCAGAGAAACTGATAATTTTGAAGTGGTCTCTTAATTTTTTCCGCGGCTGTATATAGGCTTTTTGGTGGTCTGAGCTGCTTCTTCTTTTGAACAAGAGGAAATGGACAAGGCATGTCATGATGGCAAACAGTGGACAGAGATAATGTGAACGGTGTGATCATACTTACTGATGGTGTCATGGCAACAGTGTGTGTTTTACATGTGGGGAAGCCTAACAGTGAAACCGTCAAAGCCATGAGTAGTGATGGTGTTTGTGTGAAAGCCATGAGTAGTGATGGTGTTTGTGTCAAAGCCATGAGTAGTGATGGTGTTTGTGTCAAAGCCATGAGTAGTGATGGTGGTTGTGTAAGCCAAGCAATCATGGCGAGACAGGCCACTAACATATTGGTCATGCTCTGTTAGCTCAGTCTTCCCCCACTGTTCCATTTTGGGGTGTGAATTGACTTAGATTGGCCAAACAAATGAGTTGAGACACCACACTGGAAGCTGGGTGTTTGCAATGGATTTCTCTCCCCCTCTGCCTCATATTAATTAACTAATTTAAAACCACCTGACAAACTGCATTTGCAGAAAGCTACGGGCACCACTTTGATTTGAATTCAAACTTAATTCTTCCCAAATTAATTTTACATTGGTGCCCGTCAAATTGGGTCCTTTTATTTCACCCAGATACAAGTTTATTCAAAAACAGTGCAGGCCCTCTAAATCAAGCCGCATAATGAAGTTTGAATGAAATTATGCACTGAACATTTTCCCTTCTATTAATGAAATAAATCTCATCAATTTGCTTTGTGCATGATAAAGTTAATTATGATCACATGGGGAGCAGCAGGTAGCGAGTTCCTTTCTATATTATCCCTCCCCCTCCTGCTTGATTGTGTTTCAACCTCAGTTAAGCCACTTAACGCCCTCCCTCCACCGCTGTGCAGTTTTTCATTGGGTTCTGTCTCAGCTGTGATGTTCTTTTGACACAGGCAAGCTTGGCTCGACAGGATCTCCTCGGAGCAGCTGAAAGAGCTGGACCGTCTCCGCTGTGAAGAAGATGAACGTGTCCAGAGACTTAGGTGAGCCACCCACAGTGACTCCACTCAGCTCCTATGTGTTTTGTTGCATTGGCAGGCTTAAGCATGTGCTCTTAATTAAACTAAATAAAGAAAAAGAATAAAAGTCTTTCTGTGGTAATGGTAGTGATACCCTGGCTACATCCAGCGCTCAAGGTCACTTTGCCCCCTGTTTGCCATCACACCTGGAGACTGTTGCGGGGCCAGTGGCTCACACACCAGCTTTCAAACCTTGAGAACATGAACAGGGCCTTCCCAGATTCCCACGAGAACCCAAAAGAGGCCTTTTTAAGTGCACCACTTCAGGCTCTGAACCATACCTCTCACTGGCCTCTGGGAACGCTGTGGTCGCACCCCATCCTATCATGGTTTGCCAGAGCAGGATTGATGTATAGCTTGCATAAGTATATGGCTTTGGGTCTGACTAAGCATTGGCACTCAAGGAGGTGTGTGTGTGCCTGTGTGTGTGTGTGTCTGTGTGTCTGTGTGTACGTCTGTGTGTGTGTACATCTATGTGTGTTGCAGGGCTGAGGTGGGCTCTCCTACTCGCTGGGCGGAGCGAGCTGAACAGGCAGCTAGAGAGAGGATCCAGCCCTTGCTGGAACGAGCTCAGGTATGGAACAGTCCTTTAGGAAACATGGAATGGGTTAAACACACAGACACACACACCCCCCACGAGCTCAGGTATGGAACAGCCCTTTAGGAAACATGGAATGGGTTAAACACACAGACACACACACACCCCATGAGCTCAGGTATGAAACAGCCCTTTAGGAAACATGGAATGGGTTTAACACACAGACACACACACACCCCATGAGCTCAGGTATGAAACAGCCCTTTAGGAAACATGGAATGGGTTAAACACACAGGCACACACACCCCCCATGAGCTCAGGTATGGAACAGTCCTTTAGGAAACATGGAATGGGTTAAACACACAGACACACACACCCCCCACGAGCTCAGGTATGGAACAGCCCTTTAGGAAACATGGAATGGGTTAAACACACAGACACACACACACCCCATGAGCTCAGGTATGAAACAGCCCTTTAGGAAACATGGAATGGGTTTAACACACAGACACACACACACCCCATGAGCTCAGGTATGAAACAGCCCTTTAGGAAACATGGAATGGGTTAAACACACAGGCACACACACCCCCCATGAGCTCAGGTATGGAACAGCCCTTTAGGAAACATGGAATGGGTTAAACACACAGGCACACACACCCCCCATGAGCTCAGGTATGGAACAGCCCTTTAGGAAACATGGAATGGGTTAAACACACAGGCACACACACCCCCCATGAGCTCAGGTATGGAACAGCCCTTTAGGAAACATGGAATGGGTTAAACACACAGGCACACACACACCTCCTTGAGCACAAATGCTTTGTCAGACCCAAAGCCATATACTTACGCACACACACACAGACATACACACAGACACACCCGGGAGGAGGTCACACACACACACACACACACACACCCCTTGAGCTCAGGTATGGAACAGCCCTTTAGGAAACATGGAATAGGCTCAATCTGCTCACTTCATAACCTGTATATCGGCAGCTGTTTCCAGTTCCCCTCTAGGAAATCCATCGTCTCTCATTTAAGTTGCAACCCTATTACGTCCCACCTGATTGGGTGAAAGTCAGTGAATTGAGCCCATCAGGAGAGATGTAATACTGCCTCCTGATTTGGTAGATTCGGGTGGAAATGGAAACCTGCTAGGTGGTAGATCTTCAGGGGGGGCACATTGAATAAACCTGCTGGGTGGTAGATCTTCAGGGGGGGCACATTGAATAAACCTGCTGGGTGGTAGATCTTCAGGGGGGGCACATTGAATAAACCTGCTGGGTGGTAGATCTTCAGGGGGGGCACATTGAATAAACCTGCTGGGTGGTAGATCTTCAGGGGAGACACATTGAATAAACCTGCTGGGTGGTAGATCTTCAGGGGGGGCACATTGAATAAACCTGCTGGGTGGTAGATCTTCAGGGGGGGCACATTGAATAAACCTGCTGGGTGGTAGATCTTCAGGGGGGGCACATTGAATAAACCTGCTGGGTGGTAGATCTTCAGGGGGGGCACATTGAATAAACCTGCTGGGTGGTAGATCTTCAGGGGAGACACATTGAATAAACCTGCTGGGTGGTAGATCTTCAGGGGAGACACATTGAATAAACCTGCTGGGTGGTAGATCTTCAGGGGGGGCACATTGAATAAACCTGCTGGGTGGTAGATCTTCAGGGGAGACACATTGAATAAACCTGCTGGGTGGTAGATCTTCAGGGGGGGCACATTGAATAAACCTGCTGGGTGGTAGATCTTCAGGGGGGGCACATTGAATAAACCTGCTATAGCTTGTACTGTGTGAATGAGTGGGGCACTGAGGTGGGTGTTGTGTTGTTTCTCCCAGAGGCTACGTGATTCGTGGGACAAGAAGGGCACCTCACTCCGCCATTGTCTGTCTGAGCAGGGAGCAGACAGGGTGAGTGATCTCTCCTTCAGAAGCTCACAGACACCACAACAATACTGAGGCACGAAAGGCAGAAACGTCTGCGGGTCGGTACAGGGTCATGCTTGGAGAAAGCACTGGATATTGTGGTCTAGTCTGACACTGGCTGCTGAAAACACTGACTTTGCTTAAGGCATGACTCTCCATATAGTTCATCTGAAAAAGGATTGTTATTTACTGCCAACCATTTCACAACAGAGAATTATGGACATATTGAGGTTGCAGAGAGGTCAACTGAGTGAATTGAAATATGTTAATATCCTTGTAGCTCAGTTGATGGGGCAGGCTGTATATGTATATGTATGATTTATATCAAATAGTAAAATATTTTTGTTACTGTAATGTAACATTTACGTTGTTTTATTTATTTATCTATTTAGCCGATTTGTCAGGCTTGTGATTCTCTTGACCATTTAGAGCAGCTACATTCAGTTGTCACTGAACTCTAATTATAGCAGTATAGTAATAGAGTAATGTCAATAGAGTTGAACTCTAACTATAGCAGTAGAGTAATAGAGTAATGTCAATAGAGTAATGTCAATAGAGTTGAACTCTAACTATAGCAGTATAGTAATAGAGTAATGTCAATAGAGTTGAACTCTAACTATAGCAGGAGAGTAATAGAGTAATGTCAATAGAGTAATGTCAATAGAGTTGAACTCTAACTATAGCAGTATAGTAATAGAGTAATGTCAATAGAGTAATGTCAATAGAGTTGAACTCTAACTATAGCAGTATAGTAATAGAGTAATGTCAATAGAGTTGAACTCTAACTATAGCAGTAGAGTAATAGAGTAATGTCAATAGAGGCGTCCACCCTCCTGTTCCTCCTGCAGACGGCGGCCAGTGCTGATCTCCTGAGTGAGGCCCTGCAGGCGGTCAGAAGCGACAGGCAGGCGGAGGATCAGGCCCAGGCCCTCCTGCATGCGCCCACGCTGGAGACCATGCTGCAGCGCATGGAGGAGATGGAGGTGAGCACCACATCTGGATGAGTTGAGGCTGTCGTCCCCATAGCAACTGACTCTGGAACTGTGCCACTTCCAGAGTCAACAACTATACTATACTATACGATATGAATATATAAAGATTTGAGCAGGTCCTATTACTTGTTGCTAGTTTGGTCCCCTGACTCTTACAGACAACGCTGGGGAATGACTAGGGTGTCGGCCAGGCAGCAACTGACTTGGGTTGTGTAGCAGATCTGTTCCAGTCAACTACCTCTTGTTAGCTGGTGAAGTTGTCCTCCAACTGACTGATAGCCTTCACTAGATTAGACCTTTGGGGTTTTGAAATGGGGTTTTGCTCTTGAGTTGCAAGCACTGTGTGCTAAATGGGTTCCTTCTTGCCGGTTCTCTTTGGAGCAGAAAGACCAGGATGCTGTGCGGAGACGCTTTGCTTGTATTACCTACTCAGACCCACTCTACTGGGATAGGCCAGAGGCAGCATCAGGTGAGTCCAGCAGCTGCAGCTGTCTAAATGAAATCATCATTGAACATAAACCTAAAATTCTTTAACTTAAATCATTACTTATTCAGGATGGGCATTATCATTTTGCTTGTTCTTGTTATGGGAATGTTCAAGGTCAATTCAAGAGGAATAAATGCAAGCAGAGTTGATGAATTGGCCTTGATTTGAGTTTGTTTGAAATCATCAGTTATAGAGCAGATGATGAGTGGTGGCAGGGCTCAAGATTGTTACGCTGTGTTACTTTTTGATTTATTATTATTCATTTTTATTCATGCATGTTATTTGATGTTTAATTTGGGTTTGATATTATGCCAAGGCCCAGAGGGGACTCGCTCACAATTGAGTCTTTGGTCAGAAAATAGAATGGATCCCTGTGTGTAGAGCAGCATTCTAAATAGCCTCTTGTGCATCAGTAGTTGTTCATTTGGCTATAAAAGCTCTGGGAAGGAAGGAAGGCCACTCTGCCCATAGGTGTGTGTATGTAGATGTGCTGTGTAAAGCCAGAACAGAAAAACAAACAGATCAGCCTCAGCTGGCAGTGACTAGAATTATCAACCTTTGACTAAGAACAGTACTCACAACACCGTGTAGCATTTTGGTGTTGATTATCCACTGAAAGGTTGCTTTAAGATTCTGTAAAAGTTGGTATCTTCTTGCCAAAAATAGCCATGTAGGGCAGAGGTTATGGTGGTGGTGGTGATGATGATGATGTGTGAAATGTCCATCCTTGCCAGGATCCTTCCCAGTCTTCTGCCCCTATTCACCACCATACCACCTCACCCCTATACTGTCCATATGCCATGGCCAGTCAGTCACACAAAGGATGATGTATGTGATGAACCAGCCCTGGCAGATAGCCTTGAAGCTGGAAGTCTGTCTCCCATGGCATGTCTCAGATGGCACCAAGTGTCCAGGCTGCACTGGCCTGCAGGGGGCAGAAACGCTCCAGGATGGATAGTAATGACTTTGCTTTCTCTCTCATTCTGAGTGTCTCTTCTACATTTCCTTTCTCTCTCTCTCTCCCACTCTCTATCCCTCTCTCTCAGGAGACCAGAGGAGAGGGATAGGATCCAGGCCATCTTCTCCTCAGCCCATTCGGCTGACCCGGCCAGCACTGAAGCACACCAGTAACCCAGAGATAGTCCTGCAAAGCCCCGTTGAACCTTGGTGAGCCTCCAAAACGCACAATGCCCTCGTGCTTCTTTACGGACAGAAAAGGATGTTCTGTTCCCCACTCTCTTTCAGTCGCTTCACGGGAAGCTTTTGTGCTTCATCATATCTGTCTCTCTTCCAAAATTCAATTACATTTTTTATCAGTTCTCCCTAATCCAACCCGCTAGTCCTGACTGGAAACTGTGCACTGCTTCCAACCTTTACATAGTTATGATTTGAAATTGCAGTGTTGAAAGCCTTGTGAGGCATTAAAGATAATTCAAGTTGTGTTGAAAGCCTTGTGAGGCATTAAAGCGTATTCTAGTTTGTGTTGAATGCCCAGTTGTCTTCCCAGGCTGAATGCATTACTGAGGGGAATGGTGTAGGAATCATTAAATGGGCACATTTCTGTTCAGTGATTCAGCAGAATGGAGGTTGGAAACATGCAGGGCGGGGGAAAGTGGTATGAAGGAGGCACATAGGTGGTGTAAATGAGGGTGTCTGAGAGCCATTATGAACTTCTTATCCGTGACTGGCTCAATAAACAAGCTTAGGAGTCCAGAGTAGATTAATGAGCCCTGATGGACTGGCAGAGATAGAGTGAACAGTTTGTGAAAGTGCTGCTTGGGAGTTTTTACTGACAGCATCTCTGTCTCTGCCTACCGAACGCCCATGGCAACCTCCTGGGCCTGCCAAGGGAGTGGGATTTGGCCAAAGCCGCTGAAGTTTTTGTTATTATTATTATTATCATAGTTTTTCCACACAAAATGAATCAGGGAAGTTGACAAATGGAGTGGGGATGGAGGGATGGAGAAAGGGAGAATGTGTGACAGAGAAAGAGGAGGTGAAGAAAGAATGCTGTCCAAAATAATAAGAGTGTGTTGTTAAGATTGAATGGTTTTATCTTCTGGACGGGAGACCATTAGCAAATGAAAGCCATTGGAAAGCCTCCTTCTTTTTTCGGGAGAGCCAAAGTGAGGCACCCTGTCCATTCTGGTATAGAACAGCAGGAGAGGCGAGTGCCATTGCCTTACCTGGTCTTCACATCCTACGCTAGGGCTATCGGCTTTAGTGACGCTTCACTGGGCAGACAGGGCACAGAGTGAAGACCCTGCAGATGACCCTGATGACTTGCTGTTAAATAATTCTCAGCTTCAGGTGCTGTTGACACTCTCCTCACCTCTCCCACAGCTCAGCTGGGTGTGTGTGTGTGTGTGTGTGTGTGTGTGTCTTTTTGCCAACCACAGCTGAGTGAACAGCATGCTCCAGTGGTTCAGGGCTCCCCTGAGTGGCAGGTCCATCTATATATCTGAGCTGAACCAAGAGCACAGCCCAAGTATGGCTCCATGTCTTCTCATACTGGTTTGGGAATCTTTCCTTGTCTTGAGAGAATGAAGATCAACGAAGCGGTAGGTCATAACCATCTCATTTTCTGCGATTCAACCTCATAATTTCTTTGGAACCGTTCAAGCATAGCAACATTTTCTGGCAAACATGCAAGCTGGCGAAGATGAAAAATCTCATTGCAGAAAAGGTCAACGCTCTGAAAAACAATCTGATTGAGGAGCAATTGCTTATTCCTAAACACCTCTGATGGCCTTATGACACTGGGATTGTCTCCATAATGTGTTTTTGCTCCCTCATAGAGGAAAATAAGTCAACCAGTCACTTACTGTGTGGCAAATATTGATTTTCATAAGCAGAGTCTCTGATGGAGAGGTTTTTTCACCCAATTATATTTGTTATAAGTGCTGGCCGCCATTCTGTCAGCCATGGAGCACTGGAGGGTCTGCTGTGCTCTCAAGTGCTTCAGGCACCTAGTGCTGGTTTTTTCCTCACTCTCTCTCTTTTTCTGTTCTCTCTCTCTTTTTTTGCTTTCCTGGAGATGGAGAGACATGGTGGTTTCTCTTGAGACTCACCTGTAAAACTGTGCTTTTATCGTCGCTCCCTGGGGGAGCAGAGAAAGCCCATCAGCTCTCCTGAAGCAGGACCGACTGGAAACACCCAGCCTTTAACAAACACGGCTTTTTGTCAGCGAGCCCAGAGTGACACGTCTACTATTCCCCTGTGACCCCAAAGATGGGCAGGCGCCAGCTGATTCATTTGGTTTGAAGTCCCAAGTGTGGCATCAAAGAAATCGGCGGTCATGCTGCTTTCCGGGTGCTTCTTATTCTAATGTCAGCTGTCAGATTTTTTCTTCTTCTTTTCCCTCTATCCCTCTCTTCGCCTTATAGTTGATGTGGCGCGAGACGTGATCGCTCAGAGGAAGTGTCAGCTGGACATGACGGATGATTTGGTTTCTGACTGACCGGGCTGAGACGCTTGAACTGAGATGAACTTGACTGTCCAGGATGTTCTTGGTAAGCGTCAGAGCTAGCAGCAATCATTTCAACAGACACTATGAATGTGACTCTCCTGTTAGTTCCATAGACAACAGACAGTTTAGAGAGATGAATAGTACTATTTAGGTTGTAATCATGAAAGGGATTGGAGAGCTTGAGAGGATTTCTTGAGTGCTTCTGATCTGCATTCTGACGGCGAGCAGGGAAGTGTTAAAGCCCTGAGCGGCGTGGGCTCTGGGTGTGGGCTCTGGCCCTGTGAGGAGCTGAGGCCCGCAGCGAGCTGTATGAGTGAGTCAGTGCTGGAGATCTGGCGCAGCAGATATTGGGCCACAGCTGCTGATTACTGTTCCCTGCTCATTATGTGGCGCCTAATTTCTGATTACCTGTGTTTATAACACACACTGTTCAGCGTAAGAGCACCTCCGCTGGCTATAACCACACACACGCGCACACACACACACACAGACACAGACACACAATCACATTCTGTCTCACATACACACACACACAATCACACACACACACACACACACACACACACACACACACACACAGCATAAACAGACACATCTGCTCTGAGGGCATCATAGACCCTGCCACTGTGCAAGTACAGATGAATACTCTTTGTTTGTCGACTCCTAATTCTGTTCTTTGCCCTGATTGATGAGGAGGCATTGCAGGTGTTTATCTGGTGCTAGCATGCTCTGTTTACTGATTTAAAGTCCTCCAAGAGTGGAATTGGCAGAGGAAGGGAGAGAAATGTCTTTCTGTTAGAACGCAATAATTCAAAACAAGATGGTCATCTGATTTTTAATGTAGCTCAGTGGAGCTGTTTACTTGCCTAATCTGTTTTTCCAACTTCTTTTTTGGTGATGTGATTGGGGAGTCAAGAGAGTGTGTGTGTGTGTGTGTGTGTGTGTGTGTGTGTGTGTGTGTGTGTGTGTGTGTCATACACACACTATTTGATGCAAAAGCCATTTAGAGCACTAGAATAGCAATGAGCGATTTCTCAAGTGGTCTAGATTAGATCCTCATACACAAACCCCACCATTAGAGGCCACGCGGTCCCTATTTGATCTGTAATATTGAACTCCTCCACATCATCACTCAGTCTGATTTGCCATTTGCTCAATGACTGACTTGATTTGTCCCCAACTCCGTCCTCCACAGTAATGGACCAGCATTATTAGTCTGTGACAAAAGCGGGTCCACTATCTCAGAGTCTCCTCAATAGCTAATCTTTTGTTATAATTATTATACATTTTTTAAATTGAATCCTTGCTCTTCTTAACTGGCATGTAATGTGATGTCAGTAGCTGTAGCCTACTGAGTGGGCGAGGGGAGGAGAGCCCACATTCAGTCAGGGTGCACCCAGTGAGCCAGTACTGCAGTTTTATCAAGAGATACTTTATTATATCTAAAGTCTTTGCAGTAGGTTACATCACCTAGCTCTAGCTGCAACCATGGTGCCATGGGGGATTGAGACCGGGAGCAGTACAGAAACGTGGCGCTGTGACTGTGACCACCTCCCTGGGGTGCAGGGAGGGTGAGGAGGTGGGGAGGAAGGAGGGAGGAGGAGGGGAGGTGGAGGTGGAGGGGGAGGAGGAGGTGGGGAGGTGGAGGTGGGTGCGGTTCTATCTCCATGGAAAGGGAGCAGGGGAGCACATCAGACGAAAGCGACTGATCTCACCACTGACCACCTGCTCGCCCCAAAGCCCTGAGCACATCAATGGGAGACATCAGAGATGGGCTGTGTGGGCACTGTGCGGGTTATGTTTGTTTTATATCATTTTAGGTAATTTTTTGCTTTCTTTCCCCCTCGTTAACTGTAACTCTCCTGTTTGACCCCTTGCCTTCTCTCAGTCCACACACACCTGCTCTGGCCACAGGTCTGCTCCCCCACACACACCTGCTCTGGCCACAGGTCTGCTCCTCCACACACACCTGCTCTGGCCACAGGTCTGCTCCTCCACACACACACACCTGCTCTGGCCACAGGTATGCTCCTCCTCCACACACACCTGCTCTGGCCACAGGTATGCTCCCCCACACACACCTGCTCTGGCCACAGGTCTGCTCCTCCACACACACCTGCTCTGGCCACAGGTCTCCTCCTCCACACACACCTGCTCTGGCCACAGGTCTCCTCCTCCACACACACCTGCTCTGGCCACAGGTATGCTCCTCCACACACACCTGCTCTGGCCACAGGTCTGCTCCTCCACACACACACACACCTGCTCTGGCCACAGGTATGCTCCTCCACACACACCTGCTCTGGCCACAGGTATGCTCCTCCACACACACCTGCTCTGGCCACAGGTCTGCTCCTCCACACACACCTGCTCTGGCCACAGGTCTGCTCCTCCACACACACCTGCTCTGGCCACAGGTCTGCTCCTCCACACACACACACCTGCTCTGTAATAAAGAAGAGCATGACCCTCTTGCCTAGTGAAGCTGATGTAATGCTAATGGTAAACTCCATGAAATGACACGCTCCTTTCACACATTAGCACTGTTCTGCAATGAGTGGAGGTGCACACCCTGTGTCCGTCCCCCCCCCCCCCCCCCCCCCCCCCCCGTTTCCGAGGATTTTTACATCCTGCTTATTTTGTTGTCCTGAGTCTGGTTTCTTAGCATCCCCCTCTGTTCCTGAATCAGCCCCTGCTATCTTTGGAGCAGATTTGAGTCTCTCTGAGCTCTGTTGGACTGTACTGGACCTGGGCCCCCTGTTTCCTTCATCAATAGACCGTTTTCAAAATGGTCTTTATCATGCAAGCTCAGCTCTGAATTTGATTTCAGGGATTTATATTGTAATATAGCTCACCTTGTAGGAATATTTTGCAATTTCTTTTTATTAATTATTTTACTGATGTTTGAATTTGGCATGTTCTGTGCAAGTGTTATTGGTGGTTGGCTTTAAACCGGCTCACAGACTGAGGCTAGTCGCCCAGCACTCAAAAGCTATGCCAGGCTGCCTCCAGCACCCTGTTATTCATGTATCAGCCCTGCCTGGGGCTCTGAGTCAGCATGTATCAGCGCCGCCTGGAGAGCACCTGTCCTTGTTCTCCGTCTGGCGCGGGGAGAATCCCTCAGAGAGCCACTAAGTGGGATTACTGCTCTATTTGTAAGAACTTTACAGCCGTGTTAATATTCAAAAAGGCGCTGCTTTGGCTGAGAGAGCTATTGCTCTGCTCTTAAAGCGCCATCAAGCACTGGGTTGGCTGTGGTTGGCGGCAGCGTGTGGGCACATCACTCGTTTTGGAAGGACAAAGGGAGCACCTTGCGGAGGTGGTATGGACAGGGGCAGTGATGGCAGCATTGCAAACGTGAGGCTGTGGGGTTCTGTGGCCATTAAAACTGTCTGTCTCTGCTGGTCTGATGAGTTAGCTTGGCCGTGGCTCCCCTTCCCTCGCCAGCCCCTGGCTGCGGCCTGTTCCTCACAGCTGGAGCCGAGGCTGGAGGGCTGGAGGGCTGGAGGGCTGGAGGGCTGGAGGGCTGGAGGGCTGGAGGGCTGGAGGGCTGGAGGGCTGGAGGGCTGGAGGGCTGGGGCGAGAGTGTGAAATTGGGGGGCTCTGACCGCGAGTGACTGGCTGCTGCTGCTGCTGCTGTGGTGACGCTCGTGTTGCCGCTGGTGCTGCTGTCTCCTCACTCCTCTCTAAATTTAGCTGGTGAGAGTGCTGTTGCTGCCTCGCCGCTGATTTGCTTGCAGAAGGGATTAGTGCCCCGGACATGTCAACAGCCAGCTGAGGCCCAGCACACCCAGGGCACCACTGGTCCCCTCCCTGCCTCCCTGCCTCCCTGCGTGGGGCTTCAAGACCAGCTCTGCCTCGCCATAGGGGCGGAAGAGCCTGAAGCACATCAGGTCATGTAGAGGCCATGGGGCTCAGTGGCAGTGCGTCTTAGTGCTATGTGGTGTAGCCAAACCCTGAACTCTTTTATGAAGATATATTGTCTTTGCTGAAAGAGCTTGGCAAATGTTATAAGCCATTAAACCAGCGTGGTAAAAATCCTAATGAATTTCTTGCCTCTCTTTCTCGTTTTCTTTCCGTCTAGTGAGCCGTTAGAGAGACCCGGCACGGAGAATGGCAGTCCTGCACGTGAGCCCCAGTCGCAGAGCAGCGGTGGCAGAGTGGAGCGAGAGGGAGGAATCCAGCTGTCTCTGCCCACCAGCGCTCTCAACAGCATCCTGAGCTACAGAGAGAATCATGATGCATACCTGCGGCTGGTCTCCCATGAGACTGTGGGCAGCTTCAACCCCTGGGCCATTGCAGACAGGTGAGCTTCATACATGTTCTATTTATAGTGTGTGTTTATTTGTAGATCACATCTAAACACAGGATAACTTTCCACTAGATAAGGAATAAGTGTACATTAAAAGATGGTAACACTTTACTTTAAGGAACAAATGTTAGCCATTAAACCTTTAGAACAGGGGCCCTGCCTCCCAGTCACCACTAGCAGCCTTGGTGAGTACAATTACCATTACCTGGACCTGCTGTGCCATTGCATTGAGAAATGTAACATTGTTTGTCCGTAGGAATACCTACTCTACAATTATTCAGACAGTGTATAAGGAGGCTACAAACTTTCTATTTTTATTTGCATTTTATACCAGTAAGCTTAGATTGAGACCAACTAGTTTACATTTTATATTCAGTGAGAATAAGAAAGAGGCGAATACTGCCTGATAAATAATCAATGATGCTTAATGCAGACCTTATTGGGCTCTTATACTGACACATATTAGTTATGTGTTAATGGTGAGCATATGTTCCCTAAACTAACGTTTTACCATAGAAATAATGGCAGAGTGGTTTAAAAAAGAAATATGAACTTTTGTGTTTTAAGATAAATTCTATTTGTTTTACTTTTGGGGATTAAGAACAATTATTATAATACATGCAAGCTTGTGTTATAGCACTAGTCAGACTGCATTAGTCTATATAAATAAATTGCAATTGCAACAAGCAATGGAAGTTAGTTTTTTTAAAACGATTGACGGCACCAAAAATAAGTAAAGTACATTATTAAGGGCAGGTTTTTAAAGCTTCAGTCAAACAGAATTACAGCGTAAACAAACAGAAAAGTGTCACAAGCTATATTCATTTTGCTATCAGACAAATCTGTTCCTTTGGACTAGGCAAATTCTTTCTTCATTGTCAGCCTTGGTGAAAGTCAATTTCAGATATCTGATCTTCTCATTTAGCTGTGCACGTGCGGTAGTGAAAACAGAGCTCCATGAAGTAGTAAATGTCTGTTTAGATGAAACAAGCCCTCGAAAAGACCTGTGCTGTTGCCAGTGGTTCATCTTTGCCATTAAGTTGTATCAATTCACTTCTACCTCTCTGCATACTCAACACACTCCAACACTTGCATCCGCTCTTGTTAGTGTCTGGAGCCGTTGCTGAAGATGTATTGGGATTGCTTCTGGCAATGCCCTGTAGGCCAAGCAGTGGGCAGTGGTATCAGTCACCTGGCCAAGGGCCACAGATGGACTCTGCAGGGCTCCTTGGCTTCACATATCAGTTCTGGTGTGGTAGTACTTGTAATGTTGCCTCAGCAGTCTGAAACCACACAGGTCTCATTCCACTCTTTGTGTTGCCGTGCCTGGCTCTCCCACCATCTTATTTGCATATTCAACTGAATTGTGAAGTTGGTGCATTGCAGAGAATTTTGATCGGCTCACACAAGTCCACTTAGGGCTTTGCTCTCCCAACACATCTGCTGCATCTAGGGAAATATCAAAGCAAAAGAGATTGTTTTTGATCTCAAGTACCCACCGCTCCTCAGCTTTAAGGCAAATGTCCGGGCATACCAGGGACCCACCCCCTTAACACCCCTCAGTATCTGCAGGGCTGAATGGGACTGTGAAATATCTGAAGGGACTGCGAATGCTTTAGGAAACCATTGCCCTTAGAAAAGGTCAAAACAGTCAGCAGGTGCTTCTGAGGCTAGAGTATAATGTCTCTGTCTCCATCTACTTCCTGTAATGAGGACAACAGTGTGAGAATGTGATGGCGTCAGGAAGGTAGCGGGAGGGGTGTCAGGAGATGGCGATGTGGGTGAGGGGTATGACAGTTTAGGTGGTGGACCTCATTACTATTCTTAGGCGTGGACCTCGTTACTATTCTGGAGAAATGAGAAATGACTGGAGCTGTGGCATGAAGGCTCTCCGTTAGTCAAGTGACCTGTCTGTCAAGATGTGGCTAACAAGTAGCTCTGAGTCGGCGTGGGGTCTGTTATAGGCTGCTGCTCTCCTCTCCTCTCCTCTCTCCCTCCCTCTTGTTTCTCTCTCTCTCTCTCTCTTTTTTTTTTCTCTCTGAGGCTGCTCTGAGCTGTCTCTCTCTTGTTTTCTTTCTCTGCTCACGCTCTTTCTCTCACTCTAAGTATGTTTCTATCTCTGGTTTGGTTAGCTCTCTCTCTCTCTCTCTCTCTCTCTGTCTCTCTCCCTCTCATGAATCCGCCTGCCTCTCAGAAACACTGAATGCACTGCAGGGAAATGGGAATATGTAACCCACTGTATTTTTAGACTGTTTTCTCATCAGTCAGGGAAAGGCCTCCCTTGTGACCAGATCGGGTCAGCCAGGCTTGTACATTGTGCCCTGCCAGAGTGAGCACTCTTATTAAAAGTGAAAGGGCAGCTAATAAGTTAATTCCACCTTTTAATTACAGTGAATGACCCACATGGGGTACAGCTGAGATATCAGTTGGTGTTCTCTCTTTCCTTTTGACAGCCTGGCGGAGGAGCTGATGGCCGAGGCATTGGCTGACGTGGCAGCTGAGTTCCAGGACGTGTGCGAGGAGTACGCCGAGGCCGTCTTCACATCTGAGTTCCTGCAGCCAATCCAGTCGCTTCCTCTCCTTCCTTAGTGTGATGGAGGGGGGGGGGGGGGGGGGGGGGGGGCGCAGTAAGAATCTCTCATGGGACGCACCAGACTGAGCTGCCAGAGGACGTTTCTACCATTCTCAAGAAAGTCTCTTATAACATTTGGAGTGTATTTCTTTTTATTCAGGGACTTTTAAACAGAGGGGTTAAAGAAACTGGATTATGAAATACCGGGTTTATAAGAGTGCCGAGCCTTTGGCTGATGGAATGCACACAAGCATCTGCCATTTTTAGCACCTCCTTTAGGCCAGTTCTCACTGCGGTTCTAATGCATGGGTGGGTCGCTGCCTCTGTGATGAGTGTTGAACAGAATTATGAGAGTGCATTCACCTCTCCACACACCAAACGCATTCATTCAAAACACCAGTTAATATAGTCTCATTTCCCTTTTTAAGAATGCAGTGTTCTTGTTAGGCTTTCGCACGGCAAGGACCCAATCGCAAACCAGATTGCAAAAAACTCTTTAGATTTATTTTCTTCAGAACAGAACACACAAAAATTCCAAAAACAGTCCAAAAGAGATTACAGGCAAACAGAAACCCGAAGGCCAAACACAGAAGATCTCTAAACAGAAAACATATACGATACCAGGTACTCGGAAAACACAGGATTCAGACATAGATTCGCATCGATAAGAAATACAATCCGACAGTGAACTAAAGAGGGACAGAACAATATATAGCAGGGGGAACAGAATTACACAGGTGAAACTTTTCAGGTAAAGCAATCAACGATAATTTGGGGCAAGGATAATTAACACAGGTGAAACAAATTCAAGCACAAACTGTCAGCAAAAAGAATGGGAACAGAGCAATACACGGGTGAAAACAATAAGGGGAATTAACAAGGCAAGGGAGAAACAATTAGGCCAACAAATCACGGGTAAAATGGGAAACCGGTGAGTAACTGAAAGGTCAGGGAAAGGCAGAGGGCGGAGTCAGCAACCAATAATAAACACACATGGCCTGATCACAGGAACAAAACAAACATAGAAAAACACGTAGCAAAACAGAACACAAGCAGCGATCGCAATACAAATGTCTTAGATCGCTGGGTTCTTAACAGTTCTATGTAAGGTCTCATGGAGTCATTCGAAAGACTCAGCTCAGGGAGGTCGCTGTGGAAAAATAGAGATTTAAACAGGAAGCATGGAAAGCAGCTTGTTTATCTTACCCTCCATTAAAGCTGCTGGTTCTCCATGCATTTTTTTTTTTTTTCTACAACACCCATAAGTCTTGGAAGAGCAGGAACTTGAAATAAACAAGACATGACTTGGCACACCACAAGATATATTTCATAAGCAGGGAGGCCTGGCCTGGCTTGGTTGGTTGGTAAGGTTTATTAGTGGATGTCTGGGGCCCCACGGGGGGTAAAAACCTGACAGAATGTAGATGTTGGGGCGGCCCCTGGGGCCCTGACTTTGTCAGGAAGACGGAGAGTGACTGAGGGATTTGGCTCAAATGCATGGAGAAGTGAGTGCTGCCATGCCTGCCAGAAGGAAGCATGTTGGATGAGCTGATCAGGCTCAACATCTGCCTGTCAGAAGAGAGCATGTTGGATGATCAGAGTGAAGTTTCATGTACACACACAAAGTATTTCAGGTGATGATCTTGTGATTATCGGTAGGAATTTGCGTGGGTATAATATGTAAAGTAGTTATTTTCTGATGATCTTATTGGATTCAGGGTATGCTTTTATTTTGTTTTAATTGTCTCAGTGTGATGAATTGAGACGTTTGCCTTAAAGGCTAGGAAATAATATAAGTGTTCCCATTTGGAGACTGTTAATACATGGAGCATGAAGACTTTCATGAAGTTTGTGCTTCTTTCCAAAGTTCACTCCACTTCCCCATGTTGAACTCAGATGTTCCTCACTGATAGCTCACCATGCATTTCATCAACACAAAGGCTGGTGTTCAAAAATAAATTGTATTTGTGACTAGAAAGGTTTGGTGTTTGATGTGGAAAGCCATTTGATGTAGCGCTTTGAAAGCCATGGTAGCCATGTTTTAATTACACCATAAACTCCCTCTTATGTTTCTCTCTGAACAGAGGAGTAAGCTGTCTGTCTGATGGAGAGGCAGCCTGATTTTTTTCACAATCCAGAGCGCAAACATTGGATAGATTTTTAAAAGCCAATCCCACTGGTGGCATTGTCACATCCGATCCACTGAACCCCGCCCCCACTCTGTTCATGTTATGATGTGGTGTGTGTGTTTTTATTTTGTGTGTGTTCATGATTTTATTATCTTGCTGTAATGAAAGATTGCTTATGTCAATATATATTAAATGAAAGAATAATGTCAGTTTATTTTTAATAAACATTTTTTTTTCCTAAGATCATTCCTGTATTTTTGACTCATGTATTCTTGTCCTTATCAGTCGTGGATCAGAGAAAACCAGTTTGTATATCTAGAATTGCATTGAAAGGATAAAGTTCCAATTAACTAAATTATCTGTTTGTTTGCAAGCCCCTAATGAGGCTGTCCAGAGTAATCAATGTGATCAATCTCTCTCTACTTCAGCCCATGGGAGATTTGCTTTTGGTTAGAATTTTAAATGCAGAGTCTCAGGTCAGAATTGTTTTGTCATTGACCTTCCTGACTGGTACCAATAGTCTGTCCCTCGTGGAATGTGGTAATGCAGCATGGCTGGACAAGAGGATGGATATGCCAGGTATTTGGTTCTATCAGCATCCATTTAAGGGTACTTGTGTCGGGAATCCATTCGAGCTCTCTGCCCAAGGTCGCCTTCCTGGTGACTCCCTTCATAACTGGCTTTGTTATCACAATTGCCTGCACACTAGCCCAATGTGGTTGGATGGAAAACGTATTGCATTGACATAAGGTTTGTAAACATGGATATCTGAATTACCTGATGGGGTATGAAACAATATGGTGAGTTGAGTAAGTAAATGTTGTTTGGAGAATGTCATTTTTTTGTTTAATCTTATTTGTAAGCAACAAGTTTGTAAGTGCAACAAATCTCAGCAATTGATTTTAACTCTCATGATAGATTCTTTAGAAAACATGACATGCATTTGACTAATGTGGGTATTAGGGGTTCTGAAAAATTGTGTCAATATTGTTCCTCAAGGATATTAAGTGTGGCAAGTTTTCTGAAAGAAATCAATAAGTCATGATTGATCTCTAAAGCAGATCACCCCATTCAACAGTTCCAAGCTGGGCTGCCTACAAACGCAGAAGCCTTTATGTCTCCTCCTTTATTTTTTCTACATACTCTTGGCAGCCTTATGACAAATCAAGCATGGCAGGCGTGATAGTAATGTATCCTGCATCAGTGCACACTACCAGGGTGTTTCACTACCCTATGTGTTTAGTTCATTTCTGACATGGCAACCTGTGTCCTGCAATGTTTTAAGGTGCAGGAATAGGGGGTTTTGGAAAGACAATCTTGATCAATCAGTGCTTTGGCTTTTGGTTTAATATAGCGAAATTTGGATGGAGACAATCCTACAGGCTATGACGTGACGCGTGAAAAAACAGGAGTGTCTAAATAAATGACTAACTCAATTTGGTTCAATAAAGCTCTGAGCTGAGTGAAAATTGAACACCCACCCTCCATCTTTGTGACATGTATGTGTGGTGTACTCTGTTAAACGGAAGAAGAGGAGCAAAGAGCATCTGAGAGAGAGCTGCAGTGCAGCACCAGTGCAGACTCAGAAAGCAATCTGGAGGTTTCTGTCCTCAGGGTTTTTCTCCCTGCTTTTTGCATATGCAAATAGCAGGAGGTCGTCGAGAATCCCATCCATCTGAACTTGAGTAAACTTGCATGGAATTAGGTTACACAAAAGTAAAATAAAGGCTTATAAATTGAACCACATTTGTGATTGTATAATTGGAAAGTATTTTTGTAAATTGTAATTAAATATGTAGGATGTAGGAATACATGTGTAATCACCTGTATCTGTCATTGTTTGACAATAACCTCATCTTAAAATATGCTATGTCAGTAGCTCGTATCTTCATAAACCATGATCTAGAATAACTGTAAACAACTGTCTGAAGAATAAAATGTTTTCTATACTCTTTACTATTCAATCTCGTCATAGATGTAAAGCATAATGTGTAAGTTCACACCCTTCCCCTGCTCCATCCCTGCACTCACCCCATCCCAATACAGCAAGTAATACCAGAGCCTCTTACAGACATACCAGGGTGTACATAACCATGGATGAATCTATATCAGCAGTCCAGCATCCCATAGGCAATTAGCATTAGTGGTGGCAGTTTTCTACTCTCGACACGACTAAGAATGAGCCATAAATTCCATGGCACATGATATTAAGATTAGCCATTGCTTCAAATCTCGCAACTGACTATAAGTCTTTTGACATACAGAAAGCTCAATTGTAAGGCGACGAATACCGAACACGAGACACATTTGAGGTAAACAGGGTTTTGTGAAGGGACGCCCGTTCAGATACGTCGCAAAAGCACACCACTAGAGGCAGTCAAACACACTAGAACTCCAAATGCTTGTCCTACAGTTAAACAGGGGAGGGCATAAGAGAAGTCCGCATAGACATGCCTGAAGTCTAGCTAGTTTTATATGTGGAATAGATGTAGTCTTCATGGCTCTGGGAAACGTTGAATTGAGGGAATGTCGCACCATAATGATACGGGCGGCATAGCAACCCTAGGCTTTTCTCTAGTGGTAGGCAGGCAGTCTTTAACGAGCAGTGTCGAAGGAGTGTCAAGAAAACACGGCTGTTCGGTCGAAACTCAGTGAGAACATTCCCCACAGCGCTCATTTACCTCTTCTGTGAGGCGTACAGAGGATGGCGAACGAAGCCAGAGGAAAGGGTAAGTTACACCTTCCGATTGACATTTTAAAAATATATTTTCTTCACAATAGCTTACATTAACAGGTAGCACAAGTCAGTGTGCCGCACCTGTAGTCGTTTAAAGACGCGTAATTCACGCGGTGAACAATCTGTTGGAATGCGTAACCTGCACAAGTATCTGGAACATAGCCCGCAGTCATGTCTTGGCTATGCTGTATAACGGCCAAGTCACTTGTCTGCATTGTCTCCAGAAATATCGCGACTTCAGTCACCATATTTGCAATAAAATAAACGGCACCTGTTCATATAAGCCAGTAGGCATACATTACCTGTTGGGGAAACTTGTAACCTGCTTTGCGTTTTTCTGGGTTCTGTCTAGCCAAGCAATGAAGTTCTGCTTGTGTTTTGTGACAGTTTAGTGGAATTCGTGTATGGTGTTTTCCTGACATGATTTGAGCGCAGTGGATAGTGTAGCCTGTCTGGTAAATCTGAGCTCATCTCCATCAACCCACTACAAATAGCAATGCAGCACTGGCAAAGAAACTTAATCGTGACCTTGAATACGTACGACACTCTAGGATTTCAAAGATTGCATGACGTGAAACGATTTGTTGTTGAAATTGTTAAATTGCACTTTAAAAAAAATGTAACTGTTAACTAAAGGATATAACTGTGCTGAAGAACAGTATCAATGCTGGTGTTAATATTGACAAAATTGTCATTTTTATAAAAATCGGCATTTTATGGGTTGAAAATGACTCAACTCGCCATCTACTGTGTAAAATCACCTTGAACCTTGCAAGGTGATACTGACATAGTCAACACATCCCTACGTCATGATATACTCGCAGTAAGTGGTGAACTTTTAGTCTCTTTCAGCTTCTTAGCATTTTTCTAAATTATGCATTGGGTGGGGTTTGGCTCAGAGCTTGGGGTGAACTTACACTTTAAGGTCTATCTTAATGCCATTGTCAGTAATTGCTTTCATTTCTTTTCATTCTCTTGAGAGGACTTGCCTTTTGATAGAAAAATATTTCAAAATGCAATGCCTGAGCTATTTAAGCATTGTCCTGCAGGATCACCAAAACAGCATGATGCAGGGTTGCCAAACCATCGGCATGTCGATACATTCTTATTGACATAGCCTTATCCATTTTAATAGGAGGTGACTGTAAGCAAACACATAGAGCATGCCCCCTTAACATACAGATGTAGGTTCGTTTTTTTAAATAATTGCATTCACTGTATTGGTAACATCATTCTTTCTTATCACTGTGTGTGCGGCTCAGCGAGTCTGCTGTGGGTTCACCCACCACGGCTATCTTCCTCATCCAGCTGGTGTAGCCCAGCTATCTCCCTCCTTCATTGGGGAGGTATTGATTGTTGAGGGGTGCTTGTAAAGTAGTGTGATGAAAAACGCAAAGCATAGGGACTGCCAGTTTATTAATAGGTTTCATGAAGTTATATTCAACCTGTTTTCGGCATGTGTTTTCACACGGATGATAATATATGATGTTTCTTGCAAGTTGGTCAAGATTTATATTTATGTTTTTTATTTTAGAGGCTTGATGCATCAGAGACACTGACGAGATGTTAAGTTGTTGATCTGTTGTTCTTTATCTTAAAGCAGCCACAGTTAAAACAGTTTTAAATCTGTGAGACTGCAACCGCACCACAGCAGCCTTTAATTGACTTAGATTTGAACAGATATGGAAAGCCACCGTGAGCAGTGGTTCATTGGCATTTCATTAATCTGTAGATAAACTATACCATCATTTCCACCATATTGTGCCAGTGGTGCTCATTGCTAAGACATATGGTGGCTAGAGTGCACAGCTCTGCAGCTCGTCAGGCTTGTCATTTAAATTGACCTCGAGCTTAGTGCCTCACCTACAACATGTAGTACAATTAGAGAACAATTATGAACACAAGATTTATACAGCAGTGAAAAAAGGGAAGAGAAAGGACAAGACAAAGCGTGTGTACGTGTGTGTGTGTGTGTGTGTGTGTGTGTGTGTGTGTGTGTGTGTGTGTGTGTGTGTGTGTGTGTGTTGGGGGGGGTAAGCAAAAAATACCTCATGATCTCAGCATGGAAGGAAATGGATAAAATGTAAGTGGGTTTCGGAAGTGAGTTTTTTGGAGCAAGCGTTATGCGATGCGCAAACCTAAAATAGTGAACATCCTGTTTTCCCCCATCTCTGAATGCTCACAACAAAAGAGTAATTTGGAGGGAATATCTAAAGCAGTCTTTGATACCTCTGCCTACCTGTATTTTCATGCAGTGGCTGTATAACCAAAATGCCTGAGGTAAAAAAAAAAATGACATTTGTGTCTGTTGTTGGCCTGAGGAAAATATTGATAATACACAAGTAAAGATTATTTGGGGGTTTGTCACAAACAAGCTAGATCATGTGCACTTGCCTGTTTGTCAGGTCTATGAAAAATGTCTGGCTTTCATAGTTGTATTCTTTCAAAGCCAGCATTTATTTAAGTTGTAAATGTTCTCCCAAATCTACAGTTGTTTTACGGTAGTGAGGGTAACTAGCCTAGGCACCCAACTTGGATTTATATTCCTCTTTTCTGTAACCCATAATACCTTCAGACTCAATTGTATATGCTCACACACATCCAGCCTTTACAGTCACAGAGCAGTACAGCTGTCATATCTCTCCGATTGGCGCTCCAAGTGGGGAAATTGTTTTATAATTGCCTTGTCTCAGCAGGCAGATGCTGCTCTGTTTTATTTTCTCCCACCTGCGTTGTGGCTTTGCTCAGATCAACTGCATTCTTCTTCACCAGAGGTGATTCTTGCAGTACGTGTATCTTATCTCAGTTTGGCCAAATACTATGTGCACAAGCATGCAGTTTATTATAGGAAGAAGCCATAAAGTGGCACAGCATTGTTGTCTGGCAAGTGTGAATGATCATGATTGAGTGCCATATAGGCTAGGAGACTAATTTCAACTGGAATGTGGATTCACACTTTCATACCCTTGTATGAAAGGACTATGTATCCTTTCAGAAATCTCATCTTCTTATTTTCAGTGTCACTCCATCAGGTGATTAACTGTCATCTTGACTACTGTCGTGAAATCTGTTATGGAAGTGCTTGATGGATCTCTCACAGCTGTTGCTGTTGACTGTTGCTTGTGGATATGCTCCATGGATATCATTCTTTATATGTTGTGTACAGCTGGCTCTAGACAGTTATTACGCTGTCTGTAGTACCGGTATTTAGATTCGGTGATAAAGATTTTGTTTTGTGTTTGTCTCAGTGTTGACTATTCATCTGTCTTTGCTTTGAAATGATTGTATCCCAGCATGTCGGAGGCAATTACTCTGAATCAGATAAATAGCACTTTAGCTCTCTTAAATACCGGTAGACTGACTGGGGGAAAAAGGATTTCCTGTTCAGTTCAAGTCCAAGATGAAGGTGTTGTGCTAAGGTATCCCAAAGCTTTTTTGGGTGTGGTGCTATAAATAGCTCTGTGTTTGTGTGTGTGGAGGTGGGGGTATCGGTGATGTACAGCAGGTCGTTGTTCTCTGCTGGCCCTGCGGTCCTGAGAGCTGATGTGCTGCTCTCCAGCCCCTCATCATGCCGCCTGTTGCCCAGCACCCTTGCCTCTGTCTGCCTCTGCCTGTCACACCAGCTCAGCGCTCTTGTCATTTTGCAGGGGACATGTCCCTGCATGCATAGCAGGCTTCTGGATTGCAACAGCATTTGGCGCAGGTGTTTTCCAAACGCTTTATTTGCCTTTGTAGTAGCGCATTATAGTGTTTGGATTATCTATATGCCACTGACCTGTCCTTTATAGGTCCATCTGTTTACTCATAGCCAAGGCTTTGAACCGGTTCACGGAACGAAAACGAAAACAAGAAACTTTTGATGTTTTGCTAGGAACAGAAACGAAACCAGAAACTTTCAAAAAAAAATATGTTCCGGATCAGAATCGTTTACCTAAAATAATGGTAACCGGTTAATAACGTTATTTTTTCGCTCTTTCACAAGATTCCTAAATGCAATATGATTGGTGATGTTCTCTTCCGGTCGTTAACTTAGATACTAGAGAACCGTGCCGCGCGCCGCCAGCTGGTAGCCTTATCGGATCAAATCTATGCACAAGCTGTAGCCACCAGTCTCTCAAACTCAATCTTAAGAAGAGGTAAATATTGTACCAAGTATCTCACACATGTTTGTTTTAAATAGGAATTCTATAAGATAGGCTACGAATTTCCAATGCATTGTTGTAAAAATCTGCAGGGTCAAGTTAATGAAATTATAGCTAAGTTGGACAGTTAGCATTGGCAGTAGACTACCTTGCTATTGCCAAGCATAACCGACCCTAGTTTGTTAAGTCTTTATTTAAAACGTAGGCTAATACGGTAGTTCTCATATTTGGAATTTTAACTTTTTTGTTCAGATGGGAAGACATTGCGAGAATCCTATGCGGCAGCATTATTCATTTGACCCCGCGACTAACAAATCCAAATACAACATTGAGAGCTGTATGTAGATACCATTGTAGTTTTTTAATATTTGTATTGTCTCTGTTGACAAAAATGCACTGATTGGGCCCTGACGAGGTTTGGCCAAATGCTGTTATGTTTTGTTTGCCCAATAAACAACACAGCATACATTTTCTTTGTCTTAACTCATGTATAATACTTACAAAATGTCAGAATTACAGTTGCCGCTTACATAATGTAGCCTATAGTGCTTTTTTAATGTTTAATGACAGGATAGAGACATATAAGATTATTTTAAAGTCCTAATGATCAGTCTACTTATTTGTATGTCCCGTAGCTGACATGGAACGCTATTAACCGGTTCAGAAACTTTATTTTTTTGTTCTAACCGGTTCAGGAACGTCAATTTTAGGGTTGGAACGAAAACCGGAAACGTTAAAATACTGTTTCTGATCGGAACGAACCAATTGGGAAAAAATTCTGGTTCAAAGCCCATAGACATAGAATACGTATTATGTCTATGCTCAACACTGCATGGGCACTAGGAGGAGGAGGGAGGGGCGCGACGCGGGCTTGGGAGGGCCGCGGAGCATGTCAGGGCGAAATTTTCACAAGAACTCAAATAAATGCTCCGTCAGATATCAAAACATATTCTGGGGGAATTGATAACAGAGAGCATCATTTTGATTCTGAAATATTGATGAATGAAGAAAAAATTGGACTCCAGTAGAAGGGGCACTTTTCTCATACAGGGCAAATGGGCAGGTGCTCGAGCACCATTAGGGGTCTATCTGTGCACGTGCCTGGCTCTGTGTGGAGGGGGGGTGGCGGTGATGTACAGCAGGTCGTTGTTCTCTGCTGGCCCTGCGGTCCTGAGAGCTGATGTGCTGCTCTCCAGCCCCTCATGATGCTGCCTGTTGCCCAGCACCCTTGCCTCTGTCTGCCTCTGTCTGTCACACCAGCTCAGCGCTCTTGTCATTTTGCAGGGGACATGTCCCTGCATGCATAGCAGGCTTCTGGATTGCAACTGCATTTGGCGCAGGTGTTTTCCAAACGCTTTATTTGCCTTTGTAGTAGCGCATTATAGTGTTTGGATTATCTATATGCCACTGACCTGTCCTTTATAGGTCCATCTGTTTACTCATAGCACTCGCATGAAATCAGATCCCCACAGCATGAGGTGAAATATGGAGTGAGCTGTTAAAGATGTCCATTGCATTTCAGATTGCTGTGTTAATCCAGCTAGGCTGGTAAACCCACACTACTTAGCATGTTTTAATGCGTGATGAGATTTATCAATGGCGAAGTGGCAGTTTCGTGGAGGTCTGTGATGCTTGACCATTGAGATGGCACTGTAATCATGTAGTGTATGTATTGCCGTCATCAGTTTCTCAAATGTTAAGCACCATCAGGTTAGGTCAGGTATCTGCAGTTGACTTTCAAGTGATAAACAGCATGCTCTCATGGGTTTTAATATTCACCGATTCATCCATTTTCTTCAGTGCTTGAGCCACTGTAGATGGTTCAAACGGGTTGTCAGGCCATTCCTCTGCCTTTGTGCTGCAAGCGGTGTGCATTCCTCTCATGTGAAGTTCAAGCATCTCCCCTTCCCTTCCGTCTTGCAGCAAGCGTGATTAAAAGTGCCCTTCCCATTCCTGGAGAGAGGGCCCTAATTGCCTGCCTCCCTCCGTGAGCCTTTCACCCCCCCAGGGGTGTTTTGTTCAGCCTAGTGTACCTTCACCCCAGTGTCTCCTCTCTGAACCCAGCTTCTAGCCTGAACCACAACAACCCAGCTACACCCCCCAGCCACACGCTGGCACCCTGCACGGCTCCTCTCGTGTGTGTATGGAACAGGATTGGTTTCTCTCTGAGCCTCGCTCTACGTTATTATATTTGCTGCGTGGGAATGCAATTGGCGCACACTGGTTAGCATATGTGGCACAGGGTTTATCAACAGTCTGTATGCAAGGGCCGAGAGCGAGTCCCCTTTGGTGAGAAGCCCTTAAGAGTGTGTGTTGGTATTCCGCAAGGGTGGGGGGATGGGCTGATCGCCACACAGCATCTACTATTTAAGCTGCTCAAATTGAATCCTAATTGTGTTTTGCAATTTCATCTAATGATTTCAGATACCCCTTAATTATCCCATCAAGCTTGCACCAGACCTAGACTCTGTTCCTGTTTACTGCTACCAACCTATATACTGCCTTGTTCATGCTAATCACTATCACAGCCATTTGCCAGCCACAAGATTGATGTAAAGCTTACAATGGACATGTTGTTAATTAAAGAATCGAATAGTATGAGATGTTTGGGGCTTTGTTAAGCTAACGCCTGTGTTTGTGCTGATATGCAGTACAAATTTAAGCTAGCATTGATTCTGCTGGCTGAAATGCAGTGGTGGAATGTAACGAAGTATTTCTACTTTGTTACTGTACTTAAGTACATTTGTACGTATCTGTACTTTACTTAAGTAAAAATAATAGTGCATACTTTTTTACTTTTACTCTGCTACATTTCTATAATATATGTTGTGACTTGTTACATTTTATGAAAACGGTTTCGCCAAAATGTTGCCTACACAAAAACATGGAAGCGTTGCTGTTGGAAGTTTTAACCAATCAGGTGTTTCTATCAGCTCCAATCATAGCAGAGTACGCGTCTGACAGCAGCGCGAGTGGACTCCAGTAGACTTGCCATTGCCTAAACATTCAACAGACAGCCTGACAAACAGTCTTAATCATTCAACATAGATCCAGAGGCAGTGGTGGGTAGAGTACTGAAAATTGGTACTCAAGTAAAAGTACAATTACCTCCTTCAAAATCGCCTTGAGTAAAAGTAAATATTCCAATAGGAAAACTTACTCAAGTAAGAGTAAAAAAGTACTCTGTTTAAAAGTTACTCAAATTACAAGTTACTTTTTTGTGTTGGAGTGTTTGGATCAATGAAAAACATAACGTGAGTAAGTCAGAAAGAAATGCACTCTTGAAACATTTCTTCACAAGTTGCTTCATTGTACATGTAAGATGTATTTTTTTTTTCATAACAAATCTCATAGCTGGCAACTATGTCAGTCAGTCAAACAAACTGCTAACTTTAACGGTAGCCATCTAGTCGTTACGCTAGCTGCTAACATTTTAACGTGACTACTGCAGCCAATGTAGCCTAACGTTAAATGGAAAGGTCTTAGCAGTATAGAGTTTTATCAAAGTGTATAGAAGTACCTCTATACTCTTTGGTTTTATGTGCAAGAGTTTGCACTGCGCCTTGTGCAGAGGATGTGAGTTTGTAAAATGGTAAAGGATATAACATTTATCTCCAGGACTAGCTGCAGTACAGATAAAACAAATGCGACCTGAAGTTGTCTCCTGCGCGGCTATGAAATGACAACAATGTTGCAACCTGTGGAGGGCGCGTCGATAACGCATAGCTAACTGACCTCTCCGTTTTTACCCTCTCTGGTTGCCGTGTATGCTTGTATTCCAGTAAACAAAGATATGTGTACTTTTATCACAATACTAATTTTAATGAAAGCACAATGGAAATGTAACTGAGTAAAGAGTATAATTCTAGTTCAAATATTTACTCGAGTAAGAGTGAAAGTGCAGACTTTATAAAGGAACGCAAAAAGTACTCGTTACCCGACAAATGTACTTTTTTACTCATTTGCGTTCCTTGTAACGTGTTACTACCCACCACTGTCCAGAGGTAGCCTCGACTGAGCCCTTTGATATGAGCCACCCTTGGTCCTATTTAACAGACATGTTCAAGTTCAGAGGCCCCAAGAATAACTCCGGGAGGTTTCAGTGCGTTTCCTGTCTACCTCACAAAAAGAGTTGCTAGCCTTCAAAAAATCGCCTTCAAATTTGGAGAAACAGGTTGAATTATGCAGAGTTCTTGCTATGATAAGTTAATGTCTATGACTTTTGCATATCGTATGCGGTTACTGACATGATTTTATACTGTTATTTAGTAAAATACATGTTGACATACAGCAATAGCATCAAAATAACACGATTGTACCTTGATTATTTATTTAACGTAGTGGTAAGATAAAGCTGGTAGTTTAGCAATGTCAAGCTAACGTGAAGATTTGCCTTTTTCATTGACTGGTTATTGCCTGGCATGCAATCTTAATGCCTAGTCTTTTACTCAATATGTTACTCAATGTTTTTTTCCTTTTCTGCAATCAAAAGTAATTATCCCTGGTAGATAACTTGTCATTTGCAGAATTGTAAGATAAAGTGTGAACAGTATTGCAGACAGTAGGCCTAATAAGTACACCAACCAACCTCTCCACTTTACTAATGTTGTTGCTTATAATTATTACTAGTAATGACCTCTGTAGAGGCATTTATTATCACTAGCTATTTCTTTATCAAAATGGCACAACCTAGACATTAAGAGACAACCCATTGCGTGAGTATTTTTACTTTTACTTTTAAAGTAAATTTAAAAGTAAGTACATTTTACTTAAGTAGGATTGTTGATGTAGTACTTTTACTTTTTACTGGGTACTTGTACTTTTACTTAAGTACTAAACTTCAGTACTTCCTCCACCACTGCTGAAATGTCATATACTGGCAGTTATGTCATATGATCATATGTATTTCTATGTGTGATTCCAATATTCATACCTTTGACTAGCAACCACAATTAGTGTTATTGCAGCTAAACGTATGCTAAATTCTTAAGGAGTTGAGGACAGCAGTGTTAAGCAAAGGCGGCCTGAAGAACAGGTGACAGGTAGACACCCTGTCCTCTCCCAACAGGAGCAACAGGACCCCACTGAGGGCTGTGAACACTGAGGTCCGTGAACACTGAGGTCCGTGAACACTGAGGTCCTTGAACACTGAGGGCCGTGAACACTGAGGGCCCTGAACACTGAGGGCCTTTGAAGCGACACATGAGAAGGAGCTTGATAGAGGAGTGAGAGGGAGCTCAGGTTTGGCCACACAAAGACCCAAGACTCCTGTGTTGTCTTTGAGTGGGCCAGATTGCCTGGAGTCATCAGTGTCACACAGGCCTGATGGAGAGTCATCAGTGATGAATTACCAACTATTTGAATCACAGCGGAAGTCATTAAAAAAAAAACATCTAGACAAGAAGGAAACAGGAAAGAGAAAAACAGTTTAACTATTTAAAGAAATGTTACTCAGCACTCAGCCAACTTGTCCAGCTGGTGAGGTTGGGCCACCATCTGTCCATCTGGGCTTCAGAGGGGGGGAAGAAGAAGGGGGATCTGCGTGCGGCTAATGTGCAAATGAGAAAAATGAAGATGGCCTGAACGCTTGAATGAGCGCGGGGTGGAGGGCCGTGAGAGGGAGCGAGAGTGCTGCGGGAGATTGCCTGAGGAGAGGAGAGGCACCCGTGTCTGGAGGAGAGGAGACGAGAGGAGAGGAGAGGAGAGGAGAGGCACCCGTGTCTGGAGGAGATTATAGTTTTGATGAAAAGGCCTCTCTCTCAGGGCCCTGTGTGTTTGGGAGTACTCCAGAGATGATGCAGTTGCGGAAGCCGCTAGCTGTGTGTGTGTGTGTGTGTGTGTGTGTGTGTGTGTGTGTGTGTGTGTGTGTGTGTGTGTGTGTGTGTGTGTGTGTGTGTGTGTGTGTGCAAAAGCGTGTGTGTGTATGTGACAAGTGTTTGTGTGTGTGTGTGTTAGTTTTTGTGCGTGTGTGTGTGTGTGTGTGTGTGAGGGAGAAAACATGCCTTAGAGTCCCACTAGCAGGGTCAATGTCACAGTTCTATAGAGAAAGTCAGTATATGATTGAATCTAAAGTTGGCTCTGCCTTGATTGAGCTCAGTCATGTTAGTCTAGATGCAGCTCTGCATTGATTTAGCTCATCCATGTTAGTTTAGATGCCGTTTCTTAATTCAGATGTTTGATCTCAGCCATGTTAGTCTAGATGCAGCTCTGAATGCAGATGTTTGAGCTCTGCCATGTTAGTCTAGATGCAGCTCTGAATACAGATGTTTGAGCTCTGCCATGTTAGTCTAGATGCAGCTCTGAATGCAGATGTTTGAGCTCAGCCATGTTAGTCTAGATGCAGCTCTGAATGCAGATTTTTTTTTTTATCTCAGCCATGTTAGTCTAGATGCAGCTCTGAATGCAGATTTTTGTATCTCAGCCATGTTAGTCTAGATGCAGCTCTGAATGCAGATGTGATGTTTCAACATGTTGGTTCCAAACAGAAACAGCAAGTGATTATTGTGATTACGATCTGTGGGTATTCAGACACAGATGTATTGAACCTCTTTGAGTCTCATATAAACATGAGCTGAATAAACAATTAGCTACTTAATGTGGGTAAGAACGATATCTGTCTCAGAAATAAGGTTCCAGATGAGTTATGGATATAAAAATCGTAATATTGTTATACTATATAGTATAGTTCACATATTCAGAATAAGTAACAATTTGTGGCTTTAAGCATTGTAGAATGAAACTTTTTGGCCGGATCATTTTGTACAGCTTCTTTACACATTTCTGGGAAAAGCACAGGAAATAGTCGCCTTTCACTTCATCAGTGGGGCTCAATAGAGAAAATAAGCACACGTGTTGTTGGATTCAATGCAAAGGCTCCTGGCCACAGGGGAACATGCACTGTCCCTGGTGAGATGTAGGGTGGCAAGTACTCCCAATGTGCCTTTCCTTCAAACTTGATGTCTCTCAAAAGGCTCGGCCGATCATAGAGGCATGACTTGTGCACCAAAGCACCATGGTGACACGAGAATATTCTGAGCTTTGGCATTTACTGATGTACCTGCTTAAGCACCTGCTGTGTCAGTCTGACTCTGTGCTGATATAGCTTCTCTGATGGTAGGACAATACCTGCTGTCTGCCATTCTTGTACATACATATATACAGTACTGTGCAAAAGTTTTAGGCAGGTGTGAAAAAATGCTATGAACTAAGAATGCTTTGAAAAATGTAAACAATAAATGTTTATTTTTTATCCATTTACATGGTAAGACTGAGCACAGCAACAAGACACAACGTAGTTATACTGCATCAGCAGGGTCTCTCCCAGACAAAGATTTCAAAGCAGACAGGGGTTTCAAAATGTGCAGTTCAAGCTCTTTTGAAGAAGACGTTGAGGATCGTAGACGCAGTGTTCAGCCAAGGAAACTTAATGCAGCTGATGAAAAACACATCAAGCTTATTTACCTTCGAAATCGGAAGAATCGGCAGTGGCATCAGCTCAGAACTGGCAGAAACCAGTGGTACCCAGGTACAGACATTTACTGTCCGGGGAAGTCTGGCCAGAAGTGGTCTTCATGGAAGAGTTGCAGCCAAAAAGCTCTACCCCGACAAGGAAACAAGGCCAAGTGACTGAACTAAGCACGTAAACATAGAAACTAGGGTGCAGAAACATGGCAGAAGGTGCTCTGGACTGATGAGTCAAAATTAAAAATATTTGGCTGTAGAAGAAGGCAGTTTGTTCGCTGGAGGCTGGAGAGAGGTACAATAATGAGAGTCTGCAGGCAACAGTGAAGCATGGTAGAGGTTCCTTTCCAGTTTGGGGCTGCATTTCTGCAAGTGGAGTTGGAGATTTGGTCAGGATGAATGGTGTCCTCAATGCTGAGAAATACAGGCAGATACTAATCCATCATGCAATACCATCAGGGAGGCGTATGATTGGCACCAAATGTATTCTGCAGCAGGAACATAACCCCAAACATACAGCCAATGTCATTAACAACTATCTTCAGCTTAAAGAAGAACAGAAAGTCCTGCAAGTGATGGTATGACCCCATCAGAGCCCTAATCTCTACATCATCGAGTCTGTCTGGGTTTACATGAAGAGACAGAAGAATTTTAGGAAGCCTACATCCACAGAAGATCTGTGGTTAGTTCTCTAAGATGTTTGGAACAATTTACCAGCCGTGTTCCTTCAAAAACTGCGCAAGTGTATCTGGAAGAATTGATGCTATTTTGAAGGCAAAGGGTGGTCACACCAAATATTGATTTAATTTAGAATTTTCTTCTGTTCCTTCACTGCATTTTGTTAATTTATGAAGAATTGATGAAAATAAACTGTTAACACTTCCATTTTTGAAAGCATTCTTAGTTTACAGCATTTTTTCACACCTGCCTAAAACTTTTGCACAGTACTGTATATAAACAGTATATATTGTCATTTGACCCATTGCTATGGGATATGTTGTGCTGATGAGCATTAAGAGAGTTTTGTCAAGAACCGTTTACAGTTTGAATTTGCTCTCTGTCTATCCAGGCCAGACTGATCCAAGAACAGAGAGCTCTGATGTATGCAGCTCTGATTAGGATCTCTCTCAGTCCAATATCTGATTTGAGCTCTATAAAACAGTATCACCCCCTGCAGATTGAGTTCATCACACACCATTACTGACCTGTGCAGTGTGGATCCAGAGGTTAACTGTCCACTGCTTCAGGTGGCAGAACTGACATAGGCTGGAGGTACTAGTACAGTTAAAGCCTAATATTGTTATTGCTCTCTAAAGATTAGACTGGTTAATCATATTGTTTACAAGACATACAAAGTATATCACTGCAAATTGTTCTGATCCTAGTAACATAATAATGAAAATGTAAATGTAAATGAGAAAGATCATTTTCAGATTGATGTGAAACCTGGGCTTAAGCTTGTCCTCGAAGGTGACAAGCAATTTAGTATGTTTGGGGAAGCAGAGCAGCTTGTTTCAGACCTGTCTGGGTACATTATTAAACGGGAGCTGGCCCAGTCTTATTGGAAAGCAATAGGAAGGTAGGTGCAGGGTTCCCCAAAGACTAAAGGATTTTTGTGATTATGATCTGTGGATATTCAGACATAGAGGTGTTGCACCTCTTGGAGTCTTGCATAATTAAACATAATATGAGTGAGCTGATGTAGCTGCTTAATGAAGGTAAGAGCGATATCTATCTTAGAGATAAGGTTTCAGATGAGTTATGGATATTAAAATTGTAATATTGTTATATATGGAATGTGGTTCACACATTCAGGAGAAGTAACCATTTATTTTAACAAAAAAGAATGAACCATTTTGGCTGGATCATTTTGTACAGCTTCTCAACACATTTCTAGGAAAAGCACAGGAAATAATGGGTAATGGGGAACTCATTAGAACTTGGTAAAATAACTTAAACCCCATTTCTCTGGAAACCAGTGAGGGTAGATATGACCTCATCCCTCTAGTTCTTCTTTAAATGTATTATTCAAAGGACCTCCTGCGGCGTGACTGGTAGAGTAGAGTGGAGTGGCACTAACAGCACCAAGATCACAGGATTGATTCCCAGAGAGCACACAAGGGCTACTGAGGGAGATATACATACATCTCTTCTCTAAGTCCCTTGATGTTAATGTCTATCTGTACTGTTAGTCCATTAATGTTAATGTCTATCTCTTCTCTAAGTCATTTGATGTTAATGCAACTGTAAGTTTGACATGATCACTGGACCTTCCAGAGGTCTACAAATAAGCGCCCTATTAATCACTTTCTCTTAAACCCACAAACTCAAAGCTGAATTTGAAACTTTGAATCAGAGTCTGATCTTCCTGTTGTTGTGAAAAAGAAGACAGACACAGATCACAATGGTAACATAGTGACACATGACTGCACTCTCAGCAATAACCATATGGTACCCACTGATGTTTTTTTAGGAAGTGAAATAATGTTTGTTTGAAAAAGACAAATGATATTACTGTAATGAATCCGCTGTCCTGGACTTTGACAGATGTGTTCCGTGTTCTGTTGTTATTTCTGTGACCTTGCAGGACATGAACTGTTCAATATGAGGCAGTGGTGCTATCACCCCAAACAACAGTTATTGAAAACTGATGGACACGTTGAAAAAGTAATTTATCAGTCTCTCTTGCTATATTAAATAGAATATGTTTAAGAGGACACTGAAGGAAAAGTCTGAAGAGAATTCAGTACTTACAAGAGAAAATGGAATGGTAAGTCATATCGAAGCTGCATTCATTAAACCATATAATTCACCCTGAGTTGCTTTAAATGACCATTTATTTTACTCTGTGTATGGTTCCATAGTGTTTGACCTGTTGAATGGTAATATAGTGGAAGAAGTTTTACTTCAGAGGTTTATACACCAGTTTTGTATTTGAAGTGTTAGAAGAGTAAGGAAGATGATCTGCAGAGAAGCACTCGAGGATAAAGACTGAGACTTAAGCATCTAAAACTACTCATCTTTGCTATCAATCTCTCTGAGATCAAAGACGCCATTTGAGTCATTTTACTTTTCCTCCTGGAATTTAACGTCCTCCTGGAGTCCTTCTTCTTCATTTTCTTCTTTTGTCGGTTCTAGGCCAATTCATGCAAGAATTTTTTTTGATTGGTTAAAGAACAAGATGAACGAGACCAATTATGTGTCTTTCAGAAAAGCTGCCCTGCTTATTTCATCACCAGCCAAACGAATGCTTTACTGGATTCAGACAATAGCACCAACTCCCCAGGAAGAAGTTATTTTTATTTGGAGAATTTCTTTTCATTTCATTGTTAAGAAGTTCATTGTGCACAATGGGCAATATCACATGGATACTCCTGATATTGTATTGTTAAAACAAATCTTGTTATTTGTAAACCAGTCACTCAATCAACACATGTTTTCCACACGTCAAACAGATCAGTTTTCTCCATTTGCACAGATAATGGGTTATCAATTTAACCTCATTATTGTAATCATCTCGTCAAACTAAATTTGTGTTTGGTTGATTATTTCTCTGTTGTTACAATGGTATTTAATTATGTTGGAAAGCCTGTTTATTTACCTTTACAATGATGGCCAACTTGTTAGGATCATGCATTTGTGGGATGAACAGTGTAAATGAAGAAAGTGTAAAATTGCCAATATGTCTTGTTTGTTCCTTGTTACTGATCAAGAGTTCAATCATCCAATCCACCAAACAATTCAAAACCAGAATCAATATCAACTGGAAAATACACTGTTTAGCATCGGCAGACAATTTTGTTCTGTGCTGCTCATTCCACAAATGCATGATCCTTACAAATTGAACATCATTGTAAAGGTAAATACACAGGCTTTCCAACGATATGAAATACAATGCCAATTAGCATTGTAACAACAGAGAAATAATCAACCAAACAACAATTTCCAAACTTTTTATCGTTTATTTTTCACTGAGTTTGCCAGTTTTTAAATCATGTCTAGATAATGTCTCATCTTATATTTTCAAGACTGGAGGACTGGGATTACTGGGTGATCTATTCAGCTGTCAAGCTGATAGCAAATCAGAAACTCACTCTGGCAGTTCTTGCTCGCTGCCATGCTGCTGCCTGCTGTCAGAGGGGGTCAGAGGGCACCGATGACCCAGGCCTAGGGGGTGCGCTCCATGCAAAGGATGAAAGTGATTCAAGTGCGGGAGAGTAGAGCTGTTTTGCAGTGCACAAATGGAACATGCATTCTGTGTGCTTTATGGCCAGACAGGGCAAAGAAACATCTGGCCTGCTAGTGTCTCGATATCTGCCAGAAAACTTCACTGGTCCGGATGAGGGGTGTGAGGTACAGCACAGCACAGCGCAGGGGATAGTCTTCAGGAGACGGGGAACAGCGCTGGCTAAAGGTACACACGAGTAATGGAAGCCGTGACCCTGCGTTTCATCAGGCCACACGATGGTGTGAGAGGTGGTGTGTGGAGGCAGGTAATGGAGATGACGGGTGCGTGAAACACCCTGGAGCTCAGATCAAACACATGCTGCTCTGGACATGATGGGCTGTGATGGGAGATTCTGGGTCTTGAAATGGTCTTGATGTTGTTCCGTCCTCTGATCTCTGTGTGCAGAATTAGTTTTCCAAGGATACCAAGATATAAGAACATTACTCATGGATCGTTTTTCTTATTTTTTTTTAGGTCGGAACACCAAGCCACTGCTTGCCTTAATATAAACCATTTACACTTATTTTGTCAAATAAGGGAGAGTGGGGATTTTCTTTTCAATAAGCTAAATGGAAAAAGGGCAATTCTATTACCAACACGGCAGTCAAAGGGTGCAGATGACTCTGGGCCCCGGGGAGGCGGCATGCCAAGGTCTATGAATAAATAGTGTGTTGGAGAGAAGAGCTGTTTTGTAATTTAAGTTAAAGGGAGATATGTTACATTCCTTGTGCTATTGGTTTGGCATTTCAGTGGCCAAACCCCTCACTGTCACATGCAAGTACTCATACCCAACAACCTAGAGAGCACTTCAACCATCATACCAATACATATAACAATACTTAATAGCAACAACAACAAAGATGCCTTTGTGAGCATTTCACTGGGGTTGTCAAGTCGCCAAGCGCCTTCCTCAGTCAGTGTTCCTTTGAATAAGGTCCACCTAGAAGACTCAACAATGGTGTTTAGCGTCCCAGGTCCACCCCCTTCCATCCTCTCGATGGATTTACCCAGAGACACACCAATCTGGCATCAAAGAGCCTGCAGTGACGAAGGCTGAGTGTTGCGTCGCCTCACGTCATCTGTGTCTGTGTCAAAAAGTTCAACTTCAACACAGATTTAGAGCCAACTCGTACATACCTACTGCGCCTATATGAGATGAAATAACTCATTTTACTCAATTAACTCATCAGAACCATTTTAACACCGCTCTCGCTCACCACAGACGGTTTTGTTATATAGCTACTTCTAATCGAGGATATGCCTCATAAGTGTAAAACAGGTCATAGGAAATGGCTCAAAATGACCATAGGTAAAGTGTGGGAGAATAAGATGTTTAGTACATCGAGAGACGATGTGCCCTGTGATACAAAGGTTTTCAATTCATGTATTCTTTATTCCTGTAGGTCATGAATATGCATACAAGTGCCTCTTATTCGCTCCTTTGATTTCTAATTCCCAGTTAATTGAGTTAATTGAGTTAATTGAACTCAGTAAATGTTATTCACACATTGATTTTTTCAGAAAAATCTGAAATGTATCTACAGAGAAGATGAGGCTTTGGCTGCCTCATAGTGCTTTTTTTAATTAACTCTGCTACAGCCTTCAGTCATCAGATGATAAGACCATTTACTTTGATATTAGACGGAGCGAGCATTAGGGAGTTCCATCAGTTCGGTCCTTGGAATCGTCACCTCTCTTTAGCTTTCACTGGATTGAGCTTGAGTTTGATGAGCACAGCTGTCCTCGCTGTGTTATCTTGATGTGAGTGCTTATTAATTAGGATTTCAGAAGCAAGTATTTACTATTGGTCTCATTTCATTTGAAATACTTTATGGCTACTCCACTCATGAATCCCATCTTGTGAATTTAGATGTATTATGTTTTTTAGTCTTTGGCGTGGAAATGTCATCGTAGAGGTGGAGGGGGGCTGATTTGATATTTATTAATTATTCTGCCTTGAAGTGTAACCACTTTTTCTTCTCCTCATTTCCTGTAGCTTCCCTGCGCAAGCACAGCACCTCTCACTGGCGGATGCAGAACATCACACAGGAGTCCATCGACAGCTCTGACGATGAGTTCTTTGACGCTAGAGGTTGGTAGTACTCTTCCTCTGCCATCCTTTCTCTCTCTCTCTCAATCTCTCTCTTTTCATTTCTCTCTCTCTCTCTTTGTATGTCTCTTATTCAGTCTCAGACATTGTCTCTGGCATAAGGGTATTGTGTCTGATGTTGTGGCTTTGTAACTGCACAGGGAAAGGTTTTTGCTGCCTTTCAGAGGTGTTTCATAAAGGACATTTTGGGGGGTAAAGCCACGCATGAGAAGCCAATCCAGGTCTGTGTTTACCAGGCTGTGGGCTGCTGACCTGATTGAGTTAAGAGGGGAGAACGTGATTGCTAATGCCAGACCCCTGCTGCAAAGTGACCCCTCTGCGATAGGGACCACACATACCAATCTCCAGTTAATGTGTGTGTGCGGTGATACCATAAACATGAAAAAGTGCAACGTGCGATTTTCATCCAACTTGCCTACTGTGTCCCTGACATGCCAATGACATAGTGACAGCCTGCCAAACCTCATGGTAATAACCCAAAATGTGCTCAACATGGGGGCGGTTTGCAGCAAATTGAACCGGCGTTCATCCCTGTTTTCAGCAGCCATATTCTCTCTCTCTCTCTCTTTCTCTCTCTCTCTCTCTCTCTCTCTCTCTGTCTGTCTGTTTTTCTGTGTCACAACACGAGAGAAAGACGCTGTCAAAAGAATCCCCCCATAGTTCCTCCTGTTGCTGCTCAGTGGGAGCTGTGAACGTGGTTGTGATGGAACAGTTGACTCGCCCCCGGAGCGGAGAGAAATATTTGGTAGATATTGTGTGTGTGCGTGTGCGCAGACTTTCATCAGGTCATAAAGATTGTACCGATCGGCTACCGAGCGTGATCGGGGGGAGTGATGGATTGTGAAGGTCACTCACACCTCCTGGAGCAGAGGGGTTATCAGGGAGGGAGCAACTGTGACCAGCATAGCAACATCCGCAGGCTTGGTGCTATGCAGCTACATGGCTACGCTACACCGTTACACTGCAGCCCTTCCCCTGACTATCACCCTCGCTTTCCACTGCAATGGAAACATCTTGGACATAATAATGCAGTGAATCCTGATTAGCACGTCCCTGACACTGACACTGCTGGAGGCCATTATGTGCCTCCTCACACTGAGCAAAGATGTTAACAAGACCAACCTTGGCACTGCACTGGTCTGAGATGTCTCTGTCTGCGCATGACACAGTAACGGTGTGGCAGCGGAGTCTGGGTAAAGAATCAGAATTTACACCCCTGGGGTGGCACTTGAAGTTCCTCATCCTGTGCAGAGATTCTCTCCAATGATCTATAACACACATGGGAATAGGCACTAAAGGAAGTGTGTGTGTGTGTGTGTGTGTGTGTGTGTGTGTGTGTGTGTGTGTCGGACAGAATTCATAAGTATCTGTGATCTATATCTGTATAGATCTCTAAGTATCTTTGGCTTAAGGTCTTTGCAGCCAGTGCAGTAAAACTTGTGTGTGTTGACCCGAGGTCCTTTTAG